>NC_141156.1:4401169-4735669 GCF_053477565.2 Lygodium microphyllum
TAGTTTGGATGGTCCAAAAATATTAGATTTTGAGCAAAACTAGTATATTTTAGATATTATCCTAAAAAGATATGAAGATTTCTAGAACTCGATGCCATTTAAAAGAAAAAAAAAGTGATATTTTAGTTAGTTTTGGAGATTTTATAAAAAGAAAAAAATAAAGAGAGGGATTTGTGAAATTTTGTGCACCCCGATCGCAGTCTATAGAAAAAAAACAACACTTCGAACAATGAACAGAAGAAGGAGTGCACTGAGACCTTTCTAAGCCAGTGTCTTGGGGTTTTACCCCCCTGTCGAAGCCAATGGAACCATCAAGTTTACGATCTGAGCATCATATCACTAATTTTTCCAAGATCCCCTCCACAAAGAGCTCCACTTCTCACCCACAAGCCCTCTTGTCTAATTCACTATAAATATGAGGCATGGGGAGGCACAAGAAGCATAAGGAGACCCCGAGAGGCTGCAAGAGAAAGGTAGAGAGAAGGATACCCCTCCAAGAGATTGCGAGAAGGAGCTTGAGAGAGAGAGAGAGAGAGAGAGAGAGAGAGAGAGAGAGAGAGAGAGAGAGAGAGAGAGAGAGAGAGAGAGAGAGAGAGAGAGAGAGAGAGAGAGAGAGAGAGAGAGAGAGAGAGAGAGAGAGAGAGAGAGAGAGAAGTTATCCTGAGAGACTGCGAAGGAGAGAGTTAGCTCAATTTTCCCATATCTCGGTCTTTGACTAAGCCATCTCTCTTATGCTCTCCTATCTTGAATCTATTCTACTTTCTTTATCTCTTGAATCTACTTGCGGACGATGGCCTCCAAGTGAAGAATGTCACGTGCGGATGGCAATCCCACAACTAGCAACAAAGCTTCGGGCAAAGGCATCACTGTCAATCCAACTACGGTACCGGTCATAAGTAATGTATTTCCAAATTGATAGATGCTTTTCTTGATCCTCATATGAGATATGTTAGACCCCATACTATGATGCACAAGTATAGGTCATTTCATCTCACGTATTCAAAAGATCAAGCTTGCAAAGTGCATGTATCAAGGGAAGTTAATTGCACCTAGTTACATATGGCTTATTCATTGATAGAGCAATTACAAGGAAGAATTGGTTAGGGATTATGAATGGCATAATCATGACATTAAAAATTGTGCATACAACTGTTAAGTAAATTTTACATAGAATCGTTCTTTGATCCCAAGGGGGAGAGTAGATATGCAATGGAAATGTTATCATGACTATTCTTGCATTGTTTGGGAAGAATACAATTGGTTTTTTGTTGGCTGATTGAACAACATCCTAAATGCTTTTACATTCAACTGGTTGTTAGTTTGTTGTTTGGATGATTGTTCCAAGTGCTTGTGATTTATGGTTAATGCATGGCAAGGGTCTGTGACAAGTTGCCATGGGGATAAAGAAATGTTTTCCTAGAAAATGATATTAGGGTTGAATGCCTTGTTGTGCTGGATTCCTAAAGGATTTAATTAAGGAATGATAATTTGCACGAGTGGATCACCTCCATGATCGCACCGCGGATTAACCCAAAGAGGGCACTGCTTGATTCATGGAGCGAAGGTCGAGTGGTGAAAAGGACAACCACGCGAATGATGTTTTGCTCATAGACAGCTTGCGGTAAGGTGGAGCTTTGGACACCCCTTGCTAGGTCTATAATGGAGTTGAAGATCTGTGTGGCCCCCACGGTCTAGCATGTTGGGAGATCCTATTCTAGATAAAGGATTGAATTTTTGGTGCCATGTGATTTGGACCAATTACTTCTGCAGGGCAGAAGGGATACTTCTGTAAGACAGAAGGGATATAGAATTTCTCCTGTATGGGCGGGAGACAAAGATTCACTTGAAGATAAGTTAAGGAATTTGTTTGAACTTGTTTGTCAATAGATTGCTTGCTCTATTTTCGTGTCTGTGTTGTAAGTTATGCGAACAAACCTCGTTCCCTAAAAGGCTTAATTAATGAAGCTAACTTTAAAGTGTCACACATAAATGTGGTAGGACCTAATTAGAAAACTAAAGCTATTGAGGGAAGCCGATGGGCGGAACCTCCAATGGGTCTAGGGTGGTCCCAGAGATTGGGAGGCTTCTCACAAGGTTTTACGGTTTTTGACCTTAGAAACTGTTAGGATAGAACCTCTATTCATACCGTTTTAGGGGACTGACATGGGACTATTTCTTACGGGTAGAGAGGTCAAGCAGCGCATCCCTCTCGTTTCCCATTCCCCTTGAACCAAGTGCGGTATGTGTTAGCTTCCGCTTTCAACTTCGGCTTGGGCATCTCTATGTAAAGTAGGATGTCCACCACAAGATCTGATGCTAGAATGCTGTTAGGAGACCTTGGCCAGTAGGAGCCCAAATTTCAGGTTGATCCTAGTGGGTTCAGTCGTGAACATTCCATTGCGAGGCGGATTCGAAAAACCCTAGGCGAGAAGTGCCTGGTAGTGATACTTAGATTCGTTTCTTAATATATCGCTAAAAGCGTGCCTGGATAGCCGATAGGCGAGTACCTTACAGCTGGTATCAGAGTGAAACTTCGTAATGACACATGATTGATTAAAATATGGTTCATAGGCATATCCTAAACAAAATAATCTAAGTGGTATGGCTTGATTGTCAAGCACCTCTTGCACCCACAAATGTTGACATGCAAGAGAAGAAATTTCGCAAATTAAGGCACCCGAGTTTGATGGAGAAGGAATAGACGTCGCAGTAGAGGGGGAGATATGGATTGAGTCGATGGATGATTATTTCTCTACTTTGGGAATTGCTGCTACCAATCAAGCAATAATAGCCAAACTTAAGTTAGTTGATTAGACTTAGATATATCAAATACAATAGGTTGTTGTTTTAAAAGATTGCATGCTTATGAGTGATTAGAGTAGTGCAGCAAAAGTGTGGTGGGCCTATAACCCACATGTTCCAAAATGATACCCCTGGTTTCTCTTGAGATGAGGACATCTCGATTTCTCTAAGGGGAGGAGAATGTAATATTTCCACGCAATAAAAGTTAATTGGTTACTTTGAAAGTTAGTTAGTCAATTAATAAGTTAGTAAGATTACTAACTAAAGACTAACTAAAGTAAAAGAAACTAACTAATGATAATAATTAAGGATTTTTATTTAATTAAAAATGTATGTTAAAAAAATCGAGAGTCGTAAATCTGATATTTTTCTCGAATTGACAAGGATCGTAGCCACCCTTCACAAAATTTACAACATGAATGAGACTTATGAGCTATATTAATAACTAGTATTAATGTGTATAGTTTGGATGGTCCAAAAATATTAGATTTTGAGCAAAACTAATATATTTTAGATATTTGAGATATTATCCTAAACAGATATGGAGGTTTCTAGAACTGGATGTCATTTAAAAGAAAAGACAGGTGATGTTTTAGTTAGTTTTGGAGATTTTATAAAAAAAATAAAAATAAAGAGAGGGATTTGCGAAATTGTGCACGCCGTGATCGCAATCTATAGAAAGAAAACAACAGTTTGAACAGAGAAAAGAAGAAGCAATGAACTAAGAGCTTTCTAATCAAGTGTCTTGGGGTTTTACCCCCCTTTCAGAGCCAAAGGAACCATTAGATTTATGATTTGAACATCAAATCATTGATTTTTCATAGATCCCATCCACAAAGAGCTTCACTTCTCAGCCACAAGCCCTCTTCTCTAATTCACTATAAATATGAGGCATGGGGAGGCACAAGAAGTATAAGGAGACCCCGAGAGGCTGCGAGAGAGAGGTAGAGAGAAGGATACCCCTCCAAGAGATTGCAAGAAGGAGCTTGAGAGAGAGAGAGAGAGAGAGAGAGAGAGAGAGAGAGAGAGAGAGAGAGAGAGAGAGAGAGAGAGAGAGAGAGAGAGAGGAGTTATCCGGAGAGGCTGCGAAGGAGAGAGTTAGCTCAATTTCCCCATATCTTGGTCTTCGTCTAAGCCATCTCTCTGATACTCTTCTATCTCAAATATATTCCACCTTCTTTATCTCTTGAATCTACTTGCGGATGATGACCCCCAAGCGAAGAATGTCACATGTGGATGGCAATCCCACAACCAGCACAACGAAACTTTGAGCGAAGGCATCACTGTCAATCTAATTGCGGTACTGGTCGTAAGTAATGTCTTTCCAAATTGATAGATGCTTTTTTTGATCCTTGTATGAGATACGTTAGACCCCATACTATGATGCATGAGTATAGGTCATGTCATCTCACATATTCAAAAGATCGAGGTTGCAAAGTGCATGTATCAAGGGAAGTTAATTGCACCTAGTTGAATATGGCTTATTCGTTGATAGAGTAATTACAAGGAAGAATTGGTTAGGGGTTATGAATGGCATAATCATGACATTAAAAATTATGCATACAAGTGTTAAGTAAATTTTACATAGAATCGCTCTTTGATCCCCAAGGGGGAGAGCAGATATGTGATGGAAATGTTATCGTGACTATTTTTGCATTGTTTGGAAAGAATACAATTGGTTTTTTGTTGGTTGATTGAACAACATCCTAAATGCTTTTACATTCAACTGGTTGTTAGTTTGTTGTTTGGATGATTGTTCCAAGTACTTGTGATTTATGGTTAATGCATGGCAAGGGTCTGTTATGACAAGTTGCCATGGGGATAAAGAAATGTTTTCCTAGAAAATGATATTAGGGCTGAATGCCTTGTTGTGCTGGATTCCTAAAGGATTTATTTAAGGAAGGATATTTTGCACGGGTGGATCACCTCCATGATCACACCGCGGATTAACCCAAAGAGGGCATTGGGCCGAAGGTCGAGTGGTGAAAAGGGCAACCACGGGAATGATGTTTCGCTCCTAAACAGCTTACGGGTCAGGTGGAGCTCTAGATACCCCCTGCTAGGTCTAGAATGGAGTTGAACACCTTTGTGGCCCCCAACGTCTGGGCATATTGGGAGATCCTATTTTAGATAAAGGATTGAATTTGTGGTGCCATGTGATTTGGACCAGTTACTTCTGCAGGGCAGAAGGGATACTTTTGTTGGACAGAAGGGATATATAATTTCTCCTGTATGGGCGGGAAACAAAGATTCACTTGAAGATAAGTTAAGGAACTTGTTTGTCAATAGATTGCTTGCTCTATTTTCGTGTCTGTGCAGTAAGTTATGCGAACGAACCTCGTTCCCTAAAAGCCTTAATTAATGAAGCTGACTTTAAGTGTCACACATAAATGTGGTAGGACCTAATTAGAAAACTAAAGCTATTGAGGGAAGCCGGTGGGCGAAACCCCCGACGGGTCCAGGGTGGTCCCAGAGACTAGGAGGCTTCTCACAATGTTTTACGGTCTTTGACCTTAGAAATTGTTAGGATAGAACCCCAATTCATACCATTTTAGGGGACCGAAATGGGACTATTTCTTACGAGCAGAGAGGTCGAGCAGCGCATCCCTCTCGTTTCGCATTCTCCTTGAACCAAGTGCGTTATGTGTCAGTTTTCGCTTTCAATTTTGGCTTGGACATCTCTACGTAAAGTAGAATGTCCACAGGATTTGACGCTAGAATGCTGTTAGGAGACCTTGGCCAGTAGGAGCCCAAATTTTAGGTCGATCCTAGTGGGTTCGATCATGAACGTTCCATTGCGAGGTGGATTCGGAAAACCCTAGGCAAGAAGTGCCTGGCAGCGACGCTTAGATTTGTTTCTTGATAGATCGCTAAAAGCATGCTTGGATAGCCGATAGACGGGCACCTTACAACTGGTATCAGAGCGAAACTTTGTAATGATGCATGATTGATTAATGTATGGTTCATAGGCATATCCTAAACAAAATAATCTAAGTGGTATGGCTTGATTGTCAAGCACATCTTGCACCCACAAATGCTGACATGCAAGAGAAGAAATTTCTTCTCAAGCAAATTAAGGCACCCGAGTTTGATGGAGAAGGAATAGACGTTGCAGTAGAGGTGGAGATATGGATTGAGTCGATGGATGATTATTTCTCTACTTTGGGAACTACTACTACCAATCAAGCAATAATAGCCAAACTTAAGTTAGTTGACCAGACTCAGATATATCAAATACAATAGGTTGTTGTTTCAAAAGATTGCATGCTTATGAGTGATCAGAGTAGCGCAACGAAAGTGTGGTGGGTCCATAACCCACAGGTTCCAAAATGATACCCCTGGTTTCTCTTGAGATGAGGACATCTCAATTTCTCTAAGGGGAGGAGAATGTAATATTTCCATACAATAAAAGCTAGTTGGTTAGTTCGAAAGTTAGTTAGTCAATTGATAAGTTAGTAAGATTACTAACTAAAAACTAATTAAAGTTAAAAAAAACTAACTAACGTTAATACTTAAGGATTTTTATTTAATTAAAAATATATGTCAAAAAATTGAGAGTCGTAAATCTAATATTTTCTCGGATTGACAAGGACCGTAGCCACCCTATACGGAAGTCACAACATGAACGAGACTTATGAGCTATATTAATAACTAGTATTAATGTGTATAGTTTGGATGGTCCAAAAATATTAGATTTTGAGCAAAACTAGTATATTTTAAATATTTTAGATATTATCCTAAAAAGATATGGAGATTTCTAGAACTGGATGCAATTTAAAAGAAAATGTTCTAGTTAGTTTTGGAGATTTTATAAAAAGAAAAAAATAGAGAGAGGGATTTGCAAAATCATGTGCACCGCGTTCGCAGTTTACAGATAGAAAACAACACTTCGAACAGAGAAAAGAAGAATGAGTGAACTAAGAGCTTTCTAACTAAGTGTCTTGGAGTTTTACCCCCCTTTCAGAGCCAATGGAATCATCAGATTTATGATTTGAGCATCAGATCACTGATTTTTCCAAGATTCCCTCCACAAAGAGCTCCACTTCTCAGCCACAAGCCCTCTTCTCTAATTCACTATAAATTTGAGGCATGGGAAGGCACAAGAAGCATAAGGAGACCGCGAGAGGTTGCGAGAGAGAGGTAGAGAGAAGGATATCCCTCTAAGAGATTGCAAGAAGAACTTGAGAGAGAGAGAGAGAGAGAGAGAGAGAGAGAGAGAGAGAGAGAGAGAGAGAGAGAGAGAGAGAGAGAGAGAGAGAGAGAGAGAGAGAGAGAGAGAGGAGTTATCCCAAGAGGTTCCGAAGGAGAGAGTTAGCTCAATTTTTTCCTATCTCGGTCTTCGACTAAGCCATCTCTCTTATGCTCTCCTATCTCAAGTCTATTCTGCCTTCTTTATCTCTTGAATCTACTTGCGGACGATGGCCCCCAAGTGAAGAATGTTGCGTGTGGATGGAAATCCCACAACTAGCAACAAAGCTTCGGGCGAAGGCATCACTGTCAATCCAATTTCAGTACCGGTCGTAAGTAATGTATTTCCAAATTTATAGATGCTTTTCTTAATCCTCGTATGAGATACGTTAGACCCCATACTATGTGCACGAGTATTAGCCATTTCATCTCACGTATTCAAAAGATCGAGCTTGCAAAGTGCATGTATCAAGGGAAGTTAATTGCATCTAGTTAAATATGGCTTATTCATTGATAGAGCTCTTACAAGGAAGAATTGGTTAGGGGTTATGAATGGCATAATCATGACATTAAAAATTGTGCATACAAGTGTTAAGTAAATTTTACATAGAATCACTCTTTGATCCCCAAGGAGGAGAGGAGATATGTGATGGAAATGTTATCACAACTACTCTTGCATTGTTTGGGAAGAATACAATTGGTTTTTTGTTGGTTGATCGAACAACATCCTAAATGCTTTTACATTCAACTGGTTGTTAGTTTGTTGTTTGGATGATTGTTCCAAGTGCTTGCGATTTATGGTTAATGCATGGCAAGGGTCTGTTATGACAAGTTTCCATGGGGATAAATAAATGTTTTCCTAGAAAATGATATTAGGGCTGAATGCCTTGCTGTGTTGGATTCCTAAGGGATTTAATTAAGGAAGGATATTTTGTACGGGTGGATCATCTCATTGATCGCACCGCGGATTAATCCAAAGAGGGCACTGCTTGATTCATGGGCCGAAGATCGAGTGGTGAAAAGGCCAACCACAGGAATGATGTTTTGCTCCTAGACAGCTTGCGGGTCAGATGGAGCTCTAGTCACCCCTGCTAGGTCTAGAATGGAGTTGAAGACCTCCGTGGCCCCTAATGTCTGGGCATGTTGGAAGATCCTATTCTAGATAAAGGATTGAATTTGTGGTGCCATGTGATTTGGACCAGTTACTTCTATAGGGTAGAAGGGATACTTCTATTGGACAGAAGGGATACATAATTTCTCTTGTATGGGTGGGAGACAAAAATTAACTTGAAGATAAGTTAAGGAACTTGTTTGAACTTGTTTGTCAATAAATTCCTTGCTCGGTTTTTGTGTCTGTACTGTAAGTTATGCAAATGAACCTCGTTTCATCAAAGGCTTAATTAATGAAGCTGACTTTAAGTGTCACACATAAATGTGGTAGGACCTAATTAGAAAACTAAAGCTATTGAGGAAAGCCAGTGGGCGGAACCCCTGACGCGATGGTCCTACGGTAAGGTGATCCCAGAGACTGGGAGGCTTCTTACAAGGTTTTACAGTCTTTGACCTTAGAAATTGTTAGGATAGAACCCCGATTCATACTGTTTTAGGGGATCGGAATGGGACTATGCCCTACGGGCAGACAGGTCGAGCGATGCTATCGTAGCGCATGAGGGTGAAGGTCACCACAGGGGATTTGTAAGAGATCTGGACAAGATAGATGGATTTGTGTCTTCAAGAGATAGGTAGTTTAAGTAATTGTTTATAGGTTCGAGAGGAGCTTCACAACTTTCAGTTCACCACTTATTTTGACTTTATCTTGGAAAATCCAAGATTGATACATCAGACGGTCAAATAAATGGGTTAAGAGCTTGCAACTTTTGATCACAAAAGAAGGAATTGTAAACATGAGTTCAACCTCAATTTATACAAGAAGAGTCGTGTCCTTCCTTGCCAATGAGTATAGCTGCCTATGTCAGCCTAGGCATGAAGAGGATCTTTAAGTCACTTCTCTTTTCAATTGATAATGAAGATAGAGGATCAAGAAGAAGACTGCCTATTTCAGTCTATGAATGAATCACTGTAGTTGGATTTACATGAAAAGTTCATGACTTAGAACAATGTATCTTCAACTGCTTAATTCCAAAATATGGCAAGAAATCTTTAGAGGACTATTTTAAACACTCTCTTGAATGAAAGTAAGCCAAATACTATTGAACTTGCAATGCTTGGAGTTGAGGTAGACTCTGGTGTTTATGGAATTTAGCCCATGAATATCTTGGTCAAGAATAGTTCATGTTCTACCAAGATAAAGGAAGTGGTTAACAAGTAAAGCTTCAGCCCATTAATTCCCTGTTATGGGCATCCAAGAACAAACCATGAAGTTACAAATAATCTACTAAAGAGTAGCTTCAATGTCCTTTCAAGGCAAGAGTGTTTAGATGCAGCATTTACAAGAGTATGTAGAGCATATTCTCATCATAAATCATAAGAGTAAAACTTGGAATATAAAAAATCAGCCCAAAGATTATAGTGGGCTGAATATGATAGTTTTTAAATCAGAGTTTTAATATCTACCAAAAATCTCTTCTTGGTACGGAGGAGAGACTTCATCAAGTTGTAGTTATGTAAGAAATTTCACTTCTTTTCTTCTACACAAATACATGTTCCTCTTGATCCATACAAGAGATGCCTTGAAGAATAGAGATTCAGCCCATAAAGAAAGTAATGCACTGCATATAATAGTCCAAACTAGAGCCTTTATGCTTTTTAAGATCTCTTCTTGATGGAGAAGAGAGTTCACATTAAGAGATAAGTGCATAGGTCAGTGTCCTTCTCATTAACTTCATAAATACAAGTACCTCATGAACTATACAAGAGTTGCATTGAAGAATAGAATTTCAGCCCATTAAAGATCATTATTGGACCTTTCAGTTCAGCCCACATGTCTTGCTAAGACAAATCTAGAAGTTTTCTTGATATACCCCTCCATTAGGAGCTTGCAGTAGCCTTTCCAAAAGTAAGGGTGAGTCCTTTGGGTCAAGATAATCAATGGAGCAACAAGAAGGGTTTCATCCCAACAAATTTCAGGATAGGAAATCCAATAACAGTTCTTACTCAGCTCTTAGAAGACTCAAGAGAGTAGATTTGATGTATCTCTTGACATGGGAGAGTTAATTCAGCATACACAGGCCAAGTCTAGACCTTCCTCAAGACACATAATCGAGCTCTGATTTTTTGCCCTTTAAATACACATATTTTCCCTGTTAACTCAGCCAAGAGTGACCTTCTATTTTTGTCAAAGCACAAAAGAAGGAGCACTTACATGTTAAGTGGACCACAACTAGCTGTAGATGCATGGCTTGATCAGCCCCTTTATGTGGAAGCTTTGAACACCACTTCCCCTTCTCCATCCATGGCACTTGCAATCCAAGGGATTCTTCCAAATCAACTGCTCATGTCCATAATTTATCTAGTTAAATGTCCCATGACTTACAGAACTTATATCATTTCATGTAAGTGTTGCAAAGAGAGTTAAAAAGTAAGTAACCAACATTTATTCTTTTTTCAAGGACCTATGATAAATTCATTGTATTTTAAGGTAGAAAGCCTCCATCTTTGCATCACCATGCCATATGTTGGTGGATTAGGCTTCATGTTTTATTGCACTAGGCAAGTCTCTTGTAGTTTGTCTAAATTACAAGTGACTAAGTAATATATGTAGAGGTTAAAATTTTTATGTTTAAACCTTGGGCAAAAAATCTCATGACATTCACCCCCTCCTAACTTGCACATCCTGTGGCATGTGCCACTTCATGTTGCTTTCATCTTCAGTCATATCCTCTTCTCTGTCTTTGAAGTCAACTTCTTCCTCCGTCTCTTCATGCTCTTGGATTATATCCAAGTCTTCTAACTCATATATTGAACTTTCTATTCATTTGAAGAGCTTGATTCTTTTACCAGCTATGGGCACCTTCATGCTTGTTCCATCTAATTCAGCCAATGAATATGTGGCATTGTCATGAACGACCTTTACCACATATGGGCCAAACCACGCTTTATCATCTTCCTAGAAGCACTGTATTGATTGTCTAGGTTGCTGTCATAGACAAGCACCCAGTCATTTTCTTGAATAGCTCTTGGCCGGAGTCGATGATGCCTATCAAATCTTCTTTTATTCTTTAGTCTTGCTTTTTTTAACTTCTCAATATCTGTTTGAACATCTTGAGGCCTTCTTTCTAGCTGGCATATGCGTAAAGTTAGCAACTCTTCTCTACTGATGTCTTCCTCCCAAGGTAGAAGACTCCATGTGAGAATAGATTCTTCAATTGGCATAATTGGCTGCTGTCCTTGCATAAGTATAGCTGGCATATAGCCAGTTACAGCACTTGAGTATTCTAGTCAGCCCATAATGTGAAAGGAAGCATTTTAGGCCATTCTTTGATCTTTTCTCTACAAGACTTTGCTAGAGCTTTGAGAATAGGCTAATGCCCTCTCTTACTTTTTCCATTGCCTTCAAGGTTGTAGGCTGACATTAAAGCCAACTTGATTCCCAATTGAGCAAAGAAATTGCGTGCCTCATCGGCATCCAACTCTCCTCTATCTGCGGTTATCTTGCTGACACAGCCATATTTGCAAAACACTTCTTCAAGCAAAAGACGACAAACAACTTGAGTGCTCTTGGTTGTTAAGGCTTTGCCTTCAACTTGATTGGTTAGATCCTCTCTTGTAAGCATTAAATATCGCATATTCCATATTCCTGTAGGCATGGTTACAAGGTCAACAACCCATCTATAATGTATAGACAAAGGGTACATTGGTTGTAACCCATCTCGATGCTTAACCATAGAGTACATCTGACACACATAATAGGTTTCAACAAAATGTGCTATGTCCTGATACATGTTTCGCCACCAATATTTTTCTTTGACTTTACTAAAGGTTCCCCATATGCCTCTATGGCCAGCCCACAGGCTTTCATGAAATTCCTTCATTACCTGTTGTTGTAATATTTTGTTATCTAAAACTCAGACATGCGCTCCTTTCTTCTTCTTTGTGTGCTTCCATAGATGCCCTTCTTTAAGAAAAAAGCCATAAGCTTTCCTCATAATATACTTGAACTTTTTATCAGTTCAAGACTTCTCCTTCTTCATTGTGCTCACCGATCTTCAGCCACAGCCAATCTTCTTCATAATCTTCTTCAAGGAAATGAACTAGAACTTGAGCAATGCAATGAGCATGCTAGCTTCTAGTTGACCACCCTTCTTCCATAGATAAATCTTTGATCTTTGTTGCTATATGTTGATTTACAACAGTGCCTTTTCCTGTTCTTGCTGAATCTAATGTTGTACCATTAAAAAGATCATCTATACCTGCTATTTTTAGCTTAAGATCAGTATATATAGCAACTGAAAATGTATTTTCAATAACCATAGAAAGAAAGTCTTCAAGTATAGATTCTTCAGCTCCCTCTTCTTTCATTACATCATCTTCATTGTCATATCTTGCACATGACAGCATGTTAGCAATTGGATTCTCCTTTCTTGCAATATGCTTTAATTCGAGGTTGATAGATTTAGTATATGCAATCCATCTTAGCATAGCAATGTCAAGTGTAGAGCAATTGACAATCATGCCCAAGAGTGGAAGAAAACCAGTTTCTATCACTATGGAAGCACCTATAAAGTATTCACGATAACACTTTAATGATGTTACAACTCCCCACAATTCCCTTTTTACTTGTGCATACCTTCTTTGACATTCATTGAGATCCTTTTCTCCAAAACAAAGTGCATACCTGTTACCTTCAAGATTCTCTTGGCCAACAGCCCATCCTATCCCAATGGGACTTGTATCCATAGTAAGGATGATGGGTTGACCATTTGAATAATCAACCCTTTTGAGAGTGGGGGTTAAAATTAATAGCTTTTTTACTTTGCGCATAGTGAGAGTATGCTCTTTATTCCAAGAGAATTTTTGGTATTTTCTTAATAATTAATAAAGATTTTCGGCTATATGAGTGAAATGTGGTATCCATATGAGATAGAATACACATGCGCCAAGAAATCTTCTCACCTCTGAAATATTTGTGTATTTTTCTTGTATTTTGCTGATGGCATCTATCTAGATTGGCGAAGGTTTGCATCCATAGGGGTCACTCAGATGTTCAACCACTAGGACTTCTTCAACTCCAAAGATCGATTTAGGCGCTCCAGAAAGGGTAAGATGAACTTCTTTTAGCTTTGTCAAAATCCTGTCACAATCATGAATATGGTTAACTACAAATGTTATGCAGTCATCTTCGTCAAGCTCCTCATTATTTTCATTGACTTCACATCCCTTGATAGGTACATCATCAAGAAATGGAAGAGTAAGTTGTGGAATAAAGTCCCTTAAGACTTTGTGCATGGCATTCATCATATGGGCTATGGAGTTTGTTGCACCTTATGGTAGAGTGCACATGCGGACCAATCCAAGATGCGTCTTCATTGTGGTAATCTTGGTTTTTTGATGAAAGCTGAAATTGGTCATAACCAGAATATAGGTCGCCCATAGAATAAATTGCTCTACCTGTAAAAGCTTTAGCAAACTCGTCAACAATTGGACTTGAGCCAACATTTCGGATTGTGACATGGTTAATAGGATGTAGATCTTGAATGAATCGTAAAGATCCATTTTTCTTGGGCATGGTAAACCATCGGTTTGAGTAAGGTGCTGAAGAAGGTTCTAAAATCTTCATTCTGATCTTCTCATTTAGAAGTTCCAATAATTTGGGCAAATGTGCCCTTGGAACGGGAATGGGCTTGAGGTTCCAAGGCACATGTGGGAACGTAAAAATGACCATAGAAGCCACAGTATTTGGATCCACACAGCCTATTTCACTTGGCTGAAATGCAAAAGCTTTTCCAAGTTTCATTAGCATTTGCATAAAAGAGTGTTTTTCAGTTGGTGAAAGGAAATAATTCACACCTATTTTGAGCTCTTTTATACTTTTAGATGTGAACTTGTGACCAATGTTGGAAGGATCATGAAGACTTGACTGATTTGCTGCCCTATTAGCCAGTCCTTCACTTTCAGGAGGCAGTGGGACTGCCACAGGCTTGACTTTCTTATCCACCATCTTGTATTTTGTCTCCACTTGCGCTTCATCCTTGTTGAGTAAACCAATGTCTTCCTACTCAACAAATTCTTGAATTGTTTGATAAAAATCCAATGTACATACTTCTATGGACTGATTTTCAGCCTGATTTTCTGTATGAGCATTGCATATATTTCAACCAATGTGTTAGTA
This sequence comes from Lygodium microphyllum, assembly GCF_053477565.2. Taxonomy (NCBI): domain Eukaryota; kingdom Viridiplantae; phylum Streptophyta; class Polypodiopsida; order Schizaeales; family Lygodiaceae; genus Lygodium; species Lygodium microphyllum. Next base: position 4,415,448 of record NC_141156.1, read on the forward strand.
GTAATCAGTCCAAAAAATATGCCCGAAATATCTTCATTTTCAGCCATCATGTTTTCAGCTCCCTTTTTACATGACATAAATATTTTCTTTCAGTTTTAGTCATGGCTGAAAGAGACTTATAATAGCCCATACTATTGGCTATACATACATACAGATTTGGTAGAGACATAGTTTCTGTAGCATAAGGAGGTTCAATCTTTTTACATGACGCATTGCCATAGCCTCCTTTTATAACAGTGTAGATCGAAAGCCCTTAAATTCTCGGGCATTAGGAGGCACAAGATAATCATGCAGTCGATCTCTATTTCAATGATGGTTAACACACACAGTAAGAAATTGGACAGCTTGTTCATTATCCTTGCTTCGGATTTGAGCATAGGAAGAAACACCATCAAGAGATTTTGTTTCCAAGTGGACTTCAGAAATGCAAGGTTGCCCAAGAATGATAGGGTGACTACAAGAGACTTGAACAAAAAAGTGAAAATTGTCTTTTATGTCTCCAATAGTTACCTACACATTACGACATGCAGCATATAACTCTCGAGAAGAGTTGTTTGCAACTCTCATTCGCCAACCTGGATCAACATTTATGGGCCATTCGTCACTTTCATAGAGACTCCTTGCCATGCCATTTATCTCCGATCCATGGTCTAAGAGTGCAATACATGGTGTTTCTTTTTCTCTAATTTTGAGGACTATCTTCGTTGTTGCTCTTGCCCAATGCGTATAGGAGTAGTGACTACTTGGAATGCGAGAAGTAAGCTTCTCTTCATCCCTGCACAAAAACTCAAAGAACTTGCAAAAAAGCATGCATTGTTTCTTCAACTTCATCACCAACATATTGTCTTTTTCTTTTGATTAGATTAATAATTACATCATGGAATTCATGTTTGGTAATTCGCCTAAGATGAATTCAATTTTGCTTCCCAGAATTCGTTCTTCTAGGACTTGTTTGAGATCAGTTGTTGCAGATTCTATGTCAGATTGCAATTTGTAGCTTGGTTGCTTGCCTTTCTTCTTTCCTTTGGTCTTCTTTGCTTGTGGTGCATCTTCCATCTCTTGATCTGGGGTTATATTTTCAACAAGCTTTGGTTATTCAGGGGTTCTTCTAGTTACCCGTTTCGGAGGGCCAGAAGAGGAAGGCCCTGCTCATCTTCTCTTCTTCTCTTTTCTTCAATCAAGAATTCTTTATGATTGACATAAGCCAAATGTGCAAAGGTGGAAAAAGAATCTACCGGTTCGTTCCAACCAGTTATTCCTCGAATGCACTGACTGTCATTAGCCAAATATTCTTTGGCTACTTTACCACATTCCATTTGATCTAGTGCTAGCATCCATACTTTAGATTGCACATTATCTTTACACGCTTTCAATTTGATTTAGTTGGTTCAATTTTCAGCCCATAGGTAGCCGCATCAATTGCTGCGTAGGCATTCTTTACAGCTTAATCTTCTAATCTTTTCTTCATTCCACCATTGCCAAGGTTTGACTCCAATGGAAGACCAATTTTAGCTCCATGAAATTTGCAATCTTTCCAAAATACGAGCGTTTGTGCTTCAGTCTCATGGAAGGCAGTCATGTTGTTGGATGTCACACCAAATACAATGCCTCTTAAAGCCTTCTCTCATGGGTCTTTGAGTTGATGATTGTCCTCGTTCTTCAACTTTGACATCTAGCTTCTTCACCTTGGAACTAATTTCTGTAAGATTCAGATGAAGGTCACGCACATCATTTTTAGAAGGAATAGAAGAAGAAAGAGTTGGTTGATTAGTCAAAGGAATAGGGGATTTTGAAGGTGGAACAAGCTCCATCAATGGAGTTGTTGAAGTTAAAGTAGAGCCCAATCTTAGTCGTACATCCGCTCTCTTCGAGCAATCATGTTAATTGCATTAGTAACATTTGTCCATGCAGTTTTGATTCCTAATTCGGAGGTAGCATCTTCTAGGTGATCAACAAGCTTCTCTTGCAGAATGGGATCTGCAGCCTTAAGGAATAATTCAATCTTCTAACATTCCATACTTTGTTGGTCTTCAGCATCAAGTTGTCAAAATTTACTTTCAAACTCATGGTATAAAGCTGTTGTAGCTAAGCCTTTGTTGGGTTTCTCAACCCAATCAGTGAAAACTTTCTTCATCATTAGGCCAGAGTCTTCTAAGAATAATTCTTCACGTAGGACTTTTTTGAATATAGCCCAATCTGCATCTCACTGAAAAAGACCATGGATTCTTTATTGAAGACCATGCTTGGCCAGTTTGGCAAAATAGCGACTCCATGCATGTTGCGGTACACCAAACAAGAGCATTTTCTCAACATACAAGCGAATGAAAACAAAGACATTTTGACCATTAAATTGTTTTAATTCTTGCCCAACTTCCTCTAGGGCCTTGATAGATGTGGAATCAATCTTCTCTTCGTCTTACCTTTGTTGTTATTGTAACATTTGGATTTTTTGTTGCTGAGTCTGCTACAGTATGCGCACCAACTGTTGTAGAGTATCTCCTGAAGAATCCCCCATCTTGGAGTTCTCTTGCACTGACCTTCACATCGGGTTCACAATGTTGCAAGGCGTGAGGGTGAAGGTCACCACAAGGGATTTGTAAGAGATCTGGACAAGATAGATGGATTTGTGTCTTCAAGAGATAGGTAGTTTAAGTAATTGTTTATAGGTTCGAGAGGAGCTTCACAACTTTCAGTTCACCATTTATTTTGACTTTATCTTGGAAAATCCAAGATTGATACATAAGACGATCAAATAAATGGGTTAAGAGCTTGCAACTTTTGATCACAGAAGAAGGAATTGTAAACAGGAGTACAACCTTAATTTATACAAGAAGAGTTGTGTCCTTCCTTGCCAATGAGTATAGTTGCCTATGTCAGCCTAGGCATGAAGAGGATCTTTAAGTCACTTCTCTTTTCAACTGATAATGAAGATAGAGGATCAAGAAGAAGACTGCCTATTTCAGTCTATGAATGAATCACTGTAGTTGGATTTACATGAAAAGTTCATGAGTAAGAACAATGCGTCTTGTACTAAGTAGCTTCATAACAGCTTCAGCTGCTTAATTCCAAAATATGGCAAGAAACCTCTGGACGACTATTTTAAACCCTCTCTTGAATGAAAGGAAGCAAGATACTATTGAACTTGTAATGCTTGGAGTTGAGGTAGACTCTGTGTTTATAGAATTTAGCCCATGAATATCCTGGTTCATGTTCTACCAAGATAAAGGAAGTGGTTAACAAGTAAAGCTTCAACCCATTAATTCCCTGTTATGGGCAGCACAGAACAAACCATGAAGTTACAAATAATCTACCAAAGAGTATCTTCAATGTCCTTTCAAGGCAAGAGTGTTTAGATGCAGCATTTACAAGAGTATTTAGAGCATATTCTCATCATAAATCATAAGAGTAAAACTTGGAATATCAAAAATCAGCCCAAAGATTGTAGTGGGCTGAATATGACAGTTTTTAAATCAGAGTTTTAATATCTACCAAAAAGCTCTTCTTGGTAGGGAGGAGAGACTTCATCAAGCTGTAGTTATGTAAGAAATCGCCCTTCTTTTCTTCTACATAAATACATGTTCCTCTTGATCCGTACAAGAGATGCCTTGAAGAAAAGAGATTCAGCCCATAAAGAAAGTAATGCACCGCATATAACAGTCCAAACCAGAGCCTTTATGCTTTTCAAGATCTCTTCTTGATGGAGAAGAGAGTTCACATTAAGAGATAAGTGCATAGGTCAGTGTCCTTCTCATTAACTTCATAAATACAAGTACCTCATGAACTATACAAGAGTTTCATTGAAGAATAGAATTTCAGCCCATTAAAGATCATTATTGGACCTTTTAGTTCAGCCCACATGTCTTGTTAAGACAAATCTAGAAGTCTTCTTGATATACCCCTCCATTAGGAGCTTGCAGTAGCCTTTCCAAGAGCAAGGGTGAGTCCTTTGGGTCAAGATAATCAATGGAGCAACAAGAAGGGTTTCATCCCAACAAATTTCAGGATAGGAAGTCCAATAACAGTTCTTACTCAACTCTTGGAAGACTCAAGAGAGTAGATTTGATGTATCGCTTGACATGGGAGAGTTAATTTAGCATACACAGTCCAGGTCTAGACCTTCCTCGAGACACATAATCGAGCTTCCCTTTGTATGGGCTGCTACCCTTTAAATACACAGATCTTCCCTGTTATCTTAGCCAAGAGTGGCCTTCTATTTTTGTCAAAGCACAAAAGAAGGAGCACTTACATGTCAAGTGGACTGCAACTAGTTGTAGATGCATGGCTTGATCAACCCCTTTATGTGGAAGCTTTGAACAGCACTTCCTCTTCTCCATCCATGGCACTTGTTGCCTCTCTCAGTTTTGCCCGCAAAATGCAGCGCAGTTTACCCTACTTTTCCTGATCTCCCTCTTGACTATTTTAGTCACATAGGCAATGCTACAAGTCATATACAATGTCTTATGCTTGGTTAACCTAGGTAACTCCGACTCCCTTACGACTTGGCTTGTGAATAATCTTAAAAACTTTGAAGATCAAATGTGCACAACCACATCATTAGCTCTTGGAAAATGCATTCCAAGGAATCCTTCCAAATCAACTGCTCATGTCCATGATTTATCTTGTTAAATGTCCCACGGCTTACAGAACTTGTAGCATTTCATGTAAGTGTTGCAAAGAGAGTTGAAAAGTAAGTAACCAGATTTATTCTTTTTGTCAATGACCTATGATAAATTTATTGTATTTTAAGGTAGAGAGCCTCCATCTTTGCATCACCATGCCATATGCTGGTGGATTAGGTGTCATGTTTTATTGCACTAGGCAAGTCTCTTGTAGTTTGTCTAAATTACAAGTGACTAAGTAATATATGTAGGGGTTAAATTTTTTATGTTTAAACCTTGGGCAAAAAATCTCATGACAGCGTATCCCTCTCATTTCCCATTCTCCTTGAACCAAGTGCGGCTTCGGCTTGGGTATCTCTGCGTAAAGTAGGATGTCCACAGGATTTGACACTAGAATGCTGTTAGGAGACCTTGGCCACTAGGAGCCCAAATTTCAAGTCGATCCTAGTGGGTTCGCTGCCGTGAACGCATTCAGGAAACCCTAGGCGACAAAAACCAAAACATTCCATGGGAGTGCCGGGCTGCAATGCTTAGATTCGTTTCTCGATAGACCGCTAAAAGCATGCTTGGACAGCTGATAGGCGGGCACCTTACACCAAGAGACTAATAGCAGCAACCCGATGCAAAATTCCGTCAAGGTTCTAAGGTGCCACGCCTTGAGGCATGAATCACTTGGGTACTGCCGGTAGTCCGCAACACGAAGGAATATGATGAGCTAGTGAAAGAGCTCTAGATCAATGTGATAGAATGAATGAGGAGAGAAAAGCTATGCTTGCCAAGCTAGAAGTGAAAAAGGATGACTTTGTAGCCTTTCAACTAGAAAAGACAAGGCAAATGACGATATTCACAAGGGAAGTGACAACACTAAAAGAGGCCTTGAAGGCAAGACAGGGTGATGAGAATCTGCAGGACCTATTAGAAGAAGAAAGGGAAAATCGCATGGCATTAGAGCAATTATGTGCCTTTAACTCCAAGGGAAACAAATGCTTGGAGTTAGAAAAAAAAGATTTGAGAGAATAGAGGGATGAGTTGAGACAAGAGCTACAGTCCATAAAGACACAAAGAGATAAAGAGTCTATGAAGAAGATGGCATAGTTGCAGAATCAACTCCATGCAACACTCCATGATGTGGCCGTAGCCAAGATCTGTATACATTGTCCTTAGAAAATAGCCTCTGTGTTTTTAATTTTAAACATACCTATACTCCAAATCAGCTCACAAGTTCTTCTACAAAGTCGTAGAGCTTAAAGCAAGCTTTCAAGCCAACTATTGCTCCCCTATTGTGCAAGCTTCTGCTCCCAAATCCCAAGCTCTGATACCAGTTTGAAGTGCATGGATTGAAGAGAGAATAGAGCGTCAATGGTGGATGCTATGTAGGTGAGAGAGAGAGAGAGACAATGACACATTGTGTGGGTACAATAGTGTACCTCTTTTGGTTTTCCAGATGGGTATATAATACATAGAGTACAATGCCAGGCGGGCAAGCCCAGTGGTTAGGTACATTACCCTTTATTCCCAACACTAGTTGTGTATCTTTCTTTTGTGTGTTATTTCCTTTCCCAATCCAATGGCCATTCAAACGAAGATCAAAGATGAAGATGAAGACTTTTGTTCAAGAGATGATCGTGGTTCTTCTCCAAATTTATTTGCAGGGATGCTTCATACTTAAGTGCAGGGAGGAATGATAACCAGTAAATTTGTGTAAATAAAGGAACCAAAATGTGCTCAACAAGGGAACATCTTTTGAAAAGAATGCATTTTGCTTTTGTACCTCTTGTGAAAAATCAAATATGAAGCAATGTAAAAGTGTGGGCCCAAAGGATCACAATTTAAAATGTGAAAGGAAAAGGGATGGTCAACACTTTTTGTCCCATTCCAAAAAAGCCAAAATGTATGCAAGTTCAATTTTATAATATCAAGAAAGGAAAAGGAAGATGCTTGTCGGGTGATTTGAGGAGGTGGAAGGTTGAGGTGGTTACAACCTCTCTCTTCCTTTATCTTCTCTTCTCATGCTCTCTCTCTCTCTCTCTCTCTCTCTCTCTCTCTCTCTCTCTCTCTCTCTCTCTCTCTCTCTCTCTCTCTCTCTCATATTGGCACAACACTTGCCTTCTTGTTCTTGTTTCTTTCTCTTGTGCTTGTATTGCAATATCCTATGGAGAGTGAGGAAGAGGAAGAGGGTGAGGATGGAAGAATTTCCCAATTTCTTGTGTGTGCTTTCTCTCTTGTGTGTTTGAGAGATGGTTCCTTGGTGAGAAGGAGAGTTTTCTTTGCAAGTTTTTGTGGCCAGCAAGCATACTTGTAGCCTCTCTTCACCGATTTGAGCCTCTTGATGTGCCGTGGCGATAGGGTGCTCTTCACATGGAATAGGAAAGAATAGGAAAAGAGTGAAAAAGAGGACCAAGGTTGGACAGTTGATCATGGAAATGGGTTGGGTACCCAAGGGGAGAAGAGGATCTATAAAAGACAAAAAGTTAATAGATAATCTCATTCTTGGTGTGTGTGCAAACTAGCTTTCTTTTTGTTATTGTTCTTGCTTCTTGCTTGTGTATGAGAGAGGGAGTGTGAAAGAGGGAGAGTGTGAGTGTGTGAGAGTAAGGGACTATGGAGAAGCTCTTCTTTTTCTCTTCTCCTCTTCTCCTTCTCCTCTTCTCCTCCTTCTCTTCTCTTTTCCCATGCACGTGGCTATGGAGGTTGGAGCTTGCAGCATGGAGATGGAGCTTTGCTTGAGCTAGCACCTTGAATGATGGAGCCATTGATGGATTCGTGGAAGAGAACTACAACGATTGGATTTGACAATAAGCTCACTACATCCTTGTGTGAGAGCATGCACGGCTATGCAAGAGGTAGCCATTGCCACTCCTTGAAATTCTTAACTTGATAATCAATCTGTAGGGTCTCGACGGTTGCTACTAGTGCTAGCAACGACATTCTACAAGGAGTAGGACTAGGCATAAGATGCTGATTGTTTTTTATTTAGATCATTGTTAATATTGCACAAAATGATACATTATGTAGAAAACTAAAAATCTAGTATTTCTCTCTCATCTTTCTCTCTTGCCATAATTGTTATTCATGTGGGCTAAGAGGATGAGGGGGAAGGGGTGTTAGATCACGACAAGATGCAAGAAGTGGAGCAAGGGAGTACGAAGGTGGTCTATAGTGGCTATGTGGAGCATCAATGGGCAACCTATGCATCTTCAAAATCATGAAAAATTAAGCATTTTTCTTGTGATAAGTTATGGATTTAAAGAAAATTCGAATCTATTATTGTTTTTGTCATGAAATTGAGATACACATAGGTTGAAATTTGATATGGAAGTGATATGTGTTGTATTTAAGGACTACAAGCCCAAAAATTTAGAATGTGTGCTTGTCATAATATAAAAATTAATTATTTAGTACATGCAAAACACATAAATTTGAGAAATATGATTATATTTGATGAAATTAGTGGAAGTAATGGTGTATGTGGGGCAAATTGACAATTGATAAAATTGGTGGAAGTAATGGTGTATGTGGGGCAAAACGATGCATGCTAGTTGCCATGGTTGTGTTTCTCTGTTTTATGATTAGAAATTATAGAATTATTAATATTTATACAAAATATAATTGAAAAAATTATGAAAAATTAAAAAAATTTAAGAAAAAATGGATTTGAAATCTAAAAAATTGGGCATGGAGCAAGGCATGGAATTTAGCCCTAGCCTATCCTTGCTTTTATGTTAAAGTGCTCGATTAAGGGCATTTCTATGAAAAAATGATACATGACATAAAAAGATTCTTATATGCAAAGTATCAATATGAAATGAAGGTTGAAATTCTAAGTCATTATCATGAAAAATAAATGGTTGTGCATTGTAATGAAGCATTTGGAATTTCGTTGAATATTTAAGGGAGTGGAAGCACGAGTTATCCCAGTGTTCCATCTCTCCAACACTACACTATGTTGAAACAAAGCTTGGAAAGAATGAATTTTCACATCACATGGCTGGTTTTTAGTCAGAACTGTTTGAGCACAATATGGCATGACACATTGCATATGCTTAAAGCATGGTATTGAATCGAATCTCCTATATATATAGCACTTGTTTGCCAGACCATTGACCTATGTCAAAAGAAAGAGGATATCTAGCTATAGGATAGAACGATTTTCTTGGGGAAAGGTTGAGTGAGGATTTAAAAAAAATCTCATCAATCATACAATAGCAAGAGAGGACTATGTCATATTGTTCTAAATGTGTAAGATAGTGCATCTTGGGGCCAATCCCTAGGTTGTAGGAGAGTCATAGGGGCCATAGCCATTAGCTAGGGGGTTTCTCTTTGTGTGTGTGAATCGAGGTGAAGTAGTCACCTATGTATGGGAAATTCCCTTTGCTTGGAGTTGGGAAAGATGATTCATTGGACTGGAATTTGAAAATCATATCTACAAACACAACTTTTAGAAGAGTCATATATAGTATCTAAGTGCTCATGGCCGGGAGGCCATCTGGGGTCATTTGGTGTGTCTAGGAGTCCTAACTAGAGCCTATAGAGCCACTGTCATGCTTATTTTTGGTGAAAACTTTCTTGCCATTTATTTTTCCTTGAATGTGTATTGCGCATTTCAGCCTATCAATGGTTGATTTATTTACAAAATTGTGGGTACTACCATTGTTCACTAAAATTAAAATAATATTGCCATTGATTTTCCCTTGAATACATAGTGGGCTAGGGCTCCTAGAGCTTGTCCATGCATCCATAGAGATCTAGCAAATGAAAATGGTAGCATGTGATAGTATAGTAGAAATAATCCCACGAGATCATAAGGCAAACATCCACCCAGGCCAAAAGGGAATCTATTATATGTGTCATAGAACAACTCTTACTTAAAATCCTCATACTCATGATTTTTAGCATGTACCATGTCATTCATAGAATTTAGGTCCTTATCCTCATTTTTACAAGTGTTCCATGACATACATTTTGTGAAGCTTAACCTTGGCTATTTTATAAGGTCATTAGAGGCACAATCAACTATATAGTTATCCTTGTAGTTTCATCTCGGAAGAGTTTTTTCTAACTAATTGGCATAGACACAATGTTTGTAACTAGAGGATGTAGCAACAATTGTACAGATTCATTCAAGAGTAATACATAGAGTCCATTGTTGGAATATTTCTATCTTGCATATGTCTTGATTCTTTTCTTGAATCCCTATGATTTGAGGCTTGATATATATCCCCCTTTGACCATTGGTGAACCTAATGTGAAAAGCCATGTCCATGTTTAGTAAGATGGGAGATCATATACATGCAGATGATGACATTGTCAAATTGAGAGACTTCATGAACTTCATGAGGACCTATGAGATGTTTAAATAGGAAGAGGTTGTGACTAACACTTTAGAAAATGTCATCTTAGTAGTCCAAAAATTTGATGGCAAAAATATTACCAACTTCCTTTGTGTTTATATAGAAAAGCTTGAGATGGCCAAAGTTTTGATAAATGATATGCTGATATATTTTAACAAGGTTGTGACCCAAGAGTTGAGGAGCCGAGTGAATGCAATCTATACAAATAATGACTAGATATGGGCTATGTTTAAAAGCACTTTGAAAGAAGAATACTATCTTGAAGATTTTGACCAGGTGACTAAAAGGAATTTTCTAGATTGGATTTTCAAAATGTGTAGGGAATCACACCTATAGATTTACAAAGAGAGTTTGAAAAATGGTATGAGCACTTAAGCACTACCAACAAAGCAATTGACTTTGGAGACAGAGAAGGTTCTTTTCTTGAAGGCTCTTACAGATCTACCATTTTAGATAGAATCGAAAAAACTTCTTGAAGATGATAGCAAGGATTAAAGATTGATTGAACTTTGTTTTCCAATGTACTTCTAAAAATTTGGCTAATGATATGTTGCTATATTAGTGAGGAAACACTAATACTGTAGTACCATGCTTTAACTACATGTAGTGAATTTCAGAGTGTTTGGATAGTGATATATGTATTATTGCTAAGCAAAGGTTCATTTTTTAGCTTCTCTCAATTTTAGTCATTTTAAGCAAGCGTTGCAAAAAGGATGTAATTTTGCGGTCCAATTCTCTAATTCTCTAAGTGCTATCACTTGATAGTTGGTTGCTCTTTCCATAAATGACTTCATCATTGGCAATGGATAGATAACTATATAACATCAAGAAGTTTGATGGCATCAACTTTAGTATGTGGAAGAAGCACATCCAAGATATCCTTATTCAAGAAGTAGCTAAGACCCATAAGAGGTAGATCCAAGATGCCCTTATTCAAAAGAAGCAGCTAATACCATAAAAGGTAGAGATGGAAAACCAACATACATGTTTGAAGCTGATTGGTGAGATCTTAATGCATTGGGAAAATCCACTATAAGTTTGTATATTTTAGAGTTGTGAATGAGATCACTACACATGACTTATGGAAGAAGCTATGTGACACTTAATGAGAAAGAAATTGCCTCTAACAAGGTGTATCTCATGAAAATTTTGTTTGAGTTGCATATGAAGGAGGGCTCTACTATTGCCTCCCATCTTGATAAATTCAATATCATATTTAGTCATGTGGAAGCTCAAAAGTTGAAGTTTGAAGATGAGGTTAAGGTAATCTTTTTGTTGTGCTCCTTGCATATATCATAGGACACTTTAACACTTTTAGAACAACAATTAGTATTTTAGTTCTAGATCGTGAGTTGAAGTTTAATGATATTGTTTTAATGATACTATGGGAAGTTTATTAGTTGAGGAGATACATAAGAAATCCATGGACCAAGGCATAAATGGTCAAGCATTGGCAACTCAGGAAGAAAGAGTTAAAAAATAGTATAAAGGCAAAAACTAGGACCATGAATGCTCATGCCACAAATCCAAGTGTAAGAAAGACATTGAATGTTTTCATTGTGGTAAAACATGTCATATCAAGGACTATTACAAAAGGAATCAAGAGAAAAAGGATAATACCACAAATCATGTATCTTTGTCTCTTCTCTCTCTCAACGTGCATCTCTACACAGAAGCTCCATTGCAGCTAACTCAAAAAAGCGAGTCCCTCAGGAAGAGTGGCAAGTCAAGCTACCTCCTTATGCTCATTTGCAAGTGTTTGGCTACAAGGATTTTGTGCACATACAGAAAGAAGAACACATGAAATTAGAACCAAAGTCCTATAAATGCATATTCCTAGGATACGGTGTGACGAGGGTGAGATGGGGTATAGAATTTGGGATATCAAGAAAAGAAAGTACGCAACAAGGACATCATCTTCTGGAAGATCGCATGCATAAGCAGCCTAAGAAGACTAAGGAAGTCAAGAGGATTGTTTTTAGGGAGGATGTACATATTGGATAGCAGTTTATGTCCAGTGTGGACAGCAACATATACATACTGTAAATACTCCTGAAAATGCAAGAAATGGTGCTAGAAATGACCATCAAGGTATTTTCCATGATACACCACAGTTTCAGCCTGAAAACATGCAATTAGGATAGCATGAACTGTCAGGATAGCATGCTAGAATTTTACGACAACAATCTATACATGCAGAATTGCAGGTCCATATTTCAGGACAACAACCTGTACCTGCAGAATTACAGGCCCGTATTTCAGGACAGAAACATTTAAATGCAGATTTGCAAGCCCAACAGCCAGCAAATGTAGAACCTTCACTGCGTAGGTCAACCTGACCTTCAAGGCAACCAAATAGGTTTATTCTTGGTGCATAGTATGCTACTGGTTATGCCATAGTTACTGAATGCGGTGAGTCATCATGCTTCATGGAAGCAATGACTAGACTAGACAGAAAGAAGTGGTTCAAGGCTATGCTATCGAAAATGGAATCACTTGATAATAATGGTACTTTGGGACTTGGTGCAACTGTGTAAAGGGGAGAAAACTCTTCCATGCAAGTGGATTCACAAGATGAAGTTCACTTCTAGTTCTTTGCCAAAGTACAAAGCACGGTTAGTTGCAAAGGGGTACAAGCAGGAACATGGAATTGACTTTGACGAGATCTTCTCTCCTATAGTCAAGATGACTACTCTAAGAACCATTTTGGGCTTGGTTGCAGTTGAAGATATGGAGCTCATATAGATGGATGTAAAGACTGCATTCTTACATGGTGATCTGCATGAGGACATATATATGCAGTAGCTTGAAGGTTTTGTTGCTAAAGGCAAAGAAACAATGGTCTGTAAACTGAAACAGAGTTTGTATGGGCTGAAACAAGCACCAAGGGAATGGTATTATAAGTTTGATACTTTCATGCAATCTCAGGGCTTTTAGAGAAGTCAAGTTGATCACTACTCTTGTACACCAAGAAGGTAGTAGATGGCAGCATGATTATCTTGGTTCTGTATGTTGATGACATGTCGATTGTTGCCAGGGATACTCATGCCTTGGATTCATTGAAGCAAAGTTTTCATGGCTGATTTGACATGAATCATCTTGGTGATGCCAATCACATTCTTGAGATGCGGATACTCAAAGATAGATCGAAGGGGTTACTCTATCTATCTCAACAAGAGTATGTATCCAAGATTTTGCAGTGTTTCAATATGGAGGGGGGGAAAGCAATCGGAGTTCCATTGCCTCCATATGTAAAGCTTAATGCAGAGCACAACCCTACATCTGATGATGAGAAGACTAAAATGGTCAAGATTTTGTATGCTTCAGCCATTTTTGGGAATCAGTGAAAGGTATTGTGAGACACTTGAAGGGCACAAAGGACTTATGCATCTGCTTTGGTAAGTAGAAGACATCTGCCGTCAACTTTACGGATGTAGACTATGCTGGATATGTGGATTGCAAGAAGTTCACTACAGGGTATGTGTTTAACTTCACAGGGGAATTTGTTTCTTGGATATTTATGCTGTAGAAGTGTGTTGCACTATCTACTACGGAGGCAGAATAGGTGGTTGCCACTGAGGCATGCAAAGAGGCCTTATGGCTATCACATTTGGTTGCTGAGCTTGGCATTACTGAGGTTCCTATTCTCCATTGTGATAGTCACAGTGCTATCATGTTAGCACGGAACCTTGTCTTTCATGCAAAGACAAAACACATACAGGTGAAGTATCATTTCATTAGAGAGGTACTTGACAACAAGAGTATTGAGCTAGTCAAGGTGCACACTAGTGATAACCCTACAGACCTTTTCACGAAAGGTCTTCCAACAGAGAGGTTTGCCCATTGCCAGCAAATGATGGGTATTGGATAGGTATAGTCCCTTCAACTTTGTACATACTTAGACTTAGCTGATTCTTTTCCTCTACCTTTGGGCGGCACATTGCCTTTAGGGGGGAGGTTGTTGGGATAAAGGGCAGTGCCTGTGTTCGGTTGTAAGGGTCAGGTTGTACATAGTACATATACCTATCTAAAATCATTATTGAGGTACACTCTTCAATACCATAAATCACGTGTCTCTGTCTCTTCTCTCTCTCAACTTGCATCTCTACACAAAAGCTCCATTGCAGCTAACTCAATAAGACACTCACCTACTTCCCACTCACTCACCCAAATCATCTTTAGCTTCCTAATAGTATGTCCTACTCACACTGTGGAACATTTAAAAGTAGCTTCCTTAATTAATCCTTAGAATTGAGTTTGTTACACAACATCTTAAAGCATATATACAAAAATAGTAAGCCAATCATTTCAAAACAAGTCAAATTTGGTAAACACCAACAAAGTTGTCTCAATTTTGACTTAATTCACAAGAATTTTGAAGAGGAAATAAAATATGAAAGAGAAGCCAACAATTTGAGGAGATTATTGTAAAAATTCCAAAATAAACATAATTACAAAGGATGTTGATAAGGAAACATCGTAATGATTATGATAAAAATCAAAATGATATTAAAACTGAGACATTGTAGCATGGAAATTATAATCTTCAAGAAATAAATAAAATGATAAAGTTGAGAACTTTTGTTATACAATACAAACCAAATTCATGCACTTATCTTGTATCACCAAATGATATATAGCTAAACATGCTAAATGTTTTGATGATATGCAACAACAATCATTGTATAAGAGATAGGTGATGACCTTCATCATATCAGTACACATCATGGAGTCTTTAGTTATGTATGAACAATAGTGAAATGACCAAGACCTTGTAAGTATACCAACAAGTATCACAAAGTAATTGGCTTCTAGTAAGAAAATTGTTGACCACCAAGAACTACAAGGCTTAATACAAATGATGTATATCAAATATGCTACAATATTATTAATTCTAATGGTCTATTTTGAAAAAAAAGTACAAAACCAATGTAATGAATTGCAATAAGCAATAGATCTAGAACACATCTATGTTATATGTTAGGATACCTATTGCCAAATCCATTATGTTCATATGTAATTTAGGAGAAATCAAATATTTGGAAATGTGGCATAAATAGATGGTCATACAAATATCCAATTGCAAAAATTGTGGTTGTAAGGGATTCTTCATTACCAATGCTACTCAATGGAGTTAGGAAAATGTTTCCATTATATCTTCATAGGCCTACTACAAAAGGTGCTATATTTAAACATGATTCACAACAAGTAATCTATCAATGATTTGGAAATAGGACATAACTATATTGGTCATGTACATTGTCACAAGGAATTGTTCTAGGTTTTCCAACCATTAAGGTTGAACATATACATAAATCTCTTTAGATTATAATTTGGGAAGCAATTAGGGCATCGATTTTTCACAAGATAAGAATGTAAGTATAAGACACATAGTGCCACTTTCATTGTGATATGATCTCTTGGATCTAGAAGGTAGCTTCAATTTTTCATGATAGGTAGAATGCCATAGTTTTAAGTTATCACAAAATGAAAGATAAGAGTGATGCGCTCATGAGAATGAGAAGGGAATTAAGTACCTACATGTAGAGTTTGTCTATCACCGTTCAAAAGGGAGCTAAAATTATCTACATCTAGATGCTAGAGGATAATACTTCTTGGATGGAAAAATATTTGTGTGGTATAGACATGGAAAATGTTGTAGAATGTTAGCTTGCCAAAGCATGGAGAAAACCTTCATGCCTATATTGTAGAACATCCATGACTTTCAATCTCTACCATGGTTTATAAATTATAAGTCAAAAAAGAAAAGCATTGCTAACTAGACTTCATAAAGAATCTCAAAAATCATTGGTTGAAGTCTAGCTTAAACTAAGAATTAGTGGGACAAGAGTGGCTAAGGAATTGGGCATGCACTAAATTTATCATCCACATGGAGTTAAGGATGAACCAAATCTCCCTCTCCCTCTCCCTCTCACCCCCACCCTATGATGCCTTGAAGGAGATTGTCATGTAATTCTCTTGCAAGTATTGAAAATAGGTACCCAAAAAGGGGGATGACAACCTTAAATGGGTTTGCCTTGTGGGTTAACTGTAATAAGCATACACATTCCACTCCCTCGAGATTAGCTTTGGATAATACTCAAGTAGTCCCTTGAAAACTACCCTTGATGAAAACTGGTGGTACCAAGAGACCATTTTTTTGTCTCCAATAGAATAGATTCCATCAATAAACAATCATCCATATTTAATCTTTTGATAACTTAACAAGTTTCGTTGCCTCAAATATCATGAAGGAAGAAAATGTAATAATTGTTTTTTGTTTAAACCTCTCTTGTTTTGTATTTTCCTACAAAATGTACTAGTTAGAGCTAGGTGTTAAACAACTAAGCTAAGAATAGTTGGAAGAATGCTACTAGTGTATAGCATACTCTTAGGCTAATTGAACTCTTATTGAGAGAACAAACCAAGTCTAAGTAGTGCAACAATAAGAAAACAAACCAAGTCCAAATTGTGCAAGGGAAGAATTTTGATTTTTTGTAAACATGCTCTACCTTCTTTGAGAGAGGATAAGGCAATCCATTCATTTTAGGGATAGGAGGAAATCTAAGGAGGAATAAAAAGGAAGAAGAGAAGAAAGATACAAGAAGGGGGAAAGAAATGAGAAAAGAAAGAAAAGGTGGAATCCAAACTGAGTTAGAATTCAATTTAGGGATAGGAGGAAATCTAAGGAGGAAGAAGAAGGAAGAAGAGAAGGGGGGGAAAAAGAAGACAAGAAAAAGAAGAGAAGGGGGAAAACGAAGAGAAGAAAGAAGAGGAGGAATCCAAATGGAGTTAGAGTTCAAGTTCATTTGATCTATTATAACTTTTAGTCCTCAAATTTAGTATCATGCTTTTAGATTCCTTAACTTCTAATTATAAGTAGATCATTGCACTAAGTTTTTGGTAGTAACATTCACAACCAAGTATGAGAAATGCAACATCATTTAGTGTTATTTTGATGTATTTATGCCTATGATCCTTTCCCTCACATTAAAGTACTTATTCCTCTTTACTCTTGTATGAAATTGGTATTATATTCAATCTTGCATCTTCTAAGGGGCTACCCTTGGGATTGCTTTGTGTTCTCTAATTCATCCATTACAAAAAGCTCTTTAATATCAAGAATTGAAATGAACTATAGGTCAAGTATTCCTTGACTTGGTGTTGCAACTTATACACATTAAAGGAAAAGATTAGGACTAGGAACATGAATTTTGGGGTGTAACTTGGGCTTATTTTCTCTTACTTTCCCGCATATAGGGAATTTCTCTCGGTCTATAGAAACCTTGTCTCCTTACTTGAAGATCCTCATATACCATTAGATGATTGTGTAATAAGGATTTGTCTACTTTTCAAATATATTCAAGCATCTTTGAAGAAGATTTGGCCCTCAAGGTGTGGACTTAAAATTTTTAATATAAACATGTTTGCTTGTATAGTGCCTTGAATAGTTACATAATAATAGTTGGGTGATAGGATGACAACCATAATTTCTAATATAGTTAACAATTAATATAGTGCCTTGAATAGGGACATAATAATACTTGAGTGATAGGATGACAATAATCGTTTCTAATATAGTTAAAAATTAAGTAAGTACTTTATCCATGTGAGAAGAATTAATGTAGGTTATTGCACAAACCTTTGATGAGATTTCACAAAATTCTTGTGGCTAGAGTTGATTGTATAAATCTTCTTTGCTTGTAATAATCACCCCTTGGTCATGCCATCTGGCATAGATTGTGCAAGCCTTTGATGGAAAATAATATTCAATTAGATATTTGGTTGTAACAACAAAGTTACAACCAAATGCAATGGTAAAGAAGATGGCACTACTAAATCTCTAAGAATCAACCAACATAATGGCAAACAAAATGATACTACTTTGTAGAAGAAAGTAACCTCCAAACACTCATGATTTCTATAGTTAATTTATTAAGGAAAGGAAAAACATACACATCTCTTTTATTTAAGGTTTCTTGTTGATTCACACGTTACTAATGACTTGTTAGGTGTTTCGATTTAGATAGGCTTGTTAGATGCTTTGGTTCTTGACAAGATTCTGTCTAGCTCAAGAGTGTTTCTCCCCACAATCGACAACCCTTCCTATTAATGTATCCCACTATCGATGACCTTTCCTATTAATGTATCCATGTTGTCTATCTATATTCATAATGTAATTCTAGTTGTCTTCTAGGCTATACTATCATATTATTACTATTGAGTGAGCTATCAAATATTGTCACACTTTCTTAAACTTTGAATGCACAATTTTCTCCCTTTTTAAGTAGATCTTCTTTGAAATTTCATTGTATAATTCAATATTTTCCTTTTATTCAAATTATGTTAGGCATTTGGTTTTAGATGATATTGCTAGGTGCTTTAGTTTGCGATAGTTTTTGTCGAGCTCAAGAGCATTTCTTCCCACTTCCCACGATTAACAACCTCACTATTAAAAACCTTTCCTATTTGTGTATCCCCCTTGTTTATATTCATAATAGTGTGCTTGTTATTTACTATACTATACTAGTATATTCATAATGTAATTCTAGTTATCTTGTAGACAATATTGTTGTATTGCTAAGTATTTACACATATACACTCTCAAACCTTCATCCTTAGGTAGAGGATACACATTTATAAAAATCTTTAGGCTATATTTTTGTATTCTTATTATTGAGTATTCACAAGTAACATTTACTCATCCTTAGGAAGAGAGAAACACTCAAACACTATATGGAAATTCTCACTCAACCCTTGTTAGGAAGAGGAAACACACTCAAATCCTTAGGCTATATTATTGTATTCTAGTTTTTCAATATTTATACAAACATTTAATCCTTAATTATTAAGAAGAGAGTGTTTATACAAACACTTAATCCTTAATTATCAATAAGAGGACACATGCTTATTCAAATCCTTCAAGGTATACTATTGTATCCTTATTAGTGTTGAGTGTACACACATACTCTCTATCCTTGATCCTTATAAAGAGCTAGTAATCCTTATTGTATTCTACTTTCACTCTCCTTTCACTCAAATAATTGATCTTCAATGTATTTAAGTTGTGCTATATTTTGAATGAGATTCTAATCATCATGTAGCATATAGTATTATATTCTTGTCCTTAAGTCTATACCTAGGTAAGGTCGGCACGATTATGATACTATTGAAAAGAGGAGACTAAAACATTGAAAAGCATCCAAAGATTACTTTAGTTTCAAGATTTACAATTGTATTAGGTGTTACTCCTCATTGACAAATTTAGGATTCATTTTATATTAGTTTACTAAAACCTATTAAGGGAACCCCACTATGAACTCCATCTATAGATAACCCACCATTGTTAGAAAAAGACATAGAAATCCTAGTATTTGAAGTTATCCTTGACCATGACCACATCACCACTAGAAGTGGTATATGTATTTAGTTCAACAGAAAAATCATTTTGTTGAGAAATCCTAGTAGATTATGAAATCATTGCTAACTCTGATGCTAACTTTTACATGTGGTTATCCAATAACTATCTATTACTCATAGCCATGCATGTACATAGATTCATCATATCGAGGTAGTGTTTCATGAAAATCTATGGCTATCTTATTTTCATAGGGATATATACAGATTTGCCACATTGAGACAATACTTAATATTTTGATATAGTGTAGATTCATACCATGAGCCAACAGTAACATGTGGTTAGCCATCCATATAGTTTAGTTTATTCTATCAACTATGGAAAATTGAATTTTAAACCCTAGAAAATGTTATGAAAATAAGATGGTTTTTATTCATTTATTTTTAGAAAATTTTAATCTCTTTACTAGTAGCATAAATGAAGTCTTTAAAAAGAAAAATGAACATATATAAATGTATCATTGAAAAAATAGTAAGTAGGATTGGATTGTTCATGACTTGTTGATTTAGAGGAGAGTGTAATTTAGTTTAAAAGTATTTCTTTAGTTTGAAAGCATTGTATCATGCATGTTTGGAAGTATTGTATCACTAGCACCAATGGCATCAAGATCATGGTTGTGATTTGGGTTGACTCTCTTCTCACTTCCCCTCAGTACAAAAGGCATGTACTATATGCTTAGTTAAACAAATACCCAAATTTGGAATGGAATAGAAGACTTACAATAAACAAATACCAAAGTTTATTTTTGGAATTGAATAGAAGATTTACAATTTAAAAATACCAAAGCTTGAATTTGAATAAAGGCAATTTAGCAAGTCCTAGCTAGTAGTATGACCAAAGATGACACTTTAAAAAGTAAAATGAATGACAATTGCAAAACTTTGTAGCCATGTTAGCTAAGCTTCAAGTTGAGCTTAGTTGCTAATAAACTCATTTCGATGTAAAATAATTTAAGCTTCAAAACTCATAAGCAATCACAACATAACAGTTCAAATTGGAACACAGAAAACAAAAGTAACTCTAAAAGATGAGTGAAACACAAACAAACAGAAGTAACTCTACAGAGATGGGTTCGACCTTACAAGCTTTGTTTAAGCATGCCAAGCCTCTTTGCCAAATTACCTTTGGATGTTACTACAGGTACACTACCTGGGGGATCCATCCTGAACAAGAAAAATAGCCCTAGGGGGATCTAACTTCACCGAGGAAATAGCCACAAATATGAGAGACCCTAGGGCAACCCATATCTTGTAGGTTTTCCTGCAACGTTTGCAATAATGCGACACTAATCTTTCATAGTGAAAGAGAAAAACCAAAGGAATCCAAAGAATACGATGGAGTACCAAGTAGCATTCATTAGGTGTTATTTGAGAGAATAATATGGGCACTCTCCTTGACGCGAGAGAGACAGAGAGAGAGAGAGAGTGTGTGTGTGTGATAGATACGAAGTGGTAGCGTAGAGGCCACGCACGTCTCTCTCTCTCTCTCTCTCTCTCTCTCTCTCTCTCTCTCTCTCTCTCTCTCTCATATATTATAAACCCTCCCTCTCTCTCATTCTCAAAGCACCATCACATACACAGCACCAATCCCCCCGCCTCTCTCTCATACACACACACACACATCTCTCTCTCTCTCTCTCTCTCTCTCTCTCTCTCTCTCTCTCTCTCATACACACACATACTCTCTCTCTCTCTCTCTCACGCAGCGTGCGACATATCATGGCAGCCATGCAAGGGCGAGTTACTGCAGCAGCCAGCTTCCTGGCGGTGGCGGTGGCGCTGACGATGATCACAGTGATGGTGAGCAGGCCCGCAGCTGCGCACGGGTACGACCATCACGCCCCCGCGCCTGCTCCGATGTCGGGCATGTCCGGGGCCGCCCCCCCTCCCACCACCATGGCTGCAACAGCCCTCTCGCTCCTCCTCCCCTCCCTGCTCTCCCTCCTCTTCATGGCCTTCTTCCGCCGGGCCTAACTAAGCTTCGGCTTCATTGTGTCATGGAGTCGTCATCTCAACTCACCAAGCATGGCGCCTTTCCCGTCTACCATAATCCATTCTTTTTCTCAGCATGGAGCCTTTCCCTTTTAAGAAGAAGAGCTGCCCACCAACCCACCATAGAGAACGAACGACCTCTCTCAAAGCATGCTGCATTCTTCGCGTTGGCCTTTCCCTTTTAAGGAAAACGAGCTACCGACCTTCTTACCTACTCGTTTTGATTACCCATACTGCCCTCTAGCCTCCTCTACATTGCCCTCTGCCCTCCATAACTATGCTAGCTTTCCACATTCTTTTCCCATGCCCCCCTAACAATAAACTCCTCCCCCATAAGCTCTCTTGGCATCTTATATCAAGAGGAACGCTTGTAAGAGGCCTTTCCTCCAACTATAAAGTCCGATAAAGCAACTTATTTTCATCATGCCTTGCCTAAGATTGCAAAGGTTGATAAAGTCATGTATTCCTACAGATGCAAAGTTTGATCAAGCAATTTATTTTCATCTAGTTTTCCTAAATGTAGACAATCTAAGATGTCAAGATTTCATCCTTATCTCCAAGTTAACTAGTTGTGAAGTTCTATGGATGTTCTCCTTGGATGTTTTGTAAACAAGAAGCGTTGCTTTTAGGGTGCAAAGGCCAATGATCAGTCTCTTAATGTTACCTCAAGTGGCCTCAAGCATGGCATAAAGTGAATGTAAAGTGCAATTTGCTAAATATTCATCAAAGGAAATAATTGGCCCTTTCTTATTATCACTTTTACTTCTTATACCCACCCATTTATCTCTTTTACCGAGTGTCATAGCTCACTCTTGGAGGAATTTCATTCGTCAATTGAGCTTGAATTCTATGCCCTCCATCAATTTGGTGCCATTCTTTTGGTCCTTTTAGCCCACACATAGACCTAGTTTTAACTGGATTTTGCAATAATTGATAGCAGCCATGGTTTTTTTTACTTTTTAGGATGCATAATACATTATTCGATATAGCTAATTAGCCAATATACATGTATTGTACACCTAAAAAGGTGTCTTGAACAACCATCTTACATATGGTGTCCAAACATTAATTCAAAACTTTAGTACAACTGCTCGCATAGTAAGATGAACAGAACTCATGAATTGAAATTGTTTAGTCTCTACATAGAAATATTAACTTGTATTTATCATCTTCAATGAGTCACTTCTTGAGTTTTGTTCAAATATGACTTGAAACATTTCAAAAACACTACCAATATTGTACATGATATGACTACAACAATACCTAGTCCTTGGTTATCACTTCCATTTGAGACATCAAATAACTTGGCTATTGCATGTGTAAATAATTGATGAAAGTTTTGATGTGATGGAATGATGTAGGATGTTAGATTGTGGTGGATAATACTCTAATAATGCTTGTGTGACTATGTGCATGTGTGTGATAACATACAACCTCCCTCTAATCTCATCACAATTATTTACTTTCATTGTGTTGCATTCACTAAGCTAGCAAATTAATAAGTTACAAGTTTTCTTACATGCCAATTAGCACATACATATTCTAAACATGACCTTATCATATGTATTAAAGTAACTTCTAGACCTAGCTTAAATTAAAGTTCATTCATCCTTAATTGCTTGATAAGAATAAGGGTACCATTCATTTTGTACCCACATAACTCTCTTGTGTTCTTCTATCTCTCAACCCTCTTGCACTCCATACCTTCTACCTCACATCCCACCATTACTTCCCTCGTATATAATTACACAATGCGTACATATATAAGGGGTGTTTGCCTAGCTATTGACCATTGGCCTTTACCCCAAAAATCTCTCACTTAAAGGCCAATGTGCCTTTATGGGACTATACAAAGAAAGTGAATATTGAAAGGGAAGTAGAACCCAGGAGAAAGAAGCTTGGTAGTGAGAGCTATGGCGGATGGAGAGCAAGACTCAAAAGTGGGAACTCCAACAACCACAATGTGTGGCCGGGCCTTCCTTTATTCAAACTGTCACTAAAAGAAGAAAGAATAAGTGAGTGTGACGGGCATCTGCCACCAACAGTGTGCAGTGGCAGGTACTATCAGTGTAGTAATACACGGGCAGTTAGGCACAAGCACCTTTACCCCCAACAACCTCTCACTTAAAGGTGAATCTTCTGCAGTGAGAGAGAAAAGAAAAGAAAAGATAGTACAACATATACTCATGTACAACAGGATGAGGAAAAAGACGTCATCTCATCCAATGCCCATCAATCTCCTGAGGAAGGCAAAGCGCTTTGTAGTGAGGCTCTTCATGAGCAAGTCTGCAGGATTTTCGAAATCTTGACAAGGTCAACAGACCTGTCCTCAACGACCTCGTGAATGAAGTGATATCTCACCTCAATATATTTCATCTTCGCATGGAAGAACGGATTCTTGGCCAACTGAATGGCACTCATAGAATTCAAATCCAATGTAGGCATAGCATCTGTCATACCAAGGTCTGCAATCAAACGGCCTAACTAGATAGCCTCCTTGCAAGCCTCTATGGCTAAAATATACTCGACCTCTGTAGTAGAAAGGGTCTTGCACTTCTATGCCCTGGACATCCAATAGATAGCCCCTCCAACATAAGTGAACACATAGCCAAAAGTGTTCCTACTATCTGCATGTCTTGCATAATCAAAGTTAGTGTACCCCACGACTATTGTATCCTAGCTGCCATAGCAAATACACATATCTGCTATGCCCTTCTGGTACCTCATGTTGATACCCTTCACGGCATCCCAATGTTTTTGGCTAGGTGTAGCCATATAACGTGCCACAACCCCAACTACAAAGGCAATATTTGGATGGGTCGCTATCATGGCATACATAAGGCTGGCCACGGCTGATGCATAGGGAATCTTGGCCATCTCGACCCTCTGCTCATCTATTTGCGGACAATCGGCCTGTGAAACCTTCACATGAGAAGGTAATGGACAACCAATAGACTTAACATCCTACACACGGAAGTGCTCAAGGACTTTACGAATGTACTCCTCTGTGATGACAGATAGAGGAGACCCTGAGATCTGTCGTGAGTATGTGCATACTAAGTATGTAGCTCCTCATAAGTTGTCCCCGCTAAAAGCATGCCATCCACATAGAGTACCAAAATCAATAAAGAATTGTCACGGTCTTTCTTCATGTACAAGCACGGATCCATAGCACTATGGCTGTAGCCCTGTGACCGCATGAATGCATCAAATTTATGGTATCATTCCCTAGGTGCCTGCTTCAAGCCATATAGACTCTTCTTTAGCTTACACACTAGGTGTTCCCTGCCAAGGTCTGCAAAGCCCTTAGGCTGCTCCATGTAAATCTCATCATGCAAGTCCCCATGTAAAATTGTCGTCTTGACATCCATCTAGTACAAGTCCAGGTCAAGCTGTGCAACCAAGGCCAAGACTAAGCGTAGGGTGGTCGTCTTGACCACAGGAGAAAAGACTTCATCAAAGTCAACACCATGCTCTTGCTTAAAGCCCTTAGCAACCAATCGAGCCTTGTATGTTGGCTTGGGGTGTCCAGGGGTACTTTTTAGCTTGTACACCCACTTGCATAGCAAAGCCTTCTTACCCTGAGGCAAGGAAACCAAATCCCAAGACTGATTCTTATGCAATGAGTCAAGCTTAGACTGCATAGCTTTCTCCCAAGAGTGACAATCACCCTTGTGCATAGCCTCATCATAAGTGAGAGGCTCTCATGCATCTGTAATCAGTACATAATCCATAGAGGTCACAAAACGGTCAGGAGGTCATCTATCTCTAGTAGAACGCCCAACCTAGGCTCTGTTGCCTGACTGACATCCTATCTAACATCAGTATGTCTAACATCTGGGCGAAGAGCATCAAGTGACGTTGCACGCTGTTTAGCTAGCCATGGAGTGGGCTGTACAGGATCAGGTGGCTCCTCCTGAAAGATAACTCTACGTACCTCAACCACTTTCTCAGGCTGCATATGCATTTTGTTCTCATGAAAGATGACATCATGGTTGCGGATCACTCTCTGCACCTGCGGATCCCATAGACGGTAACCCATCTCTCTTGCATCTCCATAGCCAATGAAAATGCATTTGACACTTTTAGGATCCATCTTATTGCGTTGTCCTTGGGCACATGGCAGAATGCCTCACATCCAAAGACACACAAATGATCATAAGAGGGGGGACTTGCCTACCTATACCTCCTCCGCAACCTGAAAGTCAATGCCACTACTAGGCGACCTGTTAATGAGATGCATTGTAGTAGCAACTGCCTCAGTCCAAAAGTGCTGCGATAAGCCAGCCTGGCTAAGCATGCTACGGGCCCTTTCTTGAATGGTCCTAATCATGCGTTTAGCCATACCATTCTGGGGAGGGGTGTAAGGGGCGATCAACTGACGCTTAATACCCTACTCATCACAAAACTGCTCAAAAGCACATGATACATACTCACCCCCATTATCTGACCTTAGGCATTTCAGCCTATTCCCAAACTGGTTCTCTGCTAATGCAAGCCAATGTTGAAATGTGTCTAAGACATCGGATTTTCTCTTTATGGGATAAGCCCAAACCGTACGTGAGTAATCATCTATGAAAGTAACAAAATAATTTGCCCCACCGAGTGACTAACAGGGCATGGGCCCACATACATCTGAGTGCACAAGAGCCAAGGGCTCACCCATGTGTTTTTTACCAGACTTTTTATGTGTATTTCTAGTTTGCTTGCCATACAAACAATGATCATAAAAATCAAAATGTGAAGAGTCAAAAGGCAGAAGATACTGCAAAGCACGGAGCATTTTTATTCCCTTAAGGGACATATGCCCCAAACGAGCATGCCAAAGGGATACATGAGGGATAGAACCGACAGACAAAATGTGATTCAAGGTAGCTATAGATACAAGTAAGGGATAGAGGCTGCCAGACTTGGCACCTCTTGCAAGCACAAGACACAAAATACCCTACATCATCAAGCTGTCTAGTTGACATAAGGCTGCGAGTCAACACAGGTACATCGTGTACATCATGCAAAATAAAAGAAGTGCCAGAAGGAAACTGCATCCTAACATCTCCAATGCCCATAATGTCAAGAGACCTGTCATCATCAAGATGCACAGAACCAGAGATGCTACGATAGGTATGAAAGCAATCTCTTTAGGGTGTCACATGAAATGACGCACCCGAATCCAAAAGCTAGCACTGCACATACATAGAATGTGTCTCAGAAGCCTATAAGGCATCGCATGAAGAAGCTGCAAGTATGTAATCCTCATCTGAATTAGTGGCGTGCATGACATTAACCTCTTCTATCTTCACACTGGACTTTGCAGGTACAATACTGCGCTCAGAAGACTTTTTCTGCACTTTCTCTTTTTCCTTTTCCTTGCGCTTATTATCGTGCATCTTATGGCACTATGGCCTAATATGTCCTGCTTTCCCACAATAATGACAGGTAAGATCAGACTTCCCTCCACGGGACTTAGTGCGACCATGTGACTTGGACCTGGACTTTTGAGAGTCCCTACCCTTATGATCATTATCATGCTTGCCATGTCTGCCACCTCTAATGGGCAATGCATGTGAAGAGCGGGAAGCATTATTGTTTCTCCTGTTGATTTCCTCAGTCAATAGAGCACTCTCAACAACTTTGATTTTCAGCCCATCAAGCTTGTTCATGCATATGGCAGTACGGAAGACATCCCATGATTCAGGCAAGGTGCCAAGCAAAAACAACGGGTGCAAGTTGTCTTTGAACTCAATACCCTATGACAACAGATTCTTCATGATAGCATGAAACTGACTGAAATGAGATGATAGGGATGTCCCCTCCTTCATGAGAAGGTCCATTAACTGCTTCAGTCAATACATCTGTGACACGGGACTCTGCTGTCCATAAAGCTCCTGAATCTTTTCCCATAAGTCCCATGCACTCTAATTCTCATCTTCAACAACATTATGATGGACCCCTTCTAAGAGTGACAAGATAATGGTAGACTTGCATAGCTCATCAACTTCCATCCAAAGAGCAAGAAGCTCAATGCGTAACCATCCAAGATGCATACAAAACTGACAAACCTGTGACAGAGATAGGTGCCTCCCCCAATAGGCGTATCAAATCATCCCACTACATACTAACTGAAGACATAAAGCTCTCAAGAGAGCAAATGTATGTAACCATCCCACAAGCTTAAGCTCAAGTGTAAGTAAAACTCTGTGTACATCCGAATATGCCAAGAGGCTCCCACTGGAAGTAAAGTCAGATGCAAATAGAGTAAGCAACGCTCAAATACATCGAGTACATAGCATCAGATATTCCAAATCCCAGTAGGGTACATCCAAAGCATAAATCCCAAGCTATCTCAGACCGGTAAAGCATAAGCCTGGAAGCATTCAAATAGCATGTAACTGACAACCAAATATAATGCCTGGTAGGTCCAAAATGCTCAAATACATCCAAAGATGAAGCTCCAAGTGACTGTCAAGCATGGGCAAACCAAGTGGCATCCATATCTAACCAAAGCATAAATGCAAGAAGCCTAGATGTCAAGCAGTGACAATAGGCATAAACTGGTCCAAAGCATGCCAACTCAATCACAATGCCAATGAATGATGACCAAGACGGAGCCTAATCCAAGCTCAAAAGCATTTCGAAACCAAAAAAAAGCATTTGACAATCTCCAAATACATTGGTATGATCAGTCAAATCTCTGATAAAAGCATCGTGTATCCAAGAACCAATGCATAGACCAAGTAAATGAGCTTCAGCCCACTATATTACAATAGCATATTCACTATCAAATGAAGCTCAATCGATGCCCAAATCTGCTCCAAATCAGTCCCAAAGCATAGACATAGCATCCCATAACATCCGGGCATCAATAGGCATCAAACGGGCAATGCCAAGAAGCATCAAACATTAAATGTCAAGTACTGCCCTGTTTGTGACAGAGTCCTGGGGCTATGTATATAGCAATGGTTGAAGGTGGAAGCACTTATATCGATCTCCAAGAGCCAAGAGTCAATGCCGGGGAGTTCGATGATGATCGGGAAGGTTGCAAACCGTGTCGGGAAGCCAGGGAAGGAGCTGGAAATGCTAGGAGGAGATCAGCCCAGCCCGCTAAAAATGCACCGCATTTTGCACTGGCTACTCCTAGGGGTTGGAGGATCTTCAGCAATGCTACTGAGCACTTGGCAATGATGAGGGGCCTCCGATGTAGCCCTACAAAGTGCAAATGAAGGCTGGAAGATCAGGGAGGAGGCGGGAGATCAAAATATACTTGCAAATAAAGGTGCCATGGTTGCCATTGAAGCTCGAGTTGAAGCTCTTCAAATCCGGGCTGAAGAGAATGCCGGGCAAGCTCCAATGCCTTTGCTCTAATACCAGTTGAAAGGGAATTAGAACTCAGGAGGAAGAAGCTTGGCGGTGAGAGCTATGGCAGATGGAGAGCAAGAGCAAGAGCAAGAGAGAGTAAGACTCAAAAGTGGGAACTCCAACAACCACAATGTGTGACTGGGCCTTCCTTTATTCAAATTATCACTGAAAGAATAAAGAATAAGTGACTGTGGTGGGCGCCCACCACCAGCAGTGTGCAGTGGCAGGTACTGTCAGTGTAGTAATACACGGGTGGCTAGGCGGCGGAGGTGCCTTTACCCCCAACAAATATACTATCTAATGTCCATTAGCACTTAGCAATGTGTAATGCACTCAGAAGGTAAACTCTTTGTGAGAAGCTCTGCACAATTATCATCTATATGGATCTTCACAAGCACGATGTGTTTATCCTCAAGAACCTCCCTAATGAAGTGGTACTTCACCTCAATGTCATTTGTCTTTGTATGAACGATAAAGTTCCATGCCAATTGAATGGCACTCTAACTATCACAATGTACTATAGATACCTCTCCTACAATGTCCAAGTCTCCCACTAAACAAGTAAGCCATATAGCTTCCTTACAGGCCTTAGCGGCTACAACATACTCTACCTCAGTGGTAGATAAAGTCATACATGGATGAAATCAAGAGATCTAAGAGATTGCACCATTAGTGAAAGTGAAGACAAAACCTATAGTAGACCTCCTAGAGTCTACACTCCTTGCAAAATCAACATCTGGTAAGGGATGGGAAATAGGGTCGAAAATAGTGAAAAAGGGGATAATACATAGGTAGGTATAAAAGGAATAAGGCCTTGCTATTTTTTTACCAATTTAATATTAATACAAGTCACTTTCCTCTTTCATCTATTTCCTCTAGGTTTCATGGCTACCTTCTCCATCCTTTTCCTATATTTCTCTCTCTTCTCCTAGTGTTTCTCTCACCTCATCCCTCTTCCTCTCCCTTCTTATAGTATTTTTCTCTCTTTTTTGTAGTCTTCTCTCTCCTATCATTATGTCTCCCTGCTCACTTCATGACAAGTGGTATCAGAGCTATGTCTTTGATCCATTTCTAAATTCTTCTCAAGTCCATTTTCTTCAACTTCCAATTAGAAAATCCATGGACCTTTAGGTGTACAGCAACAAGTACAAGTATGATAGGGAGTATTTGAGTGACCAATGGTCTCACAAGCCAAGAAGACAACAGACATAGAAGCATTAATGGAGCCTTGGACCAAAGTTGGAGACCAGTGCCAAGTAAAGATAGCAACACATTTTTCAAATACAAATCATTTTGGAGGTACTTTGGGGTAAAGAAGGGTTATCAGAGTTAGAGAGGGCTATGGTCTTCACTACTTTTTATAAAAGAGATATTTTCTCCTTCTTCAAGCTCTATCTTAGTCCGTGGATGTTTGGAGCTCACATCTCTTAACCATGGCCATTCTTTTATAACCAAAACCTCCATAGCTTGAATCCCTATCATCCAAGGAGTCCATAGAGCCCTTGTATTGCTACCTTTGCAACATTGATTCATTGCAAGACTCCAAGACAGCTTTGTGCTACCTACACCATCAGTACATGTTGAAGACTTGATCAATTTTGATGGATTGCAACCATGACTTGGTTTGAAGGGAGCTAATACTCATAAACTAGCTCTATTGATTCTCTTCTTTACCTCTCCTTTGTGTTTAAGAAGCAAGCATGAAGGGGAATCCTCTTACATGGTCTTAACAGTCTTGTACATCAACAAATGTCACACACACTTGTTGATTACTTGGATGACTGATAGGGCAAATGATCTCTACACTACTCTAGGCCATGGTCCTGCCATGGTAAGATTTTCTTGACCAAAATGAAGACTCTTTATCTCCCATGGAGACAGTATGGCATTCCTACCGTTGGATTAAATAGGGCACATCAAATACCTTCATCCTTTTCAAGACTTGAAGAATTGGAGGGCATAAATGCGTATTCAATATTAGTTTAATTATACTTTGGTTGCATGGCAAGCAAGTCATTCATTCTCTTGAAGATCAATATCCTACTCCTCTTGAAGCTTGCAAACCATAGATATGGAAAACTATGGAAAACATGGGTATTTGACTTAAATGTCATTGATTGGAAACTTTAAATCAATTCTAAATACCTACAAGAATCTACTACAACCTTCCTTCTACCATCCAAGTCAATATTTGGCTTATTTCACCTCTCATTGAGCTTCAACCTCCTATGGTTAAGCATGGACCTTTAATTTTTCATCAAGAGTGCTTCAAGATAGAGGGATTTTGCCTTTTAAAGGTCAAGAACCTTATCTATAGCAAGGATTTATAAAGATCTTGCAAGCATGTTTGCACTGGAGGTCTCTTGAGCACTATCAACTTGGATTTTGGGGATTTATCAACCTTTCAATTTCCTATTTTTGAAGGCTTAAGGTAGCTAAATGTATTCTTAATTCAAGGATTATTAATTAAGTCAACGCTTTGAAGTCATGGATGTAATGGAGTCTATGTGAGCCATGGGAGCTATTGCAAGTTGAAATTGGACCTTGAAATATACGTCAATAAGAGGGTCTTTAATTGCTTCCCATAGATCATATACATGTGTTGTATGCTATGCCTTAACTCAAACAATAACCCTATAGGGTTAAACAAAGTCAAAATTGGACTTACAAGCCTCCCACAAGTTCATTTAGATAGGGACTTCTATCAGAAAACTTTGAGCTATTATAACTTTTTCTATTCTAATCCAAATTGAGGGTTTACGTGCTTAATTTGAAGAGAAAAAAACAAGCTTTTATTTGAATAAAAAATTTTGTCAATGGGAGCTCTCTAGCAAAAGTTATGGACTATTTAGTGACACAAGGTACTACAAGATTGCACTCTAAAATGATAAGGTAACACTACACATGGCATCCTAGATGAATACAATTATGGCTAATCTTGGCTTCAATTGCAAATTAACATTGATAAACTTGTAGCTTTAATTGATCAGTTCATTGCTCATACAAGGGTGGAGATAGAGAATAGAGCAAGACTTCTAACGTGCATTGATTGTTATAACCATGAGAATTATCAACAACATCACTAGTATAATGAGTATTATCAACCTCA
The DNA here is from genome assembly GCF_053477565.2 of Lygodium microphyllum. NCBI lineage: Eukaryota > Viridiplantae > Streptophyta > Polypodiopsida > Schizaeales > Lygodiaceae > Lygodium > Lygodium microphyllum. The sequence goes on from NC_141156.1 coordinate 4,447,292, forward strand.
TGGACACTATGAGCAAGATGACCATTGGTATCGATGTTATGAGCAAGATTATGCTTATGACCAGCATGTATATGCTAATAGTACATACTATGAGCCACATGCATCTAATGAATATGCAAATTTTAATGGGCAACATGGTCATAATAGCAACAATATGGTAGGAACATGCAAGTGAAGATGAGCAATTTGCAAATGCATATGTACAACATGTTAATGCTTATTGATATCATATGCAATGTCATGATGGAGAGCATTACTCCAACAAACTTGGATAGCAGTATGCATATTATGGGAAACATGATTATGCTTATGAGCATCCATTTATTTAGTAGCATAATCATGATTATGTCTATGAGCATTCAACATCATAGTTCTTATGAACATCATGATAATTGACACTCTTTTAGCCTTGACCACATCACCAAGTTGATAAGTACCATGGTCTTCCACATTTCAATTAGTTTGAACAACATGATCAAAAAAATGTAATGATAAACCTTTGCTGAACTCTTTTTAAGGTATTGATGATGAAGAAGAGGACAATAAGCAACAGACAAAGCAAGACGTTAAGAATAAGAAGAGATCAATGAGCAAGATGAAGAACAAGAAGACGACTAGCTGACCAGCAAGAAGATGAACCAAGAGAGGATAATGCATATGAGAATAACCTAGTAAATGAAGAACCACATGGACCATTTGTGGATAAAGGTGGATATGCTGAACATGAAGATTTTGAACCCTTTGAGCACTCTTATGATGGACTCATTGAGGATATTCATCAACTTCGGCTCGCATCAATCAAGAGAAGAGCAGTATACTCTTTTTGACACATATGCATATAATTATGAGGACCTTGGGTACTATGATTGGACTGCATATGATATGGATATACATGGAGATGCTACTGGCATTATGTTTCCTTATGAGTTGGGAGATTATGGATGTGATTATGGGGACTATGGGAATACCTCTTTCTACCCATTTGATCTGGCTAGTAAAGACCATGTGATTGATGATAGTTTTCCAACCTTTGATCATTATTATATTGGAATACCTTTCAATCCAGGGGGATAAGGGATAGCTTTTGGATCTTGTTTGGACGAGCATCCATCTTGGGACAACAAAATTTATCTTTAAGAGGCTTATTTGGTTGAAAACTAGTCACTTGTAGCCTTGTTCTATTGTAGGCAATTTCTAAACAATAAGTGCTCAGTTTTAATTTTTATTTTCTTATTACAAAGAAGTATGACCTATATGGACTAAAAGTATATCAAAGAAGCTTTCTTTTGACACATGGCACACTCGATTCGGATAAGCCCATCAAAAGTTATTTCAATTTTACTAAAGTAAGGTTTGTAGTAGACAACATGATGTCTATTGTTTGCAAGTATCTCTTCATGGAGTTATGGTAGTCAAGTTCTCAACTTTATCATCTAAAATGGATGTATATAAGGTCTACTTGGTTTTCCACTATCGATTCCATCCATTACATGATACACATTTGAGATTTCTCTATTTTTGTAGCCATTGTAACATAGTAGGACTTTGATTTTCCTTACGTTGTCGCAGCGCGCAAGGTTGAAGGTCACCACAGGGGTTTGGCAAGAAAATTGGACAAGGTAGATGGAGATGTGTCTTCAAGAGATAAGTAGATTACAATGATTTTTTAAAGGTTCAAGAGGTACTTCACGGTCAATCACAAGGGTTTGAGAGAGAAGAATGTATGGGTTTCAAGTGCTTAGACTCCGAAGATGGTAGAGATAAGAGGAGGATTGAAGGTTTCAAGCCAAGTCCTCCAAGATGTTAATAGAGCTTCCAACTGCATGTTCTTAGCAAAGATCACAAGAGTATTATCTCATAAGATCTATCTCAAATCAAGCTTGTTTTCTTGAATTTTAATCACAAGTTATGTATTCAAGTACAATAAGCTGTCATGTATCATAAACAACTTAGCATCCCATCATTCAAACATGATGCCATAGTATGAATCAACTTTGCATGATTACATTCAATATAGACTGCTAAGGACAAAGCTTATGAGTCAATTACAAGGCTTGTAGGGCAAAGGTGACTTGATTCAAGAAAGCTTCAAATAGAGTTCCTGATAAAGATGAGTTATTACAACCAAGAAATAAAACAAAATAACTCCTCTTAATTTAGCTCAAAGCATCTATGAGTGATCTACAAACATTGCCTTGCCATAGGGGCATATAATACTTGCATATTTTGTCAAGATGTCTTATGTAGAGCAAGAAATGAGTCAAAAGAACAATGATGTAACTAATCCTCTGAATTTGGCTGAAGATTTCAGCCCCAAATCAGCCCAAATATCTTCCGGAATTCACCTTTGATGATAGCATAAACTTCCCCTATCACGGAGTGCATAGATCATCAAAATACAAGTGTCTGTCACACCATATGAAGTAATAGAGAAGAATAAGGACCTGTTGTTCAGAAAATCATTATATGAGCTGCCTATTTCAGCCCATATTCATGGTATCAACCTTCCAAGAAGACACTTTGATGAAGTACAAAAGCAACCCCTATATCCAGGAGCATGCAACAAGCAATAGGTAGCTTGCATTAAGCATGTAGAAGTAGGAAAGAGGAAGGAAATCTTGCTGCCCTTGTCTGTCCTGTTATTGGCTTCCTATTTCAGCCCCAAGCATGTACATAGAGCAATCAAGATGCTCTCTTGATACCCCTTCCACAATGCTTATGCAATGTCAACTTGCATCAAGCATATCAATGTCAAGTAATACCAATGATTGGTCATGAATCTTCAAGAAGAGAAAGATAAGTGTTGTTGCTCACAATTCTTTGTTTGGGCTGCCTATTTCAACCCACTTTCATGACATAATCAAGTCAAGAAGGCTTCTTGATACTCCTCTCTTCAAGCTTTTACAATGGTAGCTTGAAGTTAGCTTCCAATTTCAAGATTGAGCCCTTGATGTGTTAATGCAAGAAGATGAGCTTCAGCCCTCCAGATTCCAAGTTTTGATAGTCAATAACAGCATTCATTCAACTCTTGAGGTACTCAAAAGAGTACATTTGATGCCTCTCTTGACATGGAAGATCAAGCTCAGCATATAGAAGAATACACAGGTCAAGAATAAACCTTATTCAAGAATCTTTAGAGAGCTCTCATAAGTATGGGCTGCTGCCCTTAAATACATAGTTCAGCCCTGTTTTACCCAGCCAAGAGTGGCCTTCCATTTTCATCAGTGCATGGGAAGAGTAAGTGGAGTCTTCTGTAGTTGCTTGTGGTTGCATGGCTTGAGCTTCCCCTTTGTGTGGTGGCTTGGACACCTCTCATCCCTTCTCCAACCATGGCGCCCTATTTAGCCCGCAAAATGCGGCGAAAAAAACGGACTGCTCCTCCTCTTCCGCAAGCTTAATGCTCAAAAGGTTCCAAGTTTCATAAGTCATGGTAAGTCATTTACACAATGTCTTGTGTGTACTAGGTTGATCAAATCCACTTTGGAGACTTAAAAGAAGCTTAAGAGAGTGGTTTTTCCATTCGGGCTTAGTGACAAAGAAGCTTACTGGGCAGAGTCAAAGGCTAGAGATCCAACAACCCAATCTTCCATTATGTATTAGGCTTGGTGATTTACATGACTTATTACAACTTGTGGTCAAAGAAGCAAAGTTGAATGGGTTGTAACTTCAAGGTTGTCTTGACATTGTCTTTATTCAAGGTGGAAACTTTTGACTTAAGGCAGAAAACCAAAGGATGGAACATTATGTATGGAAATAGAAGTGAAGGACAAGAGTAATTGAAGTAGGAAGAGCAACTTATTTTGTGAATTCTCTAGAAAGTTCTAGAGTGGTTTTAAGAAACAACAGGATGTATTATTTTTCATCCATGGGCAAGCATTATCATGACAACGTTTCAGCCATTGTATGATAAATCCCAAATTGTTTTTGAGGAAAGAAACTTCTTTTGAGTGGGGATGCAATGTAAGGGATGGGAAATAGGGTAGAAAATAGTGGAAAAAGGGATAATACATGGGCAAGTGTAAAGGGTATAAGGACTTGTTATTTTTCACCAATTGAATATTATTACAAGTCACTTTCCTCCATCTCTCTCCTCTGACTTTCATGGTTGCCTTCTCCATCATTTTCCTATGTTTCTCTCTCTTTTTCTAGTGTTTCTTTCACCTTATTCCTAGACTTCCTCTCTCTTCTTACAATATTTCTCTCTCCTTTTGCAATTTGCTCGATTTTATCTTTCTCTCTCTAGGCTCACTTCATGACATATCTACATATTAAAGAACAGATGCATCCTTCATTTCAAAGCATATGCACAGAGACCTAGTACTATTCAATGAAAAGAGTAAATATACAATGGAGCATGTTCTACTATTATGTTAATACTATCAAAGCCCATGTATTATAATGTGAAGGATACAAAATGTGCATATGATGTATGAAAAAAGATTGGTGACCTCCTGTATGAAAAAGAAAGTGTAGCCTCGCAGGTTTATTGATTGAAAAAACTAATGAGTCTTAACAAGGAGGAGTGGGCTTCAATGTCTAGTCACCTCAATGAGTTTAATACTATTTCCACAACAATTGACATCCAAAAGATCATCTTTCATGATTTAGTGATGGCCATGTTCTTCTAAGTGAACTTGCTTAAGAGTTGGGATACTTTCAAAATTGCAACTAGTAACTCTACGCTTGCAAGTGGTCTTACGAGTATTAATGTTGAGAGAAGCTTGTTGATTAAGAGGTGAATAGAAAGAACAATCTTGGACTAAAGAGCTCTAGTGCACTTATGGTGAGAGGAAGGTCAAATGCTAGGGGAAACTCTCATGAGAGAGGTAAATTAAGAACCAAGTCACGTGCCAAAAAGAATGTAGAATGCTACTTTTGTAATAAGAAGGATACATAAAAAGGATTGCTACAAGTGGAAGAACAAGAAAAAAGGAAAGAAATCAAATAATAATGATGGCAAAGATAGAAATATGGTAAAAATTGAGGAGATTAATGCATGTGGCAATGATGATGGCGATGTCTTATTTGTATCCTCTTTTAGTGATGCATTCTTGGTCTCCATGGGTAATGGCATGTCTCAGACTTAGCTTATGGATTCTAGAGAATCATTTCATGTTATTGCACATGGTGAGTGGTTCTCTACTTATGATGCTGGAAAAAGAGAATGCATCCATATTGTAAACAACTATGTATGTAGCATTTTGGCATTGGGGATATACACCTATCATTACCAAATGTTTCTTATTTTATCTTGAAGAATGTATGGCATATTTTAGACTTGACAAAGAATTTGATCAATATAGAGTAGCTTGATGATTGTGGTTATAGAGTGATCTTTGTGTGTGGAAGATTTGCAAGGGATCTCTTGTTGTGGCTAAAGGGCAGAAATCCGATACTTTATATCCTTTGTATGTTTTTGATGTTAAATACCATATTGTAGTTGTCAATAAATAGGCACATTTTTCTTTATGGCATCACCATTTGGAGCATATGTAAGTCATTCAAATGAGAGCTTTTATTGTTTGGACTATATGTCTTATCTAGAATTTTCTAACCTTGGTTCTTGTGAGCATTATCTCTTTGGAAAGAAAACAAAAATTCACCTAAGAGAAGTACTGGGAGTTGAAGATTAGAACATCTTGATTTGGTTCATAACAATTTGTGTGGGCCAATGCCCATGGTTTCATTGGATAGAGCATTGTAATTTGTTACTTTTATAGATGAAGCCGAAAGTAAGGTGTGGGTTTATCTAAGAAGAGTAATGTGTTGGATGCATTTTAAAAGTTCTTGGCATTTGTAGAGAATCGGTTAGGTAAAAAGCGAAGGTGCTTGAGGATTAATAATGGTGGAGAGTACACCTCACATGCCTTTATGAACTTTTGTGCAAGCCATGGTATTAAGAGAGAGTTGGCAACTCTAGAATAGGACCATTCAACAAAGGGTTTGTAGTGTGCTCTCTAATGCTAGTCTCACAAATGGATTTTGTAGACTATGTCATGATCATGGATTGTGGTGAGCCTTCTTGTTATGTAGATATATGACTAGGGATAATAGTCATAAGTGGAAATGGACTATGCAGTCAAAGATGGATTATTTGGAAAAGAATGCTACATAAGAGTTTAGTTCCTTTATCGAAGGGCAAACATGCATAGGCATGTAAGTAGGCCTACAAGTTGAAGATGTCTCCATCTAATGCATTGCCTAAATACAAGGTAAGATCTATGGCCAAATTATTTATGCAAGAGAAATGGATTGACTTTGTGGACGCTTATCTCTTCCTTGAAGCTTGTCTTCAGTGTCATGAGCTAAAGAAATTGCATCTTCAAGAGTTGCAGGCTTGAACATATTGACTTCAACGTAGTAATGCCCAAGTAATCCAAACATATACTTGCACTTGTGAGTCGCTTCGGGTACGTCTTCAAGCATGCGTAGTTGGAGTAAGGCATTCCAAAAGCATTCGGTATACTAGGAAATAGGCTCACAATCTCTTTGCTGAAGAAGGTCCCATTGCTTTATGGCTTTTTCATGGAATTGTGGAGGAAGGAAATTCTGCATAAACTTCTTTTTGAAACTCTCCCAGCTAGTGGGACAATCTATGCCCTTACAAACCACGGTCCACGAAAGAGATGCTCTATCCACTAAATGATTAGTGACACACTTGATTTTATCTTTTTCAGCATATGTCTCTTCATGAAAGTAATCATCAAGCTGACTGATGAATGCAAGAACAGTCTTTCCATCTCGAGTGCCATTGAAAGTACGGAATTTGAAATTTCTTTTACTTATCTTTGTTTCTTTGCGGATGGATTGAGCTTCGAGAGTCACATTAATGGTTCATCGGATAAGATCTTCGGGTTGTAGTCCATCTTTGTCGGTAGTCGATCGTTGTAAATTGGCCAATTGAACTTGCAAGGCTTGCCGGACTCTTCGTTCTTCATCCAACTGCATTATAATTAAATCCAATTTTTGTTCCATGGTAGGTTCAGGAAGATCGCCTTCAGCCATTAAATCATCCATATTTTGTTCCGTCATCCTGTAAAAACTCAAAAGACCTCACACTCTCAAAATCCAATTAGCGGGATGAGCGTAGCTCAAAGTCGGGTGTACAAGGCTTATAGATTTTTGTTTGGCTTTCACGGTCTTCGACTTTTGCGGTTGCGAAATTTGAAATCTTCGTAAAATCTGTGTATGACCTTCTGCATGTGCTGAAACTGGTTCAGCAAGTCTGCGTATGCGAACAGAGTCTTCCAGGGAACAACTTTGCAGTTCAGTGCTTCTGCGCAGGAACAGTCCTTATGGGAGTTTTTGGCACAAGTCAGTTTTGACTTCTAGTGACTTGATTGACTTGCGGAATAAGTAAATTTAGACTTGCAGAATCTGAACTTGCAGACTTTGAAGATTTAGAAGATTAGATAGCTTAGTAGCTTTAGTAACTAAAGCTTATGGAATTTTTGTTTTGAGGACGTCGATATACTGTCGCCGAATTTGACGCGCCAAACACGTCCTCTTGCTGCTTGTTGACGATTTTTTATTTTAAGCTTCTTAAAGCTTAACACTAAGCTTTCTAACTTTTAAATTTAAGCTTTTAAGCTTTTTGGAAGATATGGAGATTACTGTATTCTCTGTTCAAAGCGACTTGGAGAGAGGGATGTAGGAGTGGTCCTCCGCCTCCTCAGGCCAGTCCTTCGCGATCAGAGGCTGTAGACAGAGGTTCTTGACCACCAGGAATCCACCCGTATCGACCGTTCGCGATGAGACTGACTATAGAGCTTGATCATTCCAGGAGCTCCACCTTCGCACAAGATGGGTAGCGATTGGAAGCTCTCGATCTCAGCTTCGCTCTGATACCACTAGTGCACAAATCGGATGCTATATGCTCCCGTAATGAACGCCGAAAGGTCCCCAAGAACAAAAGAACTCTACTTTTTGCACAAAACTCAAGGTAGAAAGCATGCACGACATGAACAAGAGACCAATTGGGTGCAATCTCCCCCATGCCTTGTGTGAGCGCTCCACAAAGCATGTATTTTTTGTATTAATCATCTTCAAGCTCAAATAATAGCCCAAATTACAAAATAGCACGCTTTTGGCTTTTGAGTTTGCTTTAGCACAAAATAGAAAATAAAGCTAATGGGCGGGCGCCCAAAGAGTCAGGCATACCCAATACAATGTCCAAATACAAATATCATAATCGTGCGCCCATGCGCATACAAAATAATAAATAAATATCCAACGCCTTAATAAATAGGCGCAACAAAATATAGGCGCCATGCCTAAGGTATGCGCCCATCAAAATATAAGTGATAACTCGAATACACGCTATCCTCCAATGCTTTCCTCTGCCACTGCTGCTATCTCTACATATCAACTGAAGCATTCACAATCGTTAGTAAAATAATACAATTAAACCGACAAAAGTGAATACCTAGCAGTCTTCAGCTACATAAATAAATCAACTGTTTAGAAATCAATCCTAACCTTAATTTATTACGAGTGCACACTCTAAACTCATAAACATTTATTAATTTAATATGTATTTTGCAGAATCACCCGCTATGACCATGTACACGCTAAATTAATGAAACACCCGAAAAGGATAGGTGTCCCCATCAACTTCTCGCACAAAGAATCCACTTTGTGTATGAGCCCCGATCAACAAAGTTTACGAAATCCACCGTAAAACCTCACGGAATCCACCGTGAAATATGCCTCCTGGCATCAAATTTGGCAGGTGTTGGTGCAGAAATCGCAGATCAAACCTTTGAGGTTGAGCGAGCATCCGCCTGCAACTATGCTAGATGAGGAATGGCTTGAGCTTGATGAGTTATGCAAGTCCACTATTGTATTATCTCTCAGAGAACAGGTTCACTACAATGTATTTGAGGAAGAACAGAGTGCATGGCAGTTGTGGGATAAAATCAAAAATCTCTATGACAAGAAAAGTCTAGCGAGTCAGATGTCTTGGCTGAAGCAGCTTATGGATCTGCGCATGAAGGAGAATGTGACCATGTCTGCTCACTTGAGCCAGTTCCATGCTATACTCAAGAACTTGACTTCGTAGGACATCACTTTTGTAGAGGATGTCACTCCTCTTTTCTTGCTTGGTACTCTTAATGAGTCATGGGATGTATTCTGCACTACATTATGTGCCTCTACTGCTACCTTGAAATTATTTGATGTTGAGAATGCTCTTCTGCAGGAAGAGGTTAACCGTAAGAATTTGGATACCTCTCGTGTGTCACATGCTATGACAATTAGATGCAGGAATGATGGATATGGAAAGCATGGCAGTGGTAGTGGCAGTGGCTGTGGACGGGATTCTCAGAAATCTCGATCCAAGTCTCGTGGGAAGTCATGTAGCAAATTCGTGGCAGGAATGCAGATGTTACTTGTCACCATTGTGGGAAAAAGGGCCATATTAGGCCACAATGCCATGAACTGCGCAATGAAAGGCACAAAGATAAGGGGAAAGATAAAGTGCAGGATAAGTCTTCTGATCGCAACATAGTGCCTGCAAAGTCCAGTGTTAAAATTAAAGAGATCAATGTTATGTAACCTGAGGATGTTGATGATGATGATTATATCCTTGCAGCTTCTTCTAGTGCTTCGCAGATGACAGAGATACACTCTATGTATACACAGTGTTGGCTCTTGGACTCAGGTGCGTCCTTTCATGTGACACCTTGCTGAGAGTGGTTTCATTCATACCGTACTGTTTCGGATTCTATGCGCTTGGGTGATGACAGCTCTCTTGATATTGTGGGCATTGGTGATGTTAGGCTGTAGTTTCCTTCTGGCAGCAGTTTTGTTATGCAAGATGTACGTCATGTACCTGCTTTGACACGCAGTCTCATGTCAGCTGGACATCTTGATGATGCAGGTTATCATGTATCTTTTGGAGACTCTGCATGGAAGATCAATCATGGCAAACTTATGATTGCGAGAGGTGCCAAGGCTGGCAGCCTCTATCCCTTGATTGTATCTGCTTCTTCCCTTGATCATGTTTTGTCTGTGGGTTCTATCCCACATGTATCTCTTTGGCATGTCCGTTTGGGCCATATGTCTTTGAAGGGAATGAAAATGTTTTCTGGTTTACAGTACTTACCACCCCTTGATTATGCATGTTTTGATTCATGTGAGCATTGTCTTTATGGTAGGCAAACTAGGTCTACGAATAAAAAGTTTGGTAGGTGGGTGGTCCCAAGTATTTTGTTACTTTCATAGATGATTTTTCACGAAAAGTTTGGGCTTATCCCATTAAGCTGAAATCCGATGTCTTGGCTGCGTTTCAGAGATGGCTTGCATTGGTTGAGAACCAGTCTGGGTATAGGCTAAAATGCCTAAGGATAGATAATGGGGGTGAGTATGTCTCATGTGCTTTTGAGCAGTTATGTGATGAGAGGGGTATTAAGCATTAGTTGACCGCCCCCTACATCCCCCCCCCAGGATGGTTTGGTTGAGCGGATGAATAGAACCATCCAGAAGCATGTAAGTATGCTTAGCCACGCAGGCCTACCACAGAGCTTTTGGGCTGAGGCAGTTAGTACAACTGTGCATATCATAAATAGATCACCTTCTAGTGGTTTGGATTTCCAGGTCATCGAGGAGGTATGGACTGAAAAACCTCCCACTTATGCGCATCTTTGTGTCTTTGGATGTGAGGCATTTTGTCATGTGCCCAGGGACAAGAGAAGTAAGCTGGATCCTAAGAGTGTCAAATGTATTTTCCTTGGTTATGGGGATGTAGGTGAGATGGGTTACCATCTCTGGGATCCGCAGGCGCAGAAAGTTGTCCGCAGTCATGATGTAGTCTTCCACGAAGACAAGATGCATAGCCTGAGAGAGTTGTTGAGATCCGCAGTGTCATATTTCAGGAGGAACCGAGAGCTCCCGCACAGCCAGTTGGATAGCCTACAGCTGCAGCAGATGCTCATGGTCATGGTGTTGGACAGGCAACTGGGCAGGTAGCCGAGCCTGCCGTAAGACGGTCTACTAGAGACAGATGTCCACCTGATAGATTTCAGCCCTCAATGCATTATATCTTGGTTACAGATGCAGGAGATCCTTTCACTTATGATGAGGCTATGCGCAGGGGTGACATTCACTCCTGGGAGAGGGCTATGCAGTCTGAGATAGACTCCTTACATAAGAATGACACTTGGGATTTGGTTTCCTTGCCTACGAGCAAGAAGGCTTTCCTTGCCTACATAAGAATGACACTTAGGATTTGGTTTCCTTGCCTACGAGCAAGAAGGCTTTGCCATGCAAGTGGGCATACAAGCTGAAAAGTACCCCTGGACACCCCAAGCTGGCATACAAGTCTAGATTGGTAGCAAAGGGTTTTAAGCAGGAGCATGGTGTAGACTTTGATGAGGTCTTTTCTCATGTGGTTAAGATGACCACCCTTCGCTTAGTCTTGGCTTTGGTTGCTCAGCTTGACTTGGATTTATACCAGATGGATGTCAAGACGGCTTTCTTACATGGGGACTTGCATGATGAGATTTATATGGAGCAGCCTAAGGGCTTTGCAGAACCTGGCAAGGAGCACCTAGTGTGCAAATTGAAGAAAAGTCTTTATGGCTTGAAACAAACACCTAGGGAGTGGTATCATAAGTTTGATGCCTTTACGCAGTCACAGGGCTACAACAGGAGTGCTATGGATCCATGTCTTTACATGAAGAAAGCCCGTGATGGTTCTTTATTGATTTTGGTCCTCTATGTGGATGATATGCTAATAGCAGGGAAAGTTCATGATGAGCTAGATGCTCTTAAGGCTCAGCTCAAGAAGAGCTTTGAGATGAAAGATCTGGGACACGCTGCTCACATACTTAGTATGCGCATTAGACGCGATAGGCATCAAGGACTCCTCTACTTGTCACAGAGGGAGTACATTCATAAAGTCCTTGAGCACTTCCGCATGCAAGACATAAAGTCTATTGGCTGTCCATTGCCTTCTTATGTGAAGGTATCACAGGCTGATTGTCCGCAGACAGATAAGCAAAGGACCGAGATGGCCAAGATTCCCTATGCATTCGCAGTGGGCAGTCTTATGTATGCCATGATAGCCACTCATCCAGATATTACCTTTGTAGTTGGTGTTGTGGCACGCTATATGGCTACACCTGGCAAGAAGCATTGGGATGCCGTGAAGGGTATCATGACGTACTTGAAGGGCACTGCAGATATGTGCATATGCTATGGCAGCCAGGATACAAGAGTCGTGTGGTACACTGACTCTGATTATGCAGGACATGCAGATAGTAGGAAGTCCACTTCCGGCTATGTATTCACATATGCTGGAGGTGCTGTTTCTTGGATGTCCAGGGTGCAGAAATGCACGGCCCTTTCTACTACAAAGGCCGAGTATGTTGCAGCCACTGAGGCTTTCAAGGAGGCCATTTGGTTGGGTCGTTTGGTTGCTGACCTTGGTATTGATGCTATTCCTACACTACATTCGGATTCTATGAGTGCTATTCAGTTAGCCAAGAATCCGGTCTTCCATGCAAAGACAAAACACATTGAGGTGAGGTATCACTTCATACGTGGGGTCATTGAGGACAAGTCTATTGATCTTGTCAAGATCTCGATTGACCAGAATCCTGCAGAACTGCTCACAAAAAGCCTTTCTACAGAGCGCTTTGCCTTCCTCAGGAGGTTGATGGGCATGGGATGAGATGACGTCTTTCCTCATCTTGTTGTACATGTGTGCATGTTGTACTGTCTTTTTCTTTTTCTTTTCACTCCTCACTAGGGCAAATTCGCCTTTAAGTGGGAGGTTGTTGGGGGTAAAGGTGCCTCCGCCTAGCCGCCCGTGTATTACTACACTGACAGTCACCGCCACTGCACACTGCAGGTGGCGGGCGCTCACCGTCATTTTATTCTTTATTCTTTTAGTGACAGTTTGAATAAAGGAAGGCCCGGTCACACATTGTGACTGTTGGAGTTCCCATTTCTTATCTATCTCTTTCTTGCTCTTGCTCTCCCACCATAGCTCTCGAGTGCAAGCTTTGATCCTTCTTACCTTTCAAATAGAGGTGGATACGTGTAAGGCCTCACCTGTCAACTTGGATGCCATTTCTACAATGCTCAAGGGAGGATTGCATAGCAAACTCAACTACAACCCTATAACTTACATCCCATGTCTTGAGGATGAGTGTTATTGGAATCATGTTCTTGCAATCATCGATCTACCCTTCTCTAACGATGAGGATGATATAAGAAAGTGGTCAAGAGATCAAGTTCTCATGGAAAAACTATGAATAAAAATACATCCAAAGACAAAAACTATCTCTCTATACCTCTTTGCATGATGGCAAGAAGCTCAAAGAAGAAGTATCCTTGTATGGCCTACCACATTCCTACAAATAAATTGGAGCTAGTAAATATTTTTGAGTATCTAAAGAGAACATTGTGAGAAATCCTATAGCCAACCTAAAGCCTCTAAAAGATCTCATGGAATTTCTGAAATGGAAGTGGACCAAGATACACAACCTAAACCTCTTGTACAATTGGTCCCTTCTAAAAAATCAAGAAACCCTAATAGTCAATAAGCAACTAGATTATGGATCTTCCAACCAATAGAACTCGAAGGATGAATACATAGATTGTTGACTCTAGGAAGGAAACATTTTCCAATGGAGCAAAAATCATTGATTATGATACAAATGGATGTACAATTGAGCAGATCATTGTGGACTCAAAGCCACAAGAGACCATCGCTTTTTAGAGAAAAGAGTGATCTGAATGGATTCTGACCGAGCATTCTAAAGTTTTGGAGTACAAGTAGGCAAAGATTAAACCAGGTTGAATTAACAACTCTCTACAAAGTAGAGGTGGAATTTGAACTAAGACCACTTGGTGAAACACCTTCATCTAGTGAAAGATGCGAGTTCAACTCTAAATCAGAGGTTAGCTCTAATAGTGACCTCGAAATCCTTCAACCATCGAAGACTCGATGTCCAAGGGGGACTCAGAGGCTAAACAACAAAAGAAACTTCAAGATCTCCCCAAAAAATCCACAAAGTTCAAGAAAGGTGTTTGAATCATAGTATTGCTAGGAGCTAAGAGAAAGTGATAAACCAATGATCCGATTGAAGGACCTACCAAAGTTAAGGATGTCAACTTGGCCATCGAAGGGGAGAAGCTCCAACTCGTGTTCATAGACAAAGATCTAACTAAGGAGGAGGAGACTAATTTAGTTAGTCTCTTAAAGAAGTTCTCTGATGTGTTCGCTTGGTCTATGGATGAGCTTAAATGGATAGAGCCTAGCATTTATACTCATAACATTCCTATGGCCCCACATGCCACTCTAATAAGATAAAGACCATATACCATAAATCCTAAGCATGCTCATTCTTTTAAGAAAGAAATGGTAAATTCTTGAGCATGGGATTCATTTACAAGATTGAGCATGTGGAGTGGGTATCTGCAATAATCATGGTACTTGTTTCAAGCTCCATTGTAGACTTGTAAATGCTACGTAAAATGTTTCCTCTTTTTCAATATTCTATGCAAGTTGTACAACTAGAAAATAGGTCAAGGGTTACATTGTCCACTATAGAGATGATGCATGCAGGTTACCGGGCATTGGTAATAGTGATGTGCTAATAGAAATAAGTGGTTTGAAGTCATACGCATTTTGTCACAAGTTGCAAATTATAGATTTCATAGTTCTTGAGTTCGCTATTGGTGGCTATTATATGTAGTAAGGATTACTAGAGTAGAGACTTTAATGTATATGTTATATCAATTCTTGAGCTATATATATTGTCCATGCATATTTGCTCATGAATGAGCAAGAATATTGTTTCTTGATGTATTGCATTGGTTTCAGGGAGATCAATTTTCCAATGTACTTCTAAACATTTGGCTGAGGGAATGTTATTATATCTGTGAGGAAGCATTAATGCTATGCTACCATGTTTTTAACTACATGTAGTGATTTTCACAATGTTTACATAGTGATATACACATTATTGCTTAGCAATTGTTCACTTTCTAACTTCTCTAGCTTTGGTTATATTGAATAGGTGTTGCAAAACGTTTGCGGGTTTTTTGGTGCAATTTGCTAATTTTCTGGTTGCTATTTTGGACAAACGGCTTCATCATCTACAATGGACAGCGAACTATATAACATCAAGAAGTTTGATGGTACAAACTTCACTTTGTGGAAGAAGTAGATCCACGATGTCCTTATTTAGAAGAAGTAGCTAAGGCCCATAAAAGGCAAAGATGGGAAACCAACAAACATGTATGAAGATGATTTGTCAAAAAA
This sequence comes from Lygodium microphyllum, assembly GCF_053477565.2. Taxonomy (NCBI): domain Eukaryota; kingdom Viridiplantae; phylum Streptophyta; class Polypodiopsida; order Schizaeales; family Lygodiaceae; genus Lygodium; species Lygodium microphyllum. The sequence goes on from NC_141156.1 coordinate 4,462,566, forward strand.
GCTTAATGCATTTGCTAAATCCACTATTAGGCTACACTTAGTAGAATCTATATATTTTACAATTGTGAATGAGACTACTACATGTGTCTTATGGAAGAAGTTATGTAACACTTATGAGAAAGAAATTTCCTCTAACAAGGTGCATCTCATGAAAAATTTAATTGAGTTGCATGTGAAGGAAGACTCCAGTATCGCCTCCTATCTTAATGAATTCAATATCATATTCAGTCAAATGCAAGCTCAAAAGTTGAAGTTTGAATATGAGATTAAGGCGATCTTTTTTTTGTGCTCCTTGCCTACATCATGGGATGCTTTTAGAATAGCAATTAGTAATTCATCTCCAAATGGTGAGCTAAAGTTTAGTGATATTGTGGGCAGTTTATTGACTAAGGAAATACATAGAAAATCCATAGAGCAAGGCAAAATTTGTCAAGCAGTGGCAACTCAAGAAGAAATAGGAAAAAAATCGTACACATGCAAGAACAAGAACTAAGACCCTAGACAATCACATAGCAAATCCAAGTCCAAAAAAGACCTTGAATGCTTCCATTGTGCTAAAACAAATCATATCAAGAAGGACTGTTACAAATGGAAGCAAAAGCAAAATGATAAGATGAAGATGATAAGGATTGATAGCGAAGAAGGAAAAGTAAAGGATAAGGATGTTGATAGGAAAAGAAGGCAAAGGAAAGGTAAAGATTGAAGACTTCAATGCAATGATGACTATGCATAATGATGATGGTGAGGTAATGTTTATCTCTACTCTTCCTACACATATACGAATTGTAGTGGATAGACAACTATCTCAAGATTGGATTTTTTATTCTAGCACATCTTTTCATATGACTCCTCAATAAGGAGGTTCTATTCATATGATAGTACCAAGCGTAAATTAATCCATCTTGGTAATGACTATATATGCAATATAGTTGGTGTAGGTAATGTATTTAGAATGGATCTATCTTTATTCTTTTAAATGTATAGCATGTATCTAAGCTTACTAAGAGCTTCATATATACTAGTCAGTTGGATGACTTAAGATACTCTACTACTTTTGAGAGTCCATCGTCGAAAGTCCACAAGGGACAATTTGTTGTTTGCTAAAGGAGATAAATGTGGCACTTTGTATTCCCTTTATGTATCTTCTATCAAAAATCATGTAGCTACAATAACCAACTAAATGTATCTTTGTGGTATCACCAGTTACAATGTGTGTTTAGAAAAAGAATGGAAATGCTATCTCAAAAGAGTTACTTGCCTTCTCTTGATTATTCTGATCTTTCTATTTGTGAGCTTTGTATATACAAAAAGCATGCATGTTTAGTCCATAAGAGAAACTTAAATAGAAAAAGAAGTGAGCCTCTTTACTTATTGCATAGTGATATATGTGGGCCTAGTCTACAAAGTCTCTGGGGGGTGGGGGGTGGGATCCTATTTTATCACATTCATTCATGATGCAACTAGAAAAGTGTGGGCTTTTACTATGGGTAGGAAACATGAGGCTTTGTTGTGTTTTCAAAAAAACTTGGCACTTGTAAAAAAAGTAGTCTAGTAAGAGACTTAAGTGTCTTCAAACTGATAATGGTGGAGAATGTGTCTCTCACAAGTTCAAAAACTTTTTTGAAGCATGTTGAATAAAAAGAAAGCTCATTTCACCTGTTAATCCTAGCCCAAATGGTGTTGCAAAGCATATGAATAGGATGGTAAATAAAAGAATGTTGAGTATGTTTTCTAATGTTTGTCTTGTTCAAGGATTTTGGGCTAAGGCTATGGCAACTACTGTACATTTGATAAACATGTCATCTAATACTAATTTGGATAGTGGCATTCTTGAAGAGGTATGATTGGGTAGAAGCCCTCTTATGATCACTTAAGAATGTTTGGTTTATGAAGCTTATGTGCATGTGCCAAAGGAAAAGGGTAATAAGTTAGAACCAAAATCCAATATGTGCATTTTTTTGGGCTATGGATAGAGTGGTGAGATGGATTACCACCTTTGGGATCTAGAAATAGAAAGATTGTCCATAGCAATGATGTGATCTTCAGTGAGAAGAAGATAATAAGCAACCTCGTAAGGAAGTAAAACAAGAAAGTTTTCTTTCCAGGATGCACTACCACCTATTATGTTGCCACATAGGGCAAGTGCTAGTGTACCAAGTGTGTAGAAAAAGGATACTAGTGATGCTTCAACTAGTGAACAAGAAGAATGGAGATTTATTGAGTAGGAGGTTGAGACCCATATGGTGCCTCATGAAGAAATACTGGAGGCTAAAAATTCCACTCTAAGTTAGCCCATTGTGCTACAAAGATCTGCTCGTACCTCTCATTCCCCTGAGATATTTTAGCCTAGGGTTTTACTATGTGATGTTGACATATTGTGGGGAGCCATCTTGTTATAGAGAGGCCGTGACTCGTGATGATAAGCTTAAGTGGAAGCTAGCTTAGAAGTTGAAGATTAGGTGATGCTAAAACAAAGTACAAATAAAGGTTAGTATCCAAAGGTTTAAGCAAGAAAAAGATGTGGACTTTGATGAGATATTTTCACTTGTGGTTCCCACATCGCTTGCCCTGGTGCTAAGGATGATATGGAACTTTTACAATAGGATATCAAGACAACATCTCTTTATGGTGATCTTCATGATGAGATAAAATGGTCAAGGTTCCATATTCATCATGTGTGGGTAGTCTCACGTATGTAATGATTGCCACTTGCTTGGACATTGCATTTATACTGGGAGTAGTGAGTAGGTACATGTCAAATCTTGGCAAGAAACATTGTGTGTAGTGGTGCAATCTCATGGATGTCTCCCTTGCAAAAATGCATGGCATTATCTACCATGAAGCTAAGTATATTATAGCCATAGAGGTGTGCAAAGAAGCAATATGGCTTACTCGTTTAGTGGGAGACTTGGGTCTTGGTGAAGACATATCATTGTTGCACAGTGATAGTTAGAGTGCCATCATATTGGCAAAGAATCCTATGTTTCATGTTACAACCAAGCACATAGAAGTGAGGTATCACTTTATTCATCAAGTAATTGAGGATAAGTGAGTTGGTCTTATCAAAGTGTATACTAATGATAACCTTTCATACTTTTCCATCAAGACTTTGCACTTTGAAAATTTTGCACATTGCACAAGGAGTTGATGGTGAGGGTTAACTCACTTGTATTGTACATCACACATTATCTCACTTAAAGGCACATTGGCCTTTAATAAATGGGAGCTTGCTAGGGTAAAGGCCATGTGACCACCGGCCACCTACCTTACTCACTAACCCTAACTCTATATGTACACACTCATTCTGTATTCTTTGAGTGATAAGACAATAAGGTACTACTCACAAGAGATCCATTAGAGGCACCACATACATAGTGTCCTCTCTCTCTCTCTCTCTCCCCGATATCTATGCAATATTCATTCTCCTTGTAGCTCTAACAAAACCCAACCAAATCCACTTATAGTAGACGAAAACCCTAAATCCAAAATTATAAGAGATTACCAAATTGCAATGGATCCCAAGCCCATTATTGCATGCTCAAATTACTATGCAAGTAACTAATGGATTTAGTTACCGACAAATCCATTAGCATGCATCGATAAAACAACCAAATTCATGACCTCGGCAATGGTTATGATAGCTCAAGTATCACTACCATTGCCCAAATAAAAAATTGCCACACAAAATAAAAGCAAATATGAACTTGCAGTATTCTCAATCATGTGTTCCCTCTCACGGACATGCCATGATCAAGTGTACATATTAATTCTTGCTCATGCCATATGAATCCACACCCCATGCAAATGCACCCTCAATAGGATATCCTCGAGCCAACCATGTTAATATACCCTTGCCATGACATCATAGAACCTTCTAGAAAATATATCATGTCATCACGTGAATCATTGATGATGTCATCATAGAACCTTCTAGAGCATATACCATGGCATCACTTGCATCATTAATGGTGTCATCATGGAACATTCTAGAATATCTTAGTTGCCCTCCAACACCTATAAAAGGAGGGGCTCGCCATAGAGCTCCTCAATCTTGCCTATGCCAGCCTTGGGAGCTCAAGGAGTCAAGACCTCCAAGTAAGTAACTTCAAGTTCCACTTCTAGTTCTTGTCTAGTCTTGTCTTGTCTCCTGTTAAATTGTCACCTTGTAATCTTGTATTATGAGATCTTGTCTAGTATGTTGTCTTATATCTTTTCCATCCCTTTCGGGGGAGATCTTGTAATTCTAATATCTTGTATCCATACCTACGGTCCTGGGTTGTGGGATTTCTCGTATCTTGTCAAGTTATCATTGTACCTTATGCCCCTATGTGGGATTATCATGTACTCAAAGGTGGATGCCAAGGGAGATAGTGGGACAAAAGATACGTAAGAAAGGTGACCCTCACTCACTATTAAAGATCTCAAAGGGGTGCAAACAATCGACATGGGGGGAACATTGCCCACCTCCCAATATTTTGGAGCCCGTTTAGGAAGCCCTATCTAGTTATTTTTTCCCTCACGTAGATAATATGAGTGGAGTTATTGAAGATTTGAAGTCCTCAATTAAAGAGCATTAAAATAAGTCACTCATTGATCATATTATAGGGATTACAATTGAATTATATGTCATTTTAACCTTTAAAAGTAGGGTACAAGAACTTGCAAGAGAAACATGGAACTTGGGCATTTATTTTGAAAGATGTTCATTCATCTACATGTGCTACAGACTATTCCAGGTCCTATACAAGTTATTTACAAGTTATTACAGTGAAACAAGGCACTAGGAGTCATTTTGGGAATATTATCCACTTGATTGTAGGTGTTGTAGGTTATCTCATAGCTTGAACAGGGCTTATACATGTCATTGAATGTGGTATTCATTTCCTATAGGTCTTATCCAAGGTGCTATAGGGCTTAGAGACCTTACTTTGGACCTACATGCGCTTGAAGAACCAAAACAACAAGTTTACAAAGGGTATTAGATTATTCCGTACATCAAGAAAAGAGTATTTCCAAAATATTCTAATCTAATTCAAAATTGGTGCTTGATAGCTCATCTCAAAGAGCTTTTTGTTAGCTTTGATCTAAATTAGAAATTTTCTCCTTTGGATATTGTATTGAAAAGTTATAGCCATTTTTGTGACATGGGGTCTATTTGGACTACACTTTGATAATGAGTAGAAATGGCAAGAAATAGGGGAAATAATACAACCAATGAGGATGTCCAACAACAAATCAAGGAACAACATGATGCAATACCTAAGCTGCATTGTTCCATCAGACATATGGAGCTTATTTCTAAGTTAGATCAAGTGGTTGAGTAGATGGTTTAGCCAAATACTCAAACCAAGGAAGCCATGGAGATAAGTAGCAAAGCACTTCAAAGCCAACAATCATCCATAAAATTTGGTATCATGTAGTATCACCTCCTCCACCATCCTTGCTACCACTATTGGACTAGGGCTACTCCCTTATTGCAGTTGACTTAGAAGCTTCTCTACATTCGGTCTTGCACCATGGAACTTTTCTCCACTAAATGCATAATGTTTTATGCTCTATAGTAGAGCACTAGTCAATTTACTAACACATGCATCATGTAAGTTAATAGTCCCTTTCAATCCCTCATTGGCTAGTCAGCTTCCATGCACTCGCTTTACTAAGTTTGTGGTTGGCATATGAGCGATGTCCTCTATTAGCTACACAAAACCAACATAAATGTGTGTGGAGTGTAAGAAAATAGCTATAGCACATATCACACTACCCACTTTTATGGATTAGAGTTACCTCGCCAATGTAGATATCTGAGATGCCACCAATCATTGTAGCAATATTGCTGTCCAAAACCTTGCCTAAGGTCCACCAAGTGTGAATGAATTGGTACTATGTAGTTGCATCATCTTCTAAAGGTGCACATCTCCACATGTGGCACAAACACTTGTGCCCATCTTGGAAATTCTTGTGTATATATTGCAATTGTGTATTTGGAGACTTTATTCCCAATGGAGTAAGAAAGATCTCTCCATTCCTTACATCTGTTATCTGAACCATCATGGAGCATTGTCCGAACTGCCCTCCAATTTCCATTCCCATGAGCCCTCGAATAACAAAAGATTCCACCATATTCCAATCCCCCAAAAATAGGGAGAAATGAACAAAATTTTGAGATGCCAACATCTTGCATACTTGTGCCTATCATGAGAGTTATTTAGTGCATAAATGGATAACAATGTTAAATCTAGACCTACATGGTTAATCATTACACCGCATAATTCTCCTTTCATTGAATGACGTCCTTGCTCACTCTAAACTTACCAATGACACAACTATATCAATGATACCTTTTTGGCTAAGTGGAGCACTCGATTAAATATACATGTTTTGGCCTTTGGGTCAAATTCCTTTCTCAACTCGTTTGGCATATGAACATATGCAATAAAACCAAAGACTTTCAAATATGATGCATTAGGCTTTCTCCCTATAAAGTATACTTTAGGAGTCATGCCATGCACTATATCTTCAAGTCTAGTTCTATTCATAATATAAGTAGCTATTTGAAGTACTTGTACCGAAGAACACTTTGGCATATTTTTCTCTCAACCATCTAGGCAAAGGTTTATTATACTCCATTTGAAAAGGGCAAAGTTAGCTTTGATCCTAGCTAAAAAGTTTGGCAAATAGACACATGGATCAAAAGTTATGATGGCGGGGCAATCTTATGGATGTCTTATTTGCAAAAATATGTGGCATTATCTACCATTGAGGCAGAGTATGTAGCAACCATAGAGGCATGCAAATAAGCTATATGGATTACTCACCTAGTGGGAGATTTAGGCCTCGGAGAAGACATGCCATTCTTACACAATGATAGCGAGAGTGCTATTACTGTTGGCAAAGAATCCTGTGTTTCTTATGAAGACCAAGCACCTAGAAGTGAAGTATCACTTCACTCATCAAGTACTTCCTAAGGACAAGTGTATTGGGCTTGTCAAAGTTCATATTGATGATAATCCTACATACTTTCTAAGAGTCTGCCTGTCTCATAGACATGTCATGATCAAGTGTATGGATTAATTCTTGCTCATGCCATATGAAGACACACCACATGTGAATGCATGCTTAATACGACATCCTCGAGCTAACCATGCAAACCCACCCTTACCATGTCATCATAGAATCTTTTAGAAGATATGCCATGTCATTGCCTACATCATTGATGATGTCATCACAAAACGTTCTAGAATATATGCCATGTCATCACATGCATCATTGCTTATATCATCATGGAGCATTCTAAAACATCTTTAGTCGCCCTCCAATACCTATAAAAGGAGGGGCTCACCATAGAGCTTCTTAGTCTTGCCAATGCCAATCTTGGGAGCTCAAGGAGTCGAGACCTCCAAGTAAGTAACTTGAAGTTCTAGTTCTAGTTCTTGTTTAGTCATGGTATCTAGTCTTGTCTTGTCTCCTGTTGTCTTGTCACCTTGTAATCTCGTAGTACGAGATCTTGTCTAGTACTGTCTTGTATATTGTTCATCCGTGTTGAGGGAGATCTTGTAATTTTGATATCTTGTATCCATACCTACAATTTTGGTTGTGGGATTTTCCGTATCTTGTTAAGTTATCATTGTACCTTGTGCTCCTACATGGGATTATCTTGTAATCAAAATTCTTGTAACAAATCTTGTATCTAGTCTAGTCTCTTGAGCACTGTCTAGTGCTGCCATAACACTGCCCTTTGAAAAATTTGCACATTGCAAAGAGTTGATGGGCATTGGGTGAGGGTATCTCACATATTTACCTCACATGTTCTTCTATTCTTTGCTACCCATCTTACATACTAACCCTAACTATACATGTTCACACTCATTCATTATTCTTTGAGTGATAAGGCAATAAAGTACTACTCACAAGTGAGCTATTGAGGCACCAAGAAAGAAGCATCTTCTGTGTGTGTGTGTGTGTGTGTGTGTGCGTGCATAGGACTTCACTTGTACTAGTCCATATTGGTCAAACGAAGATTCTTGTATGAAGAGAATAGTTTCTTATAAAAGGTGAAGATTGTTGGAATTTTGAAGTTTGAGAAATCATTTTATTGACAATCAAACCTTTTCCTAAGCAATTATGTGCATAAAATTCAACTGTCTAGTGGTTAGTGATATGAATGAAGATTGAAGAAGCCAAGCAAAATGATTGCTTTGTCTGCCTTGCTATCCATACCTAGCAAATGGATGTTATAGCTTTGCCATGATAAAACTTCTGGAAAAAATGGATGGCCAACTAAAATTTTCAAGTAATTGAATGGATTGGTCGTGAATACGGAAATGGGAAAATTTGCCCTAAAATAATGAGTTAAAAAAAGAAACTCCCACAATGCTTCTAGGACTATTTACTAGTGCTATTCAAGCTTTAATTTTTGCTACTTCAGCCGTAGCTTATATAGGGGAATCCATGGAAGGTCCTCAAGCTTGACCAACCTCAAGGAAACTCTGAATAATCTATATTCACTTCAGTTTCATTCCCAGATATTCATAGATTTTAAATGATTCTTCATGATGTTATCATAATCTCCTAACAAAGTTCCAATTTACACCACAATATAGCCCTAAATCCTTCATGGTGCTCGTGATTCATTTCCAAGCTTGTCTAACCTCCTAATAGTCTCACAATATGTTATGTTTGAAGGAAAGCTTGCCCACTAACCTTATGAGAAAGAAATCATTGATATTGTAGCCATTTACATTGCTGGCAGTAGTGAGCAAACAACCTTGTATCATTGACCTAAGGGTCAACTCACCAATATTGTAGCCATTTACCTTGATGGTAGCAAACGCATTAACGGATAGGGAATCAACATTTAATGATTAATAGTAATTTAGCACCCCTTGAATACAAGTGTAACTAATAAAATCATAAGCTTTATCCAAATCCACATTCATTATAGTATATAAATATCTCAACATGTCATTGCATCACCAATCCCAAGCATTGAATTCCAAACAACATCCCAAATATCTACTATGGATAAAGATTATTGTTCCTCATGTAGCAATTTAGGCATCAAGTAGTTAATGTGTAAGTAAGGGCTTTCTATAATCTTGTTACATTCACCATGATTAAGGACCTGTAAAGCCATCTTTGGCATTTTTTGGCACCAATTGAATAATTCCTTGATGAATAAACCTCAATATAGTGCCATTCTTCCAACAATGACTAGGCATTCTCTGCACAAATCCTCAGAATGCACATCCTCAACAGTTGAGAAGTACCCACCTAAAAAAAACATTGTCTACAATCTTGGACTCTTTTCATAACCTTGATAACAAACTCAAGTTCTCCATTAGAAAAGGGATTGTGTTGCAACATCACAATAATAATTGGTCCAAATTTCTGAACAAGGTGACAAAAGACATAATAAACCTTTCATTGATAGGACTCATCAATCAAAGGTTTGCAACTGAAAATGGTCGCAAAATGCTATTTGAAAACAACAACAATGCCTTCTTTATCCTCGATAGAAACTCTATTTTGATCCTTAGTCGTCATAACCATTGTCTCTCCTATATTTTTAGTTTAAAAGAGAAGAAAGTTTGATTAGGTGCCTCCCTAAGAAGACTTTCCTTAGCCCTCAACTAACTAGTTTAAAAGAGAAGAAAGCCTCCCTAAGAAGACTTTCCTTAGCCCTCAACTAACTTAGGACACTTGAGCTCTATAATCCCCCAACTTTAATGCACTCTTAGTTTCTTGCAAGAGATGAATAAAGCACATATTACTAGGAGAGATAAGGAGAGCATTAAAATTATCATTCTAAATAATGAAACCATCTCAAGCTACCATCTTTCCAAAGTAGCCTTATCTTTCACATGTATCTTACATAAGACAATAATCCAATCCATAAAAATTTCCCAATTTCTCTCAAGTTTAGCAAATGTGTCAAAAAGATGAAAATCTCTCTTTCTCTCTCTCTCTCTCTCTATATATATATATATATAACCCATCCCATTTTACTTATATGCCTTCTATTACATATATCATGTTTCTTTTTAGTAATAGAAGGCATATAAGTAAAATGGGATGGGTTATATATATATATATATATATATATATATCATGTTTCTTTTTAGTAATAGAAGGCATATAAGTAAAATGGGATGGGTTATCTTGGACCACATTCATAAACCCACAATATTGCAAAAAATATAAGTTGAACTTGAATGGTGGGGTCATTCAAAAGTCTATGTAACATAAACTAGCTTGCACCCTTTGCACCAATATGCACTTATGGTGCCATCCATTCACCCTTTGCACCAGGGTGAAAACGATGTGATCAAGTAGCACATTGTGTGATATAGCTTAGCTTACTCGCTCACCGTTCAAGCCCTTGGCGGCATTAAATTCTTACGGTTTTGTGATGCAATTGATTTATTAAGGTACTACAATCCCCCATAGAGGTGAGGTAACTCTAGACGAGCCGTCTCTAGGAATCCAACTCAATCAGAACACACACACACACACACACACACACACACACACACACACACACACACACACACACACACACACACACGCGCGCGCGCATGCACGCACGCACGCACGCACAGTGCTAACGTAAACCACTCAATAAACTTTAGTACACCTAGTCATGCAAGTAAAGATGCTGCGTCTCTTGCAGGCAACCACAAAACTTTACAACTTCAGTAAAATTTAGAAAGGATGTTATTAGATGCCCATTTTTGACACTGCCATAGCAACCACAAGTGTGTAGACATGGAAGGTGGCAGATCAGATCACATTATTCTGTATATATAGCCTGCTCTGGACCACATGTATATTGAAGGTCAGATAGCTGATTCTGTGTAGGGGTGAAGTAGCTTTTTGTGCTTCATGTACCAGATCAAAGAACCTGCCATGTCCTGCGCGGAAGAATGATAAGATCTTTCTTCCCAACGGGAAGTTTTGAAGGTGGCTGTTTACACACACACACACACACACACACACACACACACACACAAACACACACACACACACACAGAGAGAGAGAGAGAGAGAGAGAGAGAGAGAGAGAGAGAGAGAGAGAGAGAGGGGGAATGCCTTTCTCATCTTTGTGACATTGTGCCTTTTTTCTTTCTTTACAGGAGATGCAAAGTTTTCCCTGCCTTTTCATTGCTTGAATTTGGAGATCAATTGCAGGAGCGACGTAAAGACCAGTTACAAAACCATTCGGTTTGCTACATGCAGTAAGTGCGCCCCCCCTTCTCTCTCTCTCTCTCACACACACACACACACACACACACACACACACACACACACACACACACATCATCATCATCATCATCACCATCACCACAAACATTCACTGCGGTAGTAAACATCCATTTTTTGCAAATCCCATGCTGGACATACTCACAAGAAGTTTTGACAAATTTCCACTAAAATCCTCACATTGTCAATTACAACAGCATCAGGAGCTTCTACAAGGGAAGCTATCATATCGCATACATAGCTAGGTGCCCTTGGGGCCAGGGGTCAAATGTCTAAAACTTCTTGTGTTTAGCCGTATACGCGTGCATTAGTATTGGTTTTGTTTTGCTTCATTTTCTTTTCCTCTGATACGACTTACACCCCTCATGTCATGAGAGGAGCTGAGATCTTAACATCACCCTATGCTAGGAGCCCTTCTACACATTCAACGCATCATGTTTGTTTTATTCTAGTGGTTTGTTCTTTTACATCCATGATGGGACATACCATGGTTGTGCTCTCATAGGCCATTTTTAATCTCTAGTAGATATTACGACTCTCTTTTTTTTCATAATGAGTAATTTATATTATATCAAATGACTACAAGAGTACAAAAAGTGAGGACTCAGATGACTGAAGGAGTACAAAAGTCACGGCAAAGAAGCAACAGAAATTGCTGAATGCCAAAGTCTTCCTTGGACAGAAGATCAATGTGCTGAATGAGATCCAATTGCGATAGCAAGGTGTTGCTGCACCTCGGACACGGAATCAAAAACAAAAAGCTCTCCGAGTTATTCAATTATGCCAACAGTCCCAAAAATGCAGGAAATGAAACAGAATCTTTATATATGGCTGTGCTAGATTGGGATATTTGGTCGAGCAAAACCGAGCAAAAACCCAATTGAAGGGGCATAGTGACATGCCAACCATAGCCCTCCAAATATCAGACAAGACGATCCAGATTTTCCGTGCCAAGGGGCACGAAAGAAAATGGTGGTGAAAGATTCCACATTGGTGGGACAAAAGCCAGCTGCCATTGGAAATTTGGCATTTTGCAAGTGTGGTGGCAAGAGGAAACCCACTAACCAATACACACCAAAGGAAGACTTTACATATGTATGGAGTGCTGTTGACCCAACCCTCCATGATAGTCTTTTTCCGCCAATCTTGAGATTTATGCAAGCCCCAAACAACATTAGCCTTGGCGACCAGCCAATGGTAGTCTTTAATCATAGGTGATGTACTTGATTACTTTTAGGAGTTGATGTGCAAGGTCCCAATCACGCCATGGATGATCAGAATCTAGGGCATAGTGTGGTCGCAAACTAGTCCCTCAAGTCCCTATATCCTTGGGGGATCCAAAAAATCCTCCAAGCGGGGCAGAAAAACATCATCTCTCTACGACTTAGCGGAGTGGTATCAAAGATAGAAGATGAGCCAGTCGTGCCATGCAATTAAGTTTAGGATGATCTTCTTACTTCCCATCCCACACAATCAACTTGAAGAGAAAGACAAGCCAGCTGTCCTATGTCCACCAAATGAGATAGCATGGAGGGGACCGGATGGGTCCCCAAGGCAAAGAAGAATGGGCTCAAAGGGCAGCCTAGAGTGCTTTGCACAGTCAATGGTCATCTGAACATTCAGTACATTGTGCAAGATATTCTTGCCCTTGATAAATCCATATTGATTAGGGTGCACACGGCTAGGGAGTTGCTTATGGAGGTGATTAGCCATGACTTTAGAGAAAATTTTATACATAGATCCATCAAAGAAATGGCTCGCTAGTGTTTTTGTATCGAGGGTGATGACACTTTTAGAATAACTCTTAATAACTCCCACCTTCCATGAGGCAGGGCATAATCCCAGTCTCCCAGACCTATTGGCACATGGCTGTCAAGGGTTTTGCCACATTGGTAGTCTAGGCTTCAAAAAACATTACATCTCTCTCTTTTATTCAACTTCAGTAAACCCCAATCATTTCAGCAACACAACTGTGGTTCTGTATGATAATAGCGAGAGAACACTCTTATCTAGAACCAAAGCAGAATTCTTACATAAAAGCATGTACCTTCGCCCATGTGTCTTTTATTAACTGTTCATCAGTTGATATGATACCTTATCTATTTGCAACAGTAACTTCACATTTTCCTGAGAAGAGAATGAAAGCTCCCACTGTTCACTGATTTCATATAAGTCTCTGCCAAATCGCAAGGGCAGCATCCAGTCCACCAGAAATCCAGTTGACATCATTCCTCAGGTACCACCACTGTGATTTTACCATTTTCTAAAAGATAGTAGAATTCCTCTATCGTTTGTCTCAATTGCAAGTGATAAGCCTTCCATGCAGCACCCCTTGTAATCCCGACGGCAAGGCCATAGCAGATCTCCCTGACGACGTTCGGAGCACACCTGGCAACTTCTGCGGCTACAGGGATTGCCTCGGGACGCGCTCTCAGAGTCTGCGGAATGCGGGTAGCCATCGCTTGAATCCGAGTCCTTCCTGAAAGGTCTCTGCGCGCTCTCTCTCCATCGGGAAGACCAGAAATGCTACATCTCTCTCTCTCTCTCTCTCTCTCTCTCTCTCTTAGCAGTTTGAGTTAATGAATTGAAATATTTACAAACGGTCTTCTAGCAAACTGAGCACACTGAAAGACAAGTAGAAAACACCACAGAACCAAAAGGCTACAAAACACATTAAGGCTATAAGAATACAAGAAGGGGATCACGAAGAGGACACAATTGGGGTGGTGCGGATGAGATGCATCCATGGAGCAGTCACCACTCTGAGGATCATAGAAGCCGAAACCATGGAAATAATTGCCATAATGGCAATCCTTGAATAGGGTCTACATGACCATGAATACTTGACAATGACGAATGAAAAATCAGTGCATTCCGTGTTTGCCAAATGGTCCATAGATGAATCCAACGTAGAAAATTGAGAAAGATACAGATGTTGTGGCTATAAAGTGGTGGTGCATGACATCTTGCCCTAAACCTAACAATTAGATGATTGTATGTTGACGTGTCATTGAAGTCCATACTCAGAAAATGAAACCCCAGACTAGTCTAGCAATTCGGCAAGAGATAAAAGGATGAATAGAAGTCTCATCACATGTAGTATAGAGGACACATCTACCATTGGAGATCTTGCAACTGTGCAACATATCCTTATGGGCAGACCCTTGATAAGAAGCCTCCATATGAAAACTTTCCCCTCGCAAGGAAGCTAAGACATCCACGATTGTAACAACTAATCATGCCACTTAGCTTTACTATTCCGAGTAGGCCAAAAAGTCATTTGGTTGCACAAAAGCCCAGTCCAACCATGGGTATAAAGACTGAAATACAAGCAAAGGGGAATGCTGTCTCTTTTTTTTTTCATAATCTAGTGGCTACCCTAGTGGTAAGCCACTTATTTTATTAATCGAGTGATTTGGCTTCAAATCTCCCTTTTTCTCTACCTATACTAAATAATCATGTAGAATGTAGGAGTTGAATCAAAGACATTCTTGTCACCAAAATGCTCTCTCTCTCTCTCTCTCTCTCTCTCTCTCTCTCTCTCGCGTTTGCATCACATCTATATGTTGTTGCAGGACTTGGCTTGACCACAAGATCTACATCGTTCTGTTTGCTGTACCACAATGTACAATGTGCTTGTCTATAGGTCATGTTACCATCTGCAGGTCACACATTCCATTTCCTTGAGATTGCACCACCTACAGGCTTATATCATGTTGTGTCATTTGCAAGTTGTTTGTGCTATCCGCAGGCCACTACCATCTATAGGTCATCTATCATCCGGAGGTTGTCTATCAAGATAGTAAGCTTGCCTATTGCACCTTCTATGGGTCGCCATGAAGATTAAAAGGTTGACCAAGAATTGTCTAGCGGAGTGCTACACCACATTGGGCGAGATTGATGCATAGATTAGACAACATGGGACTTGGGAGTATCTAGGGAGCTCACTTGGGATATTTTAGCATTATATGAGTAGGTGGTTGACAGAGTACAAAGATTTGAGGGGATCTCAACACCTGTGATCTCAACACGTGTTCACTCGACTATTGAAGTGAAGCGGGGGTGCCCTTTCTCATTTACACTTTTTGGACTATATATTGATGAGATCTTTGACTACATCTTTAGTTGGCCAGTACTTGGATGTCCCTCCTATTGTATGTAGATGATATTGTGCTTCTCTAGAGGGGCTACAAAGACGTTTGGATTTAGGATTCAATATACTATTATAAAATGGACAATGGCCTCTCAATTAACCTCAGTAAGGCCAAGGTTATGGCGTTTAATACTATATCATAGTTTTTACCTATGGAAAATAGTTTGTGGAGTATGTTGATTCTTATACATATTTGGGGTCTTATATACAAGGCCTACTTTCTCTATGAGAGAGGCAATACAGACTAAGCTCACACAGGGTTATAGAACCATTGGGAGGGTTGGAGAGGATATGCTCCTACGTACAGTTCCATCAGTCCTAAACTAAGATATGACTATTTGATACTCTGGTTGCATCCACATTGTTGTATGGAATCCAGATATGGGGGTCTAGCCTTGACCACAGGTTGTACATATGATGGACGAAGGTTGATGGAGAGACCATTGGTATCTATGAGTTCTAGGATGATCAGATGTAAAGCATTAGTCCCACATGAGATCATTAGAGCTGAGCTAGGGGCTCCTTTGATTGTGATAGATGCTCTTACTAGATCGGTTTCATTCATACACAGCTTATGGGATCTCCTTTGACACATATATGCATGTTTAGGCCTTGAATCCTCACGATAGCTTGTTGCAGAGGTTGATACATCATGTTGGTATACTACCCCCCTTTCAATACTTCCTTGATGTGCCATCTCTCACTTTGAGTCACTCAAAGATTGGCAAAATCTTAGGCATTTAAACTTTCATTAAATACAGTTGTTGCCCCTAGTTTCCTAGGCACTGACACTAGGAATAGGGTTTCATTGAGAAGCATGACTCTCAGTGATCACCTTAGGTCTCAATTGCTTTGTGACACACAATCATCCATGCATAATTAAAAAACCATCTCTAAGTACAAGTACTCATACCTCTGGCCATTGCAAAGCTGATTGTATACATTCGTAAAGTTTGAATCAATAGCATACTATCTTTCATGGCATCCAACTTAGTGTGATATACCATAGTGACAGCCAAAATTGAGGGCTTAGGTGACAATGCATCAGCCACCACATTCTTTTTCCCATCTATGTGTACAATGTGAAAGTGAAACATAGATAAGAAATTGGCCTATCTCATGTACTTCTCAAACAACTTAGTTTGAGTCAAAGAGTAGCGCAATGTTTGATGGTCATTTGGACTATGAAATCAACCTCTAAGAGATAATGTTTCCATGTTAAAAGTGTATGAATTACAAGCAATAGCTCTCCCATAAACCTATAAATTCCATTTTGCACCATGGAGAACATGAGTCTCATATGCCACACCTCAGCCATCTTGTCTCAAAACAACCCCTATGCTATTTCCACATGCATTACATTGAATAATAAATGGCTGACTTAGATTAGGCAACACAAGCACAATATCTGAAGTCATCTTTTCCTTTAGCTTCTCAAATGCTGAAATTTCCATTGCTATCCACTTAAAAGGCACACCCTTCTTTTGCAAGCATGCAGTCAAGACGCAATTTCAGCAAAGCTACACATGTATTTGCTATAATAGGAACATAGACCTAAGAAACTATGGATCTTGTGCACATTCTTTAAAGGTGGCCATAAGCGTATTGTTGAAAAATAGACAAATGATGTATGCTCCAGGAAGAGATGTCCTAAATCCCATATGCACAGTGAGGAGAATGGAACAACCCAACTACTATAAAGCATTGTACTTTCACAATGATGAATACAATATCATGATGCTTTCCTCTTTTAGTTAGTGTCATTGTCATTGTAAGTCTAATACATAGGATTGTCTTTATGAGTCCAAGCTTCCATCTTGAAACCTAATTCACTTGTGTAACTGTTGTCTACTCATTGTCCATGTCAACATGAATTTAGTATTCACCTTCCAACCTCCATAGCTCCTGCCATGCTCTAGATCCAACACTTTAACATGGTATCAGCAGAGCTCAACTGAGTATGACATAACTCTCCTCTCTACTCCCTCAATCCCTCTTAACCTCAGGTCAGCTCAAATCCAGCTCATGGTTCCATTTCTCACTTCCATCTCCACTTGACCTTGTGGCAGCCATAGCCAAAACAGCATCTACTTGACTTTGAGCTTCTGGATCTCTCAAACTAGAGCATATCTCTTCAAGCTCTCTCACTTGACTCCCTGGGTAACTTTCTCTCACTTCAAATACTGACATTGCCTTGGCTATAGCTCAACATTGATGAAGTTTGAGCTTGCTATTGAAACTGCGCTTGCTGATGTTCGTATGGCCTGCTCCTTCTACACGTAGTGCGATATTCGCCGTTACCATAGGGCAACTGAAGCTCTACCTCTAAGCTTTCTCTAGCTCAGAGGGTTCCCTAAATGATCTCCTGTATGAGCTGAAATTTGAAAAAACCAGTTGGGTACAGAAACCCTAATTGTGGACTCCATAGCCACTCAAGGCGTAAGCTCATCTTTCCTACATTTTCTCGCTTCTTTCATTTGAATCAAGTTCCTACCACTGAGATATGAAGTTTCCAGCAAGTCAAACCTCAGGAAGAAGATTTGGAGCAACCCACTTGAATTCAAGTAGTCCACCTGAAGATCAAGAAGACCACCTGAAATTAGGCAACATCAAGCTTGAAATCAAGCTAGTATCTTTTGATACTATTTTGTTTGTGTCTCTTGACACATTGAAGTACAACTCTGTTGTTGGCTGATTTACTGCTGATTAAAAATGGCAGAGCTCGAACAAATAGCAAAGTTCAATGGAGAAGGCTTCCGTGCCGGGAAGGAAAAGGCAATGTACCACCTCATGAGGAAAGACCTCTGGGATCTCTTTGAAGATGATGAAGGTGATGCAGATGGCGGGAAAGAAGATTCAGAAAGTGGGATCTTGCAGTAGCTCCACCAAAAACCAAAGAATGGAAAAAGATGAATAACAAGGCACTAGGTATCATTGCTTGGGGACTAAGTGATGATGTGCTACATCATATCTTTGGCATCAAAGATGCTAGAATTGCTTGGGAGGAACTTGACAGGATCTTTGGTACCCAAGCAAAGAATTCAAAAGTAAAATTACTCATGCAGTTTTATAAACTGGATATAAGACATAGTGCTTCCATGACAATACACATTAACAAGTTCAAGAGCCTAAAAACCCAGCTTGCAACTCTTAAGAAGAATATTGATGAAGATGAAGCAATAGCTGTATTGCTTGCAAGCGTAAATAAGGATCCATATGAGAATCTTGTATCCACCCTAAGTAATGTTCCAAGTCTCTCACTTAAAGATATTCAGCACTCACTACTTGATGGAGAAAGCAAAGTTAAAAGCAAGGATGCAAAGGAATACACTACCAACAACAGTCTCTTGTACACCAAGGGCACTTATGGAGCAAAAGGTCGTGGTTGAGGACTCAACACCAACAACAACAAGGATTGGATTATATGTCATTACTGTGGCAAGATTGGCCATACAGCGAGTGAGTGTTTCCACAAGAAAAGAGTACAGTAGATGCAGAATAATCACCACTAGAACCAGTTCATGAATGAAGAAGAAGAAGAAGAAGATGCCTCCGCTACCATCAACAACTCTGATAGATTGTTCTAAAGAATTTTCATTTTTTCCCATAGTGGATCTCTATTTTTTCCCCTAGTGGATTTGCTTTGTAAAAACCCTTGCCAAAGATGTAAAGTTTTAAGTTTTAACTTGACTAGGTTGCCTATGAGCTAGTCTCCCGGGCCATGTCACCATATAGGGACTCATCATTTGAGGGGGGGGTGTTGAAAAATAGACAAATGATGTATGCTCCAAGAAGAGATGAATACAATATTATGATGCTTTCCTCTTTCGGTTAGTGTCATTGTCATTGTCAGTCTAATACACAAGATTGTATTTATGAGTCCAAGCTTCCATATTAGAACCTAATTCACTTGTGTAACTGTTGTCTACTCATTGTCCATGTCAACATGAATTTAGTCTTCACCTTCCAACCTCCATAGCTCTTGCCATGCTCTAGATCCAACATTTTAACACGTATTGCCTCAAACTTTGCAAGATCCATATGAATGCTATCAATCGGTAAAATGTGTCCCAAAAAATGGATCTCATGCACAAGAAAACTCACTCTTCTTATCATTTATAATCAACCTATGCTTATGCAACTCATTGAAGACAATGCCCAAATGTTACCTATTCTTTGCCTCATTCTTTGAATAGACAATCATGCCATCAAAGAAAGTATGCAAAAATCTCCTGTGTGGCTTGAAGATACGATCCATCATCCAATTAAATATGGCATGAGTAATCATAGGTCCAAAAGGCATGACAAGAAAATCATATAACCCAAAAGATGTCCTAAAAGCTGTCTTAGGCACATCCTTTTGACTAATGTGAATCTAATGGTAACCACTTTTCAAATCAATATGGCTGCATATGGCTGAATATGGATGCTCCTTGCAATCTATCCATAACATCATTGATCTTGGGGATCATAAAGTGATTCTTTATCGTGATTTTATTTAAAGAGTGAAACCAAGTACATTGAAAGGTGATTTTTCATTATTTGTAGTAACAGATACATGGATAAATTCTCCTTTTAACTTTACATCCAAGGTATGGGCCTTGCCCTTATATTGAATAGTAATAGTGAAACTTCCCAATGAGTGGTGTGACTAGCTCTGCATGGCCCTTGCATGCCATATCAACTTTTGCTATGGGTCCCATTTCATTCTTTTTGATGCCTAGGCAGAGTGATATGTCTGTGGAAATGAAGCTGGATGTGCCCCATTGCCAAAGAAGATTAATGCATATTGATTTCTGATTTTGCCTCTGCATAACTCAATAGTATCATCATTGAGCTGATCACTAACAACATCTGGCATCAAACCAATGGATGTTTTGGGCTTCTTTCCCTTGGGATCTCCTTGATTTTCTAATTTTTCAGCTTGTTGCCCATTGGAACAATTCTTAGCCATGTGACCCCTCTATTCACAAAAAATGCATTTATGTGCAACCCTTAATTCCCTACATTGTGCAATTGTTTTCCAGTCCTTTCCTTGTTGTTTTGGCCTCTTTTCAGCCTGATTTTCAGATCTTCCCCTTTTCTCAACCTTTGAAGGCTTCTTGGAAGCCCAAATCCTTCCCTCGTAGCAATGCATCAGTTGTAGTAGCTCTTTCTATGAGTTGAGACATGCTAGATCTAAGATATGGTGGATTTAATGCAAAAATCCCCAATTCCTATAGAAAGCCCACATACATACTTTTCCACTTGCTCATGAGGTGGAACTGGATGATAAGAAGTCATTGGTAGCAAGGCATCCCAAAACGTCTTATTATATTGTTTCAAATTCTTGCATTGTGTTGTATCTAGCTTGTTCCTAGTTGCCATAATGTCCACCTTAAATGTCTACTCAATCAATTTGAAGCAAACATTTGCTTGAATTGTATCCATATTGGTGGTGCTCTACCTTGCATCAAGAGCGTGGACCACCACTGCAATGCATTTTGCTTCAAGAAAGTGGCTGCCTTTTGAATCTTTGAGGATTCAGTGAAGTTGCCTTCCAAATAGGCTGCATCGAATTGTTGAATAAAAGTCAAAAGTTTTCAGCCTATCTTGTGCCCCACTAAAGGCCTCAAATTTCACTATCTTTCCACCCTCATCATGGTTCTTTGTTACCCCTTTGGGAGTCAAGTTATCATACATTGAAAAGTGGTGCCACCATCAAAGTATCCCGGCTGTCCTATACTTACATGTATGCTCGATTGTCCAAAACCCATTGGATTGGCACTATCAAGATGGCCTTGCATTTGCATATCCAATCCTACTAGTACCATTTGCTTTTGTTCATCACAATATTTGGTGCATCTTTAGGTTGCGGTGGTTGATTAATCTATGATAACAATAAGCATAGAATTCACATAAACTGAAAATGTAAATGTTACCACTGAATCTTGGACATTGGACAACTTGTTGGCCCCAAAACTAGCCTCCCTTGCCATATTTCTTCATCTTGAATTGCAATTTGGATAGAATACCATGAGATTCCTTGAATCTCGTTCGCTCTCCAATTGCCTCTTGTTGTCATAAATAATCACTAAGCCTTCAAACCGATTTGCTCCTTAGTTTGCTCGGGAATTGGCCTTCAATTTTGCTCCTTGGGTGGCAAATACATCCCCAAATGTTTATTGGCACTTGAATCTTGTGAAATTTCCCAATTTCAATGACATCTCTAGGTCTTCAATTTTTGAGCATGCTTCTTGAGGTGCTTGTCAAACCCTAATTTTTGATGTAAGTTAGTGTTTACAATGGAGATTAGTCAAAATCTCCACCTTCAATGGTTGATTTTGCTGGAAATTGTTGGGAAAGGATGAGAATAGGTTGGAGGATGAGAGAGAATGTTGAAGAGAGAAAATCCAAACTTCCATCGTGAAAAAATGGAAGAAATCAATTGCTCCATCTCCATTGATAGAATACCTCGACAATGATGTTGCTTGGTTGAAATAGCCCTCAAATTACTGTCATCTATTACTGTAGTCTCTTTTGGATATGTCACCAGCTCTTGGAGGGTCTCTTGCTGGTTAGAGATGGCCTATCAAATATTTAGCAGCAATGACAACCTTCTCTCTCTTTTTTTTTTCCGTAAAAGGTAATTGTATTAATTACGAAAAAAATACAAGATTACTTGATTACAAGATACATGACGACAATCCAAGCCATCATGTGAAGAGGTTCTAAGTACTACAAGTTACAACGTCATGGCAAGGACGCGGAGGAAATTGCCATATGCCAGGGACGGAAGTCCTCCGTAGAGAGCAAATCAGAACGATGGAGAAGAGCTAACTGCCAATACAAGAGGCCCTTAAGCCTCACAATATGCCGCTGAACATTATAGGCGGAGTCAAACAGAAAAGCATTCCAAATGGTCCAGTTATGCCAACAGCCCCAATATCGAAGAAAGTGATACATGAGCTTCATATGTGGCTGTGCGGGAGTAGGGTATTTGGGCTGGCCAAAAACCCAATCAAAGGGGCGCAGGGTGATACCAACCACCCCTCGCCAAACAGCCGACAAAAATAACCAGACTTTCTTAGCGACGGGTCAAGAAATAAATCGGTGGCGGGCGGATTCCATAGTAGTGGTGCAAAAGAAATAGGTGCCATTGGAGATTCGTCGCTTGGAAAGAGCCGAAGCAAGCGGAAGACCACCAATCATCACTCTCCAAAGAAAGACTTTATATTTAAAGGGTGTCTTGTTCAACCAGCCCTCCATCACAGTTGCCCTCCACCATGACTGAGATTTACGCAATCCCCATAAAGCATTCGCTTTAGTAACTAGCCATTGATGATCTTTAATCAGAAGATGATACACTTGGTTAGCAGAAGCTTTGCTCAAATTCAGCCGGCCTTGTAGGTCCCAATCCTGCCAGGGATGATCCGAAGCAAGGACAGGAAAGAGTTGTCTGCTCTGGAGCACCGTCAAAAGCTGTTCCCATAAAGGCCTATATCCACGAGGGATCCTGAAAAGCCTCCTAGCTGTACGAAACGATATAAGCACATTGCGACTGGCAAGGGTGGCATCCGCAACCGAAGACAAGCCCAAACGTGCCATCCGGTTGAATTGTGGTCTAAGCTCATGTTTACCTTCCTACGAAAGTAAACGCGAGACTGCCAATAATTCCAATCGAAAAGAGTTAGTAGCTAAGCGATCCTCCGTTGGATGCCACTGAGCCTTTTGAAGGACGTGTTTCCAGGAACATACCAAATGAGTAAGCAGCGATGAAGAAGAACTGGAGAACCGCGAATCAGCATTAAGAACATGCTACCAAGAACTCCGGATTTGGGTATTGCCATGCAGAAGCCCGTGGCCCTCAAGGAAATAACGGGCTATAGCGACCCATGGATGATGATCCGAGCACATGGCGCGGAAAAGAGACCAACGGAGTGCCTGCATGTGAGTTTGGGCATCTAAAATAGCTCCGCCACCCATGCGTTTGGGGGTGCACGCATGCGACCACGAGATCCAGGAAATATCTGCATGCAATGAGTCCTTCTTCCATAGCATGAAGCGAATAGACTGAGTAAGAGCATTCAGAGTCGTAGTAGTCCAGGGCAACAGTGGCAAGAAATATGTGAGCATTGGCAACATAATTATCTGGGCTACTTTGAGGCGAACATGGAAGGGCCAGGCCTGAGACTTCCAATACATAAACTTAGCCACCATTTTATGAGAAATCCACTGCAGAAGCTGCTTTGGGGGAACATCAACACCCAAAGGGTATCCAAGATGCCTGACAATGGAGCCACGATGAACAACCAGACCCTGCCAGTCCAAGGACTGCAAATCCGACTCCGTGCAGCTTAGAATGGCTGATTTGAGCGCATTGATACGAAGGCCTGACGCCTGACCAAAGAGACCCCAAACATCCAATGCTTTTCGAAGGTTATCCTTGTCCGCACGCAAAATCATAAAGGTATCATCCGCCAGGGATTGGCTAATGAAGTGCTGTCCTGTAGGAAGCGACAGTCCGGCCAACTGAGAAGAGGCAGCCATATGAGATAACATGGAAAGAACTGGATGTGTCGCAAGGGCAAAGAATAGAGGGCTCAAAGGGCACCCCTGTCTGACAGAACGAGCAAGGACAAATGGCTCAGTAACACCTCCGTTCAACATGACTCGCGAAGACGCCGCAGCACTAATGGTGTAGATTAGATGAGACATCCGAGCACCAAAGCCCATAGCAGACATAAGTTCAGCAAACGAAAGACCAGTCCAGATAGTCAAAAGCCTTTTCCAGGTCCAGTTGAATCAGTACTACCTCCTGATTAGAATGCCTGGCATAATCAATGGCCAATTGAGCATTCAAAACATTGTGCAGAATATTTCGGCCCTTAATGAAACCATACTGGAGAGGGTGCACAAGGGCAGGGAGATGCTTATGGAGCCGATTCGCCATTACTTTGGAAAAGATTTTGTACATTGAACCCATCAAAGAAATTGGGCGCCACTGTGTCAACTTAGATGGCGAAGGAACTTTTGGAAGCAGTTTAATAAGTCCTTGTTTCCATGAGGAAGGCATGATCCCCGTTTCCCACACCTGCTAAAACAAAGCCTGCAATGGTTTCGCCAGCTGGGTAGCGAAAGCTTCAAAGAACTCATTGGTGAGACTATCCCAACCCGGACTTTTATCCTTGGGCAAGTGTAACAAGACGTCCATAACCTCTGCATAGTAGCTTGCATGTCCTGCGGAAGCTGATTGCAGACCAGGTCATAAAAAACCGAACGGGCCTGAGTAATTTGGGCTGAAGTTGGAGAAGCGGAACCGAGAAGGTCACAGAACTAATTCCTGCACATATGCACAATAGTCTGTGGATCCAGGATAAGGTGGCCTTCTGCATCCTCGAGTCTGGTCATATTCTCTCGAGCAGGAGAGGCGTGGAGAGCTCGAAAGAACTTATGGGTCTGACATGCACTATCTTGCAAAGTCTCTGTCAGATGTTGCAATTTGGCCTGCTGATACGATTTTAACTGGAATTCTTTAATAAGATCGGCCACCCGCATGGCCTGTGCAAGCAGAAATGCATCATCCGGAGTGTCCACCAGCAGAGAGCGAACCAAAACCAGCAGGTCCTCCGCTGCCTGTCGACGGCGCCGACAAAGAGAGGCATGATAGATCCCATACTGCCGAGCAACCCGCTGCACATTAGAGAGCAATCTTTCAAATGACGCAGTGCCCTGAGAGGAAAAGTCCAAGAAGAATCTGTCAAGCAATTGCTGCATATAGCCCTGAAAAATTGCATGCTTCAAGTAGGACGAGTTGAAACGCAAAGGGAGTCTCTCCAGAAATTACTTGAAAGGTGCAATGGGTTGTGCAAGCAACTCGAACTGCAGAGGGAAATGGTCCGACAAGGCATATTGCTGCAACACTTTTATTTCGAGCATCTCAGGAAGAAAATCATCATTCTGCATGATATATATACGGTCCAACCGCGACCATGTTGTTGCATACTGGGCCGAATGGAAAGTAAACCCTGTAGAAGACGGGTGTAGCCAGGACTAGAGATCTTGCTTAAGAACAGCAAGAGCCAACTCATGCCACATACGACTTTCCGGCGCATCCATTACCGAGTGCTCCGATGTGGATTGGGAAGAATCAACACACATATTGAAATCCCCCATGAAGAAGCCCCGTCTGCCAAGTGACAAGGAAGTCTGCAAAGTCTGCCAAAGCTCCCGGCGAGATAACGAATCATTCGGAGCATAGAGGCCAAGTAACCATAAGATTTCCCCTTCGAATAAAATTTCAACCACCAAAAAGCGGCCATGAACATCATTTTTAATAAGAACAGGCTGATATTTGGCATGTACAATCATGAGCACACCCGAATAATGCATGGCCTGTGTTCCTGCATAGAACAAACGAAAGCCATGGCAATCCACAACTTTTTCGGCGTCACCGTGACTCTTGTGCTCAACAGCGCACAGGACATCCCACTGATTCTCATACAATGCAGTCCACATGGCATGTTGCTTGTGTCGAGAACAAATTCCTCGCACATTCCACGTGGCTATTTTCATGTGTATGCAAAACAAAATCAGGTACGAGGCACAGCTTGCCTCGATTTGACTTTGTCGGCGAGAATGTCCAGGACTCTCTCATCCAAGAAATCCGCCAACACCGCAAAAGAGTTCTGAGGACCAGATTTGGAAGTAGACGGCATATCTGCTTGCTTGGGGTTGGAACGTGGATAACGACGGTCCCACGGGGTAATGACGTTGCCTTTGGTATCAAAAGCCAGCTTTGCAGGTGGACCCTTTAGACGATCCGAATACATTTTCTTGGCGGGCTAAGGACGGGGGGCTGAGGAAACCATAGCAGGAGCAGAGCGCTCGGAAGACAACATTTCCTTCCTGCGCATATATGTACGCATGGAATCTTGTGAGGTAGTAGGCACAGTACTCTCCATGCCAGCAACAATCCTGTTGTGGGAATCCAGACCCGAAACTTGTTGTTTACCTTTGGCCAGAACTTGGGGTGGGTGGATAGTATCCAGCGACGGAGCATCACACACCATATCTTCCATGGGCGGCGCAATATGGCCCGCATCTGAAATGTGTTGCTGCTCTGGGCATTCGACCATAAAATGCCCCAACTGTCCACAGGAAAAGCAATGGCCTGCAAAATTGCCCCATTTCAAACGAAAGTGTAACGGATGCATGCCAGAGCAATTGAGGCGTAACCAAGCAGGCCTTTTCCTTGCAGTGTCCCATAACATGCACAAGCGGTTGCGATTCATAGCCCTGAGACTGGGAGGGACCAGAACCGTCCCCACAACGGCCATAGCATCCTTCAATAGCGGCCAATAAATAGCCGGACAATTTTCCACTTCTACCCACACAGGGCATTCACGTTGCAGCAGGCGCTGAAAATCTGCCATCGGGCGCCATGGAACCACATGAACCAACCGACGATAAAAAAACAAAGGCAGTTTAGACAGGAGAGCAGCACGGTGCGTCTCAGTTTTCAAGAGGACCTAAAAAAAACCCCGGGACCCAACAAAAATCTCTTCAACACATTCCCCTTGTAGCAGACTCTGCAGCCATTGGCGAATACGGGAAAGCAGTGGGATTCGACCAGTGAAGAAGAGTATCACAGCGCGATCATAAAACACCGAAAAGGAGCGTAGGACAGTTTTTGGGTCGACAGTAGCTTCCAGAACATCGTCAGGTGCAGAGTCAGAAAAGGCTTCCTGATTATGTTGAACATATTCGCCAAGCAGAGTGTTGGCAAATTCCAGCAAATGCTCCCAGTCCACATCCTGAGAGTCCACAGAATCCGAAGCAACTTGCGCATAGGAACGATCCTGAAGAACACCTATCTCTTCTGAGGTATGCTTGGTACGTTTACCCGCAGGCTGGATGTTAGGACCCGGGGGCATCTCTTCAGTGCACGGAACCATATCCTCCGGTTCCTCAGCATCAGAATCCGGGCCAAGTGCTGCCACCGTTCGGTCTATGAAATCCAGATCCAAACCAGCCATCTTGTATGACGAGCTGATCTCGAAGGAGGACTGACGCACAGTGCAGATCACTGTCGGCTGAGTTAGAAATCTGCACCCCTGTAAGCTGGTTTCGCACACGGCGGAGGACGACCCTCAGGACGTCACACGAACAGGTTGCAGGCGTTAAAAGTCTGGGGCGACCACCACGGTGGCTGACTGGCGAGGGCAGCGTTCGACAGGCGTGGGGGGCGACCGACAGGCGAGGGCGGACATCAGGGGTGGGTAGAAATCAGGCGTGGGTAGAAGCCCTGACGCACAAGGCGGACGGGCGTGAAGCATGCGCAGAGCCCGCAGTTCAAGCGGGCGACAACAGGGTTGGAGGCGCAGCTGACGGGCCGCCAGATGCAGGCGACGAGCCTGCGGGTGACGACACGAGGGCGGTTACAGGCGACGACAGGGAGACAGGGCGGCTGCAGACGTGGTGGCACGACAGGCAGCCGACAGGGCGGGACGGAAGGCGGGACGAAACAGGGCGACGCGCAGGGGCGAGACGGCAGAGGTGCAGGGCCACGTGACGGAAAGGCGACGGACGAGCTCACCCGACGAAGGACAGACGCCCACAACCACGATCCGCCATCGCCTCTCTCTCTCTCTCTCTCCCCTCTCTCTCTCTCTCTCTCTCTTCAACCTTCTCTCTCTCTCTCTCTCTCTCTTTGTGATTTCTTCAAGCTACTGGAATGAGCCTCTCTCTTTCTCTCTCTCTCTCTCTCTCTCTCTCTGTGAGTCTCAAAAACGTTTTTTTCACTTACATGGGCAAGTTTTGCCCAAACTAATTTCAGCATTATCCATATTTATTGAATTAATTATCATAGTATTAATTTTGAAAAATAATTTAATAATTGTTTATGGCTCAAAAAAATAATTTGATTGGCCAAGAATTAAATTGCTTAGGCCAATTTATCACCCAAGTGATCCTGAGCAATTATTAGTTTGGAAATCGGCTAATTAAATGTTCTAAGCCATGTTTGGACCTTGGGTATCATCTAGTACTTGTTAGGCATAACTTACCACAACTTTTGCCATTGGTACCAATTGATATCTTGGGGTCTTGGGTTCCACATTGTGGCACCTCACACGTGCAAGTCACATTTGCACATTTGATTAACTTTTAATCAAATGCTAAGTAAAGCATTAAAATTTCATGTCCTTATGACAATTTGAGATAGGGACTCCACTTGGAGGAGGCACAATGGTAATGACCCATTGAAGAAAGGCGCCATGAGAGACATTAGTGACCTACCTTTTTGGACCAAAATTTGGACCTTTTGGAAGTGCTAATCCATCTTGCTGAAAAGGAATAAAGTCCATTTAAACTTAGTGCCATCCAAAATTTTGATAGAAGCAATGAATAGCTCCTTAGATAGACACTTGGGTGGGCCTTGGGGTCCTTTTGGCATAAACCAATCTTGAAGGAATAGGCATAGCTGCTTCCATATGGGGTTAGAGATAGTGGCCATTGATACTCTAGAATTGCTGAGGACTTTTCTTGGTGTCAAGGGTACAAAGGTTTGATGGACACAAAGGAGCTTTGACTGTTTCAGCCCATTCTAATTTGTGTGCATTTCTTTTCTAATGTGTCTAGGGTGTGCTCACACTGGGACCAACCACATGCATTTCTTTTTTAGTGGCTAGGCAGCATATTTTCGTGGCCAGAAGGGGGGCGCCTGCCTTGGGATTTGTACAGCCTGGTTGGACAGCATTTACTGCTGCCAATTGCCTGGATATTGTGCCCCAATTGGTGCAACCAACCTGATCAGGTTGGCCAATTTTGGGCTGGTGATGCTATTTATGGGCAGCCCCCACACACGGCAAATCATCTTCTTTTGCAGGTTGAGCACACTCAATCTTCGACTTTCCTCTATCTCTGTTGCTGCCACAATCATCAGCCTGACCCAATGCCCTCATTGACACCTTGGGCTGCTTGTAGGGACTGATTAGTCCATCATTTTATTCAGCCTTAGTGCAGATTATCACTTTATTCTCTTCTCTCTTGCCGTCTCTCTTTTCTCTCTGTGTTTGTGTTTCTCTTCCTTTTCACACTCTCCTAGATGCTTGCGCTTGGACATGGAAAGAGGTTGCTTTGTTCTTGCTTCTTCCTTGCTATTGTGATGGCTATTGGATTTTGCTTTGGATGCACACTAGTGGAGTTAGTTCCATTGCTCTCATTTCTATTTATGTATTCATTGTTTTGTTTGATCTCTAGCTTTTGCTGCCATGTTGTGTCATTCTGACAGTTAGTTGCTTTGTTGCTTTTCATTGCAAGTGTTTGCATGTGTCTCTCTAGTTTCATTTGTTCTTTTTCCCTAGAAGAGTGAGGTTCAGTTAATAGCTACCTCAATCAAAAGAGGCCATGGTAAAGTACAATACAACCCTTGTATAGGACAACAATGGTAGATCACAATATAGCAAAACAGAGTCTAATACAAGGGCTGTATGAAAATGCAATCAGGTCTATAATGCCAAGCAATTCGTGGCTCTAGATGGAAAAATGTGCCTCAGTTTTATGTATTCTCTAGTTTCTTTAATCTTTCATTTCTCTTGCAAATCCTCAACAACTATTTGGATTTGCATAGCATGTGAGTCTAACCTTTGGAAAGGAGGCATCATGTATGAAAATTCCATTGCCCTATTGTATGAGCATGGCACCTAGAGGCTAGTAGTGAGTACATGACCTCAGGTAGCTCTGCATCCTAAGCATCTTTGCTTGCACATTTCACCACCTTCAGCAAGCATTTTTGTCTAACTTATAGGAGGATATTGCTGAAAGAATAGCATAGTGCACGTGTGAAGAAGACTGTGGAATCATTGCTAGGGTTTGCACTGAGGAAACATAGAGTGTACAACCACAACAGAAGCACAAGGAGAAACACAAACACAGAAAGCAAAAAACTCAAACCTTGAAACGCAAACCTCAAAACTCAAACATAGAAACTCAAACACAAATAGAAGAAGGCAGAGAAAGAACACAATTCTGAAGTGAATGAATGCTGTAAATGAACGTAAGAGTATACAATGTGCCCAAGGGTAGAGCAGAGTGTCGGAAAGTGATGCCCATTGTAGACGGATCCCAAGTCTATGACCACTAGTCGGAGTGTAGGATGAAGAGGATGCTGTAAACTCAGTGTCAGAAGGGCCTGGAGCACCGAATGCAAGTAGGAGAGGTGTGGAAGATGGAAGGTGGCCCCTAGATGAGTGTAGACACAAGCTGAAGATGTCGCCAAGATGAGGAGGAGCACCAACACCTGTCTGCTGGAGGAAATGACACCAAATGCAAGTAGTTGGAGTGTGTAGGAACTGACGCCTGGCTGGTTTGGAACCAAATGCAAGCTACAAAAGGTGAGGAAGATGCTGGCGATGGTTGGTGGATGCCAAACATAGCCCGGCAGAGTGTCTCTTAGTGGGCGGCAGCTATAGCAAGGGGCGCCAGGCATTGGAGTAGCAGCAGATGGAGTGGCAGCAGTTGATGGGGCTGGAGAGCCACGCGTGTGTGGACTGATGGCCTGAAATTTGCACTCAAGGGTAAGAAACCTACACAAAAGGGATTGAGACTGAATGGGGGCAGCCTGTCTATTTATAGATGAGGATGGACCCTCCCAAATTAGGGTTTGCTGAATCCTCTTGAACCACGCCGTGTTTTAGGGTTTTCATTAAATTAAGCTTGTTTTGGGGCTGTTTAAGTGGCTAATCAGCATGGAATGCATTTCTTACCTCAACTGATGCCTGGCTGGTTTGGAACCAAATGCAAGCTACAAAAGGTGAGGAAGATGCTGGCGATGGCTGGTGGATGCCAAACATAGCCCGAAAGAGTGTCTCTTAGTGGGCGGCAGCTATAGCAAGGGACGCCAGGCATTGGAGCAGCAGCAGATGGAGTGGCAGCAGTTGATGGGGTTGGAGAGCCACACGTGTGTGGACTGATGGCCGAAATTTGCACTCAAGGGTAAGAAACCTACACAAAAGGGATTGAGACTGAATGGGGGCAGCCTATCTATTTATAGATGAGGATGGACCCTCCCAAATTAGGGTTTACTGAACCCTCTTGAACCACGCCGTGTTTTAGGGTTTTCATTAAATTAAGCTTGTTTTGGGGCTGTTTAAGTGGCTAATCAGCATGGAATGCATTTCTTACCTCAACGGCATTGATTAATACATAACTTAGATGCTGTAGGTTGTAGGATATCCTCTGTTATTTCCCTGTTCTCAGTACCCACAAACTTCCTACAAATAGCATAGATCAACCAAGGTGATTTAGGGGGGACTGTAGCTACCTATTTCAATCAGATCAACTGTATATATGATACTTGTCTGCTGGCAATTGACAGATCATCTGCAGCTCAAAAAAGTTCCTCCTAACTTTGGCCTTACTTTTTATTAATGCAGGTAATCTCATGCAGGACATAAACCAAAGGGCAACAGTCAGAGTGCCGAATATGCCTTTCTTTCCTTCAAATATTTCTTTGGAGACTGGTGGGATTGTACCACAAGAGCTTGTTGAGCAGATCGTTGATGAAGCACTTGCATGGGCATCGCTTCATGGCTTGCTTATTGGTGACAAAACAGTTGAGGTATTGTATGTAATTCATCAGATTTATACTTGGAGAATAATGCTTGAAATACATTGTTGATAGTTGCATTGATACACTGCATAACAATATTATAATATGGAACTGGACCTTTCAGCTCTTCACTATCAAGTTTTTTTTTTGGATGAGTATCATGCTTTTACATTTCAAATATTGGAGTCATCAGAATTGAAACCTCTCTCCCTTGGATATTCAATTCAGGGTTCAGGAAAGCTTCCTGGCCAAGGTCTTCTCCATGCTCCGCTTTCCCTTTTACCGTCTCCCTTTTTAGAAGAACATTTCAAAATGGCTCTAGAGCTGGCGCCTATATTCAATGAACTTGTGGATCATGTCAGCATGGATGATCAGTTTCTCCAAGAGGCTTTGGCCAGGTGCTCATTCACAACTGATGGCTGTTGATATTCAATGGTTGGTGGCAAATTATGCGCGTGCAGAAAGAGTTTCACTTTCTACTGATGACATCACTTCTGCCATTAACGTTTTATTTCTAGCTTTATGTTCTCTTGTAATGTTCCATGAACATTTTAGCGCACTCATAGCAGGTTGTCATGCCCAGCAACGTGTCATTCAACATGTACCCCATCTGTTAACTTCTGTTTTCTTTGCTGCAGAACAATCAAAGCTGACACCTTTACAGCAAGACTTCTAAATATACATTCCAATATGCTCCAAGAGGGCATTAAGCAGGTTTGATTCATATGCTTCATCAAAGTAACCCTTTGCAGATGTTTGACAACCAGATTTCCACCTGTGCTCTGTGTGATAATGTATAAGAGTTTGCACAAATCCCAATTAATGATCTGTACATACTTCTTGTTGCTTGTTATGTTACTGCATTAAACTTCTGTATAGATTAATATAGGGAAATTTCCATGTCTTCAAGATTTTAATCAGGTGCTTCAAGCACACAATTAACTGTATCACAGGCCATAATTCCTGCTTGATTAGTTAAAGATTCCCTCATAAGGCTTGGCTAATTGTTCTGCATGTTAATGCTCTCTCTTAGTGAATGTTGAATGTGGTAGGCTACGTATAGAGACCCTCTCATACTTACTGAGAAGTCTTATCATACAAACATCATCCACTTATTTAAGCGAAAGAGCTTACTGATGTTTAACCTTTGAAAGAGGGGATTCTTTTAGACACAAAGCCCAGAGAGGCAATCATAAAAAAAGCAAGTACTCTGAGCTGCCTGCTGTAAGGAGACATTCACAAAAACCTACCAAGAAAGCTGATAATGTTAAAGATCCAGTATACGTGCTACTACCTCCTGTCTACATGGTGATGTTTGATGATACTGGCTGGCTACTCTAGAAGAGATAGTCATGTAAAGCGACAAAGGTGGCTGAGTAAGTTTGAACCATAGGCACATGCAATGGAAACGGGAATGGCATCAGCCCAACTTTGCCACAGCAGAAATGGCTAAAGACTACAGAAATGGCGAAAGACTACAAAATGGCTAGGAAACGGCTTAAAGATGAGGAAATGAAAATGGTTAGGCAATGACTTGAAAGTGTTAAACATGTTTACTTTTTCTGCAGTTCAAAATGCAAAAGGAGAATTTTGATCGGTAACTACTACACATGCTACTTTCCTCTCTTTTCCACTGTGGTATCTGATTGCTAGTCTCATAACTTGACATATTTGCATAAGCTTTTTTCTGCACAATTATTGGCTACAGCAGCTATCACCAATCGACTGTGGCATGTGCATCTAAATCTGTGCTGATTTGATATGTAGTATACACTCTCAGGGTACACTGAGACAGTATACAGTACATTGTACTGAGCCATCAAGTGTCACTGAGCATTTGCAGTTGTTTGGATCGATAAATCATTCCTTAGTTTGCATGCTTGGGAGTATTGCCACCCAAAGGGGGCTCTTTCCTCCTTTCACTATTTTAGCCTGACTTGTATATGTTCTTGCCAACTTGCACTGGGGCAAACCAGGGGTGCGCTAGTATTATTGTTCCCATTACTGTTCCCTTTTGAATTGTTTCAATGAATTGAGAAACTCTCTGAAGAGAATGGCTCAAGTATAATATGAGCTTACCAATGTTGGGATGCACCAATGCTGCTGATAAGTTCTAATTTTTGACAATTTTCCTACACAACTAAGGGGATCAAGGTGATCCTTTGATTCAACTTAATGATCATGAAGGTGGAGGACCTGTCAGATTTCTCTCATACAAAATGGGGGATAGGAGGAACCTCAAAATAAAATCATTTGCATCCAAGTTGATCTTTGGTCATGATTACATGTGATAGTACATGGGTAATCACCTGGTGTTACTATTGCAATTTGATAGGTGAGCTTTGGCATGTGTTGGTGAGTCTTGCCTTAAACCCTCTTCATAATTTAGACAGTTTGCATGAATTAAGGATGTTGGTATCAAAGTTGAGACAATTGTGCTTGGTATTGAGCCTTTTCTTCTTGATTTTTACTGATATATTTGTGTTCTTGTCATGCACTTTGACTTCTCATTCTCTGTTCAAGCATTTCTTTACATTGCATCAGAGCTAGGTACTCTCAGACATACCAAAGCCTTGATTTGAAAGCTTGACATTGTAGAGAAGTAAGAACCCAAAAAAGGGAAGGTATCTCATGCAATGTCACAAAAGCATTCTTATTGTGGAGATGAGAAAAATGTAAACAAGAAAGGGGTATGCCTCAAAGCTCATATATTCCTACTCCTACTTCAGCATTACCAGCCACATGTTCCTATCTACACGGTACACCTGAAGGGAGGTATAGAACAGCCAGGGTACTTTACTCACTAGGAACCAAAACCCATCAGCCCAAGGAGGACACATCGAGATGGTATACATACCATTCTTCAATCCGAACCCATCAGAATCAGTGAAAGGTAAAGAATTTGAATTTTCTACTCCTCCTTTGTTCACTTCAGTGGACTTGTAGACTATGATACCTGTATGTGAACAATATTAAAGATGGTTCAATTTTCTAATCCTTTTTTATTCACTTCAGTTGACATGTAGGCTATGATACTTGTATGTGAACAATATAAAAGGTGGTTCTGTGAGAGTGCGCTGCAGAAGAGGGAATACGAACACGGAGGGAGAGAGAGAGAGAGAGCAGAAAATAAGGAAGAGAAATCTGCACTGACTGAAATGAATGCTGAATACAAACGGGAAGGCGGAAGGAGACTGATCAGTCCCTGCACGCAGCCCACAGCGTCAGTGAGGGCACCAGATCAGGCTGATGATGATGGCATCACCACCACGGGGGAGGAGTGTCGGAATCTGCAAGAAGACAAGTGATCAAGTGGGGAGGGGGGCTGCCTATAAATAGGCAAAAGGACAAACCCTAACCCTAACCCTAAAATGGGCGCAAACCCTAAAAATGCCCTAAAATGGGCGCCCCACAACAGTGACCAAAAAGTGGCCGGACAGCCAGTGGCTGCCCACTAAAAGAGGCCAAAAAGAAATACGCATCCTAAGATAGCCAGTCAAGAGTGACTAGCCTCCCCCATCATAACACATGACAGACATGTCAGAGCTCCTAATGTCCTCGTCTGACTCAGACTGAGGCTCACAGGCAGGAGATGACAAGGCATGACAAACATGACTGCTAACACCCCCTCTCAGATCCTGGATGTGGCTGAAGGCCGAAGAGGAAATAGATCCTGGGGTGGCAAGAGAAATGCCAATGTCGATGAAGTCCGTCGATGTAGACTGCCGCTAAAGGAGCTCCTCACGATCCTGGGAATCCCTCTCTAAAACACTAGGGGCCAGGGAATCCATAGTCGCATCACCGAGATCGTCCCCCGCTAAAAGGGATGGGGGGTACGAGGGAACCGCCGGAGGAGAAGGTGGGGGATGGGAAGGAACTTGTGGAATAGAAGGTACACAAGCGGGAACGGGTGTAGCAATAGACTGCCGCGGAGGACCCTACATTAAAGAAGGGGAATGGAGCGTGTAAAGCCTGCTCTCTTGCCAACCTGTAGATAAGACAGCTCCTGTAAAAGAATCCTCAATAACAACGGCATGCTCGGTGAAGATCACTCGTGTGCCAAGCCTCGTAAGGCCATAACCTGAGAGGAGGGGAAGGCCCAAATCCAGAACATGTAGGGCCTGTGAAAAGGAGTTCGAAGGTCGGTCGGTAAACAAAGGCAATGTGCCAACACCACTTATAGGCACCGATAAAATGTCACCAACAGTGACTGAACCCTCTGATGGACGGAGATCCTGTAACAAATCACCTCGGAGAGTCATATGACTCGAAGCACCATTGTCCACTAACCAAGGCTGCGCAGAAGACATTGCAGCCACAGAAGAAGGATCCTCCTCCAAAGCATGGATATGAAGGAACACTGACTCATGGGTAACAGCTGGTGTAGAGGTAGAAGAAGGCTCCAATGTAGATCCACCCTTCGCTCCCGGATGAAGGTTAGGGTACTTCTTCCAGCATTTCTCCTCGGGATGTGTCCCTTTCCCACAGTGTGGGCACTTCGGGCTCTCTGAATCTGTGTCAGAGCCTGAAGAACTGTTATTCTTCTTAGCCTTTGACTTCTTCTTCTTCTTCTGTCCTCCCGAACCTGCAACAAAGGCTCTAGTGGAGTCGGATCCACTAGCACTGACCTCTCTGAGTCGCTCGTCATGCTCCAAGACAAGCGGGGATAGCTCCTCCCATAGAGACGATAGCGGGAAGCATCCGCCATGGGAGAAGCTGAATGGGAAGTGGCCTTCCAGTTCGGATCCATAGGAGTAGAAAGGGTCCGACAATCCTCCATCGCAAAAGAAACCAAGAGCTCCTGTACATATCTCTGTTGAGAGATGAAGATCCCCCTCTGAGACTGATAAATCTCATGGCCCAAAAAGAAATGGAGTAGACCCAAGTCCATCATCTCGAACGTCCGATGTAAAGCTGCCTTCGTCGCTTGGACCTTCTGTGCACGATCACCTGTGACAATCAAATCATCAACATACAACACAAAAAGCACACAACCAGCCTCGGAAGTGTGTACATAAAGCTGCGGATCGGCCTTAGAACGCCGATATCCCAAATGTGACTGAAGGAACGAATCAATCTTCTCGTTCCATGCATGCGGAGCCTGCTTGAGGCCATACAAGGCCTTCTTCAACCTGTAGACTTTCCTATCTGAAGATCCAAAGCTAGGAGGCTGCTCTACATAGATCTCCTCCTTCAAATCACCATTGAGGAAGGCCGACCTCACATCCAACTGGTAGACAGGCCATCTCCTATGGCCAGCCAAGGCAAGAACAGCTCGAATAGTCGCCATACGAGCAGTGGGGGCAAAAGTGTCATGACAATCAATCCCTGGGCGCTGTGCAAAACCTTCAGCAACAAGGCGAGCCTTGTGCTTGTCCAAAGAACCATCGCTAAGGTACTTGGTTTTGAAGACCCATTTGACGCCAATCACCTTCTTATGCGGGGGGTGAGGCACGAGTGACCAAGTGCCATTCCTCTCAATAGCCTCCAACTTGGCTTCCATAGCTTTCTTCCATGGTGCGGATTGTAAAGTCTCCTTCACAGAGGTGGGCTCTCGATCCTGCATAACACGGGTCATTAAACAATAGTTAGAGCAAACAAGCTCCGAAGAATGTGCCTGGTACCGTCGTGACCGCCGCGGACCATCCTGCGGTCCCCACTCCTCAGGGACCCCCTCGATCCCTGAATCACGAAGTGTGTCACGGGCCCAACGAGGAGGAGGCCGGACCTCTCCTTGTCTCTCTCCATCAGCTGAAGACTCTAGGATATCCACCGGTGGTAACGCCTCGGGGGTGACTGGTGGAACAGTAGACTCTGTATCCGAAATAGAATTTGAATCAAAAGGCGCGGGCTCCAAAGGAACTGTCGCATGAGCCCAACTCTCCCTTGGATCTCCAAGAACGGGATGCTCCTCATCCGCTGCTATGGCCGGAAGCTCCACAAATCGCACATCTCGACCGGTGTACACATCCCGCTTGACGGGATCATACAAATGATAGCCTTGGGATTGGGAGCTGTAGCCAACAAATACCTGTCTTCGGGAAGCTGCCTCAAATTTATCACGATGAGCCTTGGGAATGTGAACATAGGCATCACACCTAAAGACCCTAAAATAAGAAACATCGGGCTTAGTCCCAAAGTAAGCCTCAAAAGGTGTCATCCCATCAACGGCTGAAGTGGGGGATCGGTTAAGGATGTGGAGTGCAGTAGTCACAGCCTCGGCCAACAGAAACTGAGGTGTCTGTCGGTGCTCCATCATGGTGCGCGCCATCTCGATCACACTTCGGTTCTTCCGTTCAAGAATGCCATTTTCTTGAGGAGTGTTGATATTAGCAAACTCTTGGTGAATACCTTTATCTGCACAAAAACGAGCAAACTCATTAGAAACAAATTCACCACCCTTGTCGGATCGCAAGGTCTTCAATCTCCGGCCCGATCGGTTCTCCTCAAAGAGAAGCCAATCCTTGAAGTGGGAGAAAGCTTTTGACTTCAATGCCAAGAAATAGGCCCATGTCATCCTGTTGTAGTCATCTACGATCAACATGAAGTACAAGCTTCCTCTCAAGGACTCGTTCCTCATAGGGCCACAAAGATCCGTAGATACTAGCTCCATCGGTAAAGTAGACCGCCGCGAAGCTTTGTGGGGAATGGCATCCCTATGCTGCTTCCCACGAATGCAGGAGACGCATGGCTGTTGGCTCACCACTATATCCGGCAACCCTCGAACAAGCTGTCCACGTGACGCCCTCCGAAGATAATCATAATTAAGGTAACCAAACCGAGCATGCCATAGCTCTGACTGTGTCTGAGAGGTAAGAAGAAGAGTAGAGAGGGCGGTGGAAGACTTCAATTTGTAGATGCCGTTCTCCTCATATCCAGATGAGAGAACCTTCCTAGACGCACGATCAAGGACTCGCACGGAATCACTGTCAAATTCCACCAAAAGTCCAAGGGAGCAAATCTTATGAATTGACAGAAGATGATACCCTAAACCTGGTACATGCAAGACCTATGAGGTATGGGTACCACCACGTCCATCTGGAATAAGCTGCATCTCACCCCGTCCGGCAATAGACACTGAAGAGCTATCTCCAATGAGAATCCACCCAACCGAGGGTCGCAACTGGGCAACACCATCTGATGAAGGAGTCATGTGCTGGGAGGCACCACTGTCAATGATCCACTCTCGAGCCTGGGGAGTTGTCATCGCAGCATCAGAAGCATTCGGTGTAGAGTCCTCAATAACAGCTAGATGAAG
The DNA here is from genome assembly GCF_053477565.2 of Lygodium microphyllum. Taxonomy (NCBI): domain Eukaryota; kingdom Viridiplantae; phylum Streptophyta; class Polypodiopsida; order Schizaeales; family Lygodiaceae; genus Lygodium; species Lygodium microphyllum. The sequence continues at coordinate 4,501,827 of NC_141156.1, forward strand.
AAATGCAGCTGATGAGGGTGCAGCTATCGCTCCAGAATCCTTCGTGTCCTTCTTGTTGGTGTCCTTCTTGTCTTTGTCAGGGTAATCCTTCTTTCAATGGCCAGTCTTTCCACAAATATGACATGTGGATTCTTTGTCCTCGTCCTTGTCCTTCTTTGACTTGTTATCCCCCTTCTTCTTCTTTTGGTCCTTCCCCTTCTTCTGAGAGGCTTGACCTGTCAGTGCCTCCGACTTGGAAGCATTCTGTCCCTTTAGTTGTTTCTCTTGGTCCAAGACCATAGGAACCAACTCTTCCCACTGAAGAGTAGACTCTCGCCCCGAAGCAATAAGGGCGGAGTAGAAAGCACCGAATCGTGGCGGCAACTGGGACAAGAGTGTGATCGCCATGTCTTCGGAGGAAATTGGCTTCCCCGCATTCTGAACCTGCATTTGAAGCTGTCTAAGCTTGTTGATGTGCTCCCGCAACGAAGAAGACTTGTTCACGGACAAGGTCCGCATCTGCACCTCCAAAGAAACCCGCTTCATAAGGGTCATCCGGTTATACATCTGATCAAGCTCCAGCCATATCTCCCGAGCCACCGTCAAGTGCTCGATGTGAGCTATCACGGTTGTAGTACAAGACAGAAAAAGAAAGGAACGAATCCGGGCATTCAGTTTGTCCCAGTGAACTGTGCCTTGGCCAACTCCGCACAAGCATCGGAAGAGAGTTTGGACTCATCTCTCACCGAGGGCCGGTCGATCTCCTCCTGTACAAGCTCCGCCAAATCGTAGGACTCAAGGATGGCCAACATCATCACACGCCAGATGCGATAGTTGTCACCATCGAGCTTCTGATTTGCGGGAAGAGCCGGTAAGACAGGCACCTTCCGGTCCATAATCGTCTGGAACTCCAAGTCAATCTCTGTAGACATCTTCACCTGTAATGCCTTCACAAACGCAAAAGTAGCCCCCACTGACTGTGAAAGCTCAGCCTGCTAGGGCTCTTCCGCGTCCCAAAACTTTTTCACCCGTCGGAGGCGATGAAAAAGCAAAACCTGCACTTGAAAGCTGAAAACTCAAACTTCCTCCTCGTCAAACAACAGTAAACAGCGGCAAATCCACCACCTGGACTCCTTTCCCGCGTGCCCACGCTCGCTTCAGCCTTGTTCGAGGCGCAGCCCTCCTGCTTGCCCTCAAACGCTGAAAATGCAGCCTTGTGTAGCGATGGAAACTCTTCTTCAGGTTGGTTCTTCACTCAGTCAGCCCTTCAACACTGCTCTGATACCATGTCAGAGTGCAGCGGTGCGGAAGCGTAGGACTGAGAGAGAGAGAACGTAGAGAGAGAGAAGAGAGAGAAAGAGATAGTGGAAGATGAAGATCTGCTGTATAAAGTGTGCTGTATACAAAGATATGCAGATATATACATGGGCGCAGTGCGCTGGACTGCGTGTCTCCACCTCGACGATGCAACCTGCTGTTCACCTCGAAGTCCGCTGCAGTCTGCACGATCTCCTGTCTGAAATCTGCGAACAGAGACGGAATCTGCGCGAGCCTCCAGCCTGTAATCTGCGAGCAGAAGAATGTGTGAGACTGCTGGAAAAATCGGCTATAAATAGATAGGATCTGGGCGCCAGAAATAGACAGGTCGGCTGCATTTAATGCAGCTGACTGATGCAGAATCAGGTTGGACTGCCACGTGGCAGTCCGATTGTGCAGCACCTGGACAGGATCTGATCGCTAACAGCCCCATGGTCAATGGGTAACCGCCTCAGTGGATGTAGGGTGGTGGTTAACAAAACACACAAGATAGTGGAGATCTTAGAGTCACACAACTACAAGTTAGCAATCATAGTCTGCACCTCTCTTGACTCTTGTGGGAGTGTGAGACTAGTTTGTTGAACTAGAAACCACTTCAGAGGGGGTCAACTATGTGCATCTTTGAATGAAAATGTACACAATGCTCAAGGGCTGAACTGTCCAACAGCAGATGGTTCTTGTGGGAGTGAGCTGAGGGAGGTCTCGGGTGTCATCCACCAAAGAATGATCTGGAGTGCAGAAACCACCAGTCGGACCAAAGGTTGATGATCCCCACTAGGAGCAAGATGACAGGTGTAGGCTTTGTCCTAGAGCCAAATGCAGCTATACACTAGGTGTAGATCAGCAGGGTGGCAGCTAGAGAAGGTAGAGCAAGTGGTTGATGATGTCACCAGGCTGGGAACAAACATAGTCCACTAGATGATGACAACGGGCAGCTGCAGGATATCCGTAGCAGCAGCTACAGAAAGTGGGAAGCAGCCAGCTGAAGGAGATGGCAGCCATGTGATGGAGACTGAATGACTAGAGTGGGATGCAAGAGGATGTAGCTGGGATGAGAAGGGTGCAAGTGACCTAGCGCACACTCTAGTTATAGAGATGGAACCAATCAAAAGTGTGGCTTATGGGACACTGGAGCACACTAAGTGCATTTGAGTTTTGGGGCTGTTCAAAGAGCTAATGGATGTTTTAGTGAGTAATGCACCTTTTTTAACTTAACACCCCCTCTCAGTCCCAAAACAGGAATCAAGAGGGATTGTGATTCAAAGTTGACCCTATTTCACCCTTAGTGCTTACGAAGACTACAGAGGCGATGATTATTTTCCCTCAGGAGTTGAAAGGGCCACCCTAGAGAGGCCAAGGCATTGGACAAAGGGTGTGCTTGTTGGCTTTGCCTAGTCGTCTATCAAGACGTGTGTAGGCAATGTATTAACCAATTTGAACCTTTTTTTGTTTGTTTTTTTTGTCTTTTGAATTTGTTTGGGGAAAGGGGTGATTGGCTTGCAAATTACAAAAGAGAGAGCATGTATATAGTCATTCACAAGGGTGTTGATGAAGAAGTACCGATGAAGAAGTATGGAGGTGAAACTTGCTTGGGATATGATATGAACAAGGTGCTCACGGGGACTTTGCTCAAGATGCATACATTATGAGAACGCATATGCAACAAGGTGCTGTTGAGGCAGTATCCTTCATTGGGTAATTGTTCACTTGTCGAAGCACCTTCTTACAAAGATGATGATCATGCAATGTAAAAGGGAGGTACAATAGGGAAGGGATGCCGATGTTAAGGACAAGAAGACAATGCCGAAACCTAAAGAGGTAATGATAAATTGCCATGAGGATAAATGAATGTTTTCTTGGAAAATGATATTAGGCTGATTGTCTTGATTTTTCTTAATTCTTAATTGGATTAATTAAGGAAGGATATTTTGAGCGGGTGAATCATCTCCAAGGTCATGCCGCGTTTCAACTAGAGAGGGCATTGCTCGATTCACGGGCCGAAGGTCGAGTGGTGAAAAGACCAACCAGGGAATACCTCATTTGCAGTCCTGGCTTGGTGAGAGAGAGAGAGACAAATGATGTATGCTCCAGGAAGAGCCGTACTAAATCCCATATGCACAGTGAAGAGAGTGGAACAACCAAATTTCTATAAAGTATTGTACTTGACTATCACTTTTATATGGAATGAATACAATGTCATGATGCTTTGTACTTTTAGTTAATTGTCTTGACTTTGTCAGTCCTACACAAGATTGTGTTTATGAGTCCAAGCTGCCATCTTGGAACCTAATTCACTTGTGTAACAAATTGTCTCTACTTGTCTATGTCATCATGAGTTTGGTCCTCATCTTCCTCTCGCCATAGCTTTTGTCATGCTCTAGATCCGCATTTTCTAACATGGTATCAGAGCGTAGCTGAGCATGGCATAGCTCCATTTTGCCCTTATCTAGTTCAGCTTGAGCTCAGTCCAACTCAGAATAAGTCTAGGACCTCACCTCCCACTCCTTCTTCACTTAACCTTGTGGCAGCCATAGCCAGCAGTACCCTGCCTGCTTGAAGCTCTCATATCTCTCTCTACCGGGCAAATCTTATCGAGTTTCTTCTGAAGAAGTGTTTTCCCGCTACTGAAGCTTCTCTGTATCACTTGAAACATCAACATTGACCTACCGGGAGCTCAGCATTGTTACTTTTGTCAGTTGCTGCCATAAACTCAGTCTGTGGCTTGCAAGACATACCCTTCATGGAGGACTTGGATCTCTCTCTAGAGGCAATATCTTCACAAGACTCCTTCTAAGAATATCTTCCTAACATCAAGGTGCCCTCCTGAAGACTCAAAGCTTGACATTACTGATCATTCAACACAGCATTACACAAATTCGTCAGCCTTGCCCGAAAATGCGCCTGCTTGTGTTTATGTGATTTGCGCACGACGATTTTGCAGGAATGCAAATGATGGTCATAGGGCTTTTGTAGAGAATGAAGAGAGCTTCATTTCCATAAAAAACTTTTGAAAATGATCCACTGCAGCTCCTGAAATCAGTGAAAAACCAGGCCTGGGTCAAAACCCTAATCTAGGAAGCCATAGCCAAAGCTTCAAAATTTGACATTTTTCACTGTTTCTTCTCACTGAAGTTATCAACAGTGATTTTAATCATTGAGCAATACTCTCTGAAGTTCATTACAGTTCTGGAAGTGCCCAAGGAAGCTCAGAAGTCATCCACAAAGTTCATGAGAGAAAGCAGATCAAGTACCTACTAGTATCCATTAATACTCAACTAGTGTCAATTTGACAGTGATTCTCTTGTGTCTCTTGACACATTAAAATACAATCTTTTTGTTGGTTAATTGAAGCTTATCAACATGGTAGAGCTTGAGTAAATAGCTAAATTCAATGGTGAAGGTTTTCATGCCTGGAAGGAAAAGACCATGTATCACCTGATGAGAAAGGACTTGTGGGACCTGTTTGAAGATGATGCATATAGCAAGAAGGAAGATGATGAAGACGGGTTCGTTGAAGAAGACCAGCTCAAAACCAAAGAATGGAAGAAGATGAATAACAAGGCACTAGGCATCATTGCCTAGGGACTAAGTGATGATGTGCTGCATCATATCTTTGGCATTAGGAATGCTAGAACTGCTTGGGAGGAACTTGACAAGATGTTTGGTATCCAAGCAAAGAACTCAAAGGTAAAATTACTCATGCAGTTTTATAAACTACATATCAAAGACAGTGCTTCTATGACCACACACATTAACAAGTTCAAGAGTCTAAAAACCCAGCTTGCAACTCTTAAGAAGAATATTGATGAAGATGAAGCAATAACCGTACTACTTGCAAGTGTAAACAAGGATCCATATGAGAACCTTGTGTTCACTCTAAGTAATGTTCCCATTCTCTCACTCAAAGATATCGAGCACTCACTGCTTGATGGAGAAAGCAAATTTAAAAGCAAAGATGTAAAAGAGATCAGCTCAAGGGAAAATCTCCTATACACCAAAGGAGCTACTAGACCCAAAGAAAGAGGTTGAGGATTCAACACCAACAACAGAAGTCGGATGCAATGTCATTATTGTGGTAAGACTAGCCATATTGCCAGTGAGTGTTTTCACAAGAAAAGAGCACAGCATATGCAGAATGATCACCACCAAGGTCAATTCATTAATGAAGAAGAAGAAAAAGATACTTCCGCTACCATCAACAACTCTGACAGATTGTTCTAAGGAATGTGTTTCCCATAGTGGATGTAAAAACCCTATCAAGATGTAAAGTTTCAAGCCTTAACTTGACTAGGCTGCCAAAGAGCTAGTCTCCTGGTCCATGTATACATGCAAGGGGGGCAAAAGCCAGCAAGGGTAGAGACTCATCATTTGAGGGGGGGTATTGAGAAATAGACAAATGATGTATGCTCCAAGAAGAGCCATATTGAATCCCATATGCACATGAGGAGAGTGGAACAACCAAATTTCTATAAAGCATTGTACTTGACTATCACTTTCATATGGAATGAATACAATGTCATGATACTTTGTACTTTCAGTTAAGTGTCTTGACTTTGTCAGTCCTACACAAGATTGTGTTTATGAGTCCAAGCTACCATCTTGGAACCTAATTCACTTGTGTAACAGATTGTCTCTACTTGTCTATGTCATCATGAGTTTGGACCTCATCTTCCACTGGCCATAGCCTTTGTCATGCTATAGATCTGTATCTTCTAACAAACTCTTAGCTCTGCAGCTCACGCCTCAATCTTGCACTCCATTGCGCACCTTCAAATTGGTATTACAGCACACAGTGCACGCTTCCCAAGATCAAAGGCAGCTCACTTTCAGCTCAAGGTAGAAGAAGGTCAGCCGAGCACTAGTCAGGGTGATTGGTAGCTGCCGAGTGTGTGACTGTCGGGCGATAGGCTGACACATACAGTCGACGAGACTGCTGGGTGATGGATGACAACTCACAGGCGATAGTCAAGCAAGACCAGGTGGCAGGTCCAGTGTGACCGGCAGACAGCAGCAGGCGTGACGGCAGGGACGATAGTGGACTTCGTGTCTAGCACGACGTTGCAGACCAACGACCACGACGAGGCGGTAGGGCACTAGCACAACCAGCAGTCGCGACTTGCAGGGCACGCGGGCACCAATCGCGACACGCCAGTGACTAGGCGCTAGTGCGACCATCACGGGGCAGCGGTTGGGCAGGCGACGTTATGCGTGACATGTCACGGACCTGGACGACGGGTCAAGGGATCCCTCTTCTGTTTTTTTTTTTTCAGAAACTTTTGGGTTATTTTATCTCCTCTCTTTTGGGTGTTCGCGCGGCAAGCACAGTGCGCAGATTTGTGCAGATTTAGGTCTAGAAAATTGGGGCTTTTCTAGTGAGGCATCTTGTCAGAAATTGCAGACATTGTGCACGTTTGAATTAGGGATTTCACCAAATTTGGTGAAATTTTGCTCATTTGAGTGAAATTTCTCAACATTGGATCCATAAAATTTGGGGCTTTTGCTGTATTGGTGAAATTCTGTTCAGTTGAGTCAGATTGGTTGACATTTGTGCACACTTGGACCCGGAAAATTTGGGGATATTGAAAAATTTTGTGAAATTTTGCTAAACTTGCTTGGTTTATGATCTCAGGAATATGTATTAATGCAATTCGGGCAGATTTGATAGTGAAATTTTGGGGTTTTTGCTGAAATCTGTGGATTTTGGCAAAGTTGATGCGTGAAATGCACTTTGGGAATGTTGCTGAAGCAATCTTGTTGCCATAAGCAGAGTGATTTGAGCATTTTTATCTCCCGCTTGTGCGATTTTGGAGAAATTGCAGATATTTCTTGGTGTTTTGTGTATGAGAAGTTGATACGAGCACATATGTATGCAGTACACATGTTGGACAACTCCCATTGAGTTGATGTATTGCTGATTATTCATGTTGCAGCAGTCTTAGTGATCATTTGCAGATCTGGGATTGTTGCAGATGTATTTTTTGGTGATATTGCTGAAGTGGGAGTTACCTGGGAGTGATGTATGCATTTAATGTATTCTGAAATTACAGTCATACTATTGAAAGTCATTCGTTCTACTGCTGTACATGTACTTGGACTGAATCTTGTTATTATTTGCAAAAAAATTGGGTTGAAATCAGCTAAATATTCAACTCATTTTTGTTGTCATAAATTGCAGCATTGAATTTCTGGTTTATTGCTGAAAAATGGCTTCTCAAGGACTATGAAGATGCTCTCTTGGAGACTAAGCCTGCAGCTATGACAAATGTGGATTGGGCTAGACTTAACAAGAAGGCCATTGCATACATTAAGATGGCAGTGTCTGATGATGTACTTACAGACATCAAGCGTCTTGGTATAGGTTATGCTATATGGAAAAAGCTTAAGGACACTTATGAAAATACAACTCCTATGAATCAAGTGCATCGTATGCGTAAACTTGTGAACATGAAGTTGGATGAGTCTAAGCCAGTATCTGAGCATTTGAGTGCTTTCACAGGGATTTTGAGTCAGTTGGCAGGACTCCGGTTTGGCAGCTTTCGATGATAAATTGAAAGGAATCTTTGGTTGTGTCACTTAGCGACAACCTCGCTTTGACTTTTAATGGTATTAGAGGTTCAATCCTTAATGAAGAAATCAGAAGAAAGTCTAGTGGTGAAAGCAGTGGCTTAGCTTACCATGTAAGAGGCAGGTTTGAAAAGAGGGGTAATGCAGCCAGTAAAGGGAAAAGCAGAAGCAAAAGCAAGGGCAAACAACAGGATGTCACATGCTATCAATGTGGGCATAAAGGGCATAAAAAGCATGATTGCCGGTACTTCAAGAAAGAGCAAAAAAGAAAGAAATAGCAGGGTAAGAAAAAGAAAGATGATAAGAAAGATGATGACAGCTCTTCCTCAAAAGAAGCTGCAAAGGCAAATGTTGCGTCTAGTGTGGTCATTGAAGAGCTTCCTGACATTGAAGAGGTTGTAGCCTCATGTAATGATGCAGATATTATAGCAGCAGCAGGTGATATGCACATCACCAAAAAGGAGGTAATTGATACCTTACTTTCAGCTCATGATGGGCTGTCACAATCATGGATAGTGGACAGTGGTGCCTCTTTTCATGTTACCCCCTTTTTGGAGTCATTTTCTGAATACACTGCAAGTTGCCTAGGCAAGGTTTACTTGGGTAATAACTATACATATGAGATAGAGGGTGTTGGCACCATTCACTTGGCTCTTGAAAATGGCCAAGAGCTGATTTTGCAGGATGTGAGATTTGTACTTGGCATAAAGAAAAGTCTACTATCAGTTGGGTAACTTGATGCTAAAGGGTATTTTACTACCTTTGGTGGTGAATCTTGGAAGGTCCATAAGGGCTCTATGCTGATTGTTAAAGGCAGCAAAAGGGGGACTTTATATTACTTGCATTGCAGAGCATTACCTAGCAAGTTCTTGGCTATGGCTGAAGTCCATTCACAGATGGAGCTTTGGCACAAAAGACTTGGTTATATGAGCTAGAAAGGCCTTCAAGTTCTCTCCTCTTTAGGGAGATTTAATGTAAAAGGCCCTGGTCTCGAATTTTGTAATGATTGGTTATATGGAAAACACTGTCCTTATTACTCTGGTGTCATTAAGAAGCCTAATGCTCTTGACTTAGTATACTCTGATGTGTGCACTATGCCTGTTAATTCGTATGGGGGTGCATGGTACTTTGTTACTTTCATTGATGATTTCAGTAGAAAGTCATGGGTGTATGTACTTAAGAGCAAAAAGGAAGTGTTGGATGCTTTTAAAAAGTTTCATGCTTTTGTTACCACACAGAAAGGGCTTAAGTTGAAAGCTATAAGAATAGATAATGGGGGTGAGTATGTCTCAAATGAATTTAACAAGTTTTGTGAGATGCATGGCATTAAGAGGGAGTTGACAGTCCCTTATAATTCTGCATCAAATGGCATGGTTGAAAGATTTAATCGCACACTTTGTGAGAGAGTCAGATGCATGTTGTCCACAGCAAATCTCCCGCAACAGTTTTGGGGAGAGGCTCTTAAAACTGCAGTTCATGTATGTAATCGCTCTCCCAATCATGCATTGGAAAATGGCATTCCTGAAGAGGTTTGGTCTGGCAAACCTGCTTCATATGACCATTTGCGTGTCTTTGGTTGTGATGCCTTTGTGCATGTACCTGAAGAATAGAGGACCAAAATAGACATGAAATCCATCAAGGGCATCTTCATGGGATATGGAGATGAGGGAGAGATGGGTTATAGAGTTTGACTTCCTTAGGGTATGAAGATAATACGCAACTGAGTCTTAGTATTTAATGAGGCAAAGCTGCTGAAAAATGCTAACATGGTGATTTTGACAAAAAGAAGGTCAAATTTCAGCATGAACAGCCAACCATTCAGCAGCCATTAGCTGAAAGTTCTGTCCCTTTTGATGCTGAAAATGAGCAGCAACCTATTGTGCTACAGCCAGAAAATCATAGACAGCAAATAGATGCACAGGATGAAATAAGACAGCAAGAAGAACATGCTGAAAACAGATTACAGCAGCAAGAAAATGCTAAAAATCAGCCACCTGGTGATGGTGTGCACATTCCTTAAGATGTAGGCCCACTGCCTGATAATACATATCATTGGGTAAGAAGGTCTATACGTGTCAAAAGGCAGCCGTAGAGGTTTCGGCCATCTTTGGATTGCATTTTGTTGACTGATGAGGGTGAGCCTCTAACATTTAAAGAGACACAGTCATGTGAAAACAAGAGAAAGTGGGAGCTTGCTATGCAGGAAGAGATGAAGTCTCTATATGCAAATAACACATGGGAGCTTGTACCTTTGCCTAAGGATAGGAAAGCTATTCCTAATAAATGGGTTTACAATAGTCTTGCCACACCGACTGTCAGAATTTACTGATTCTATGGGCAGCGCCCAATGTAATTTGTGTGGTGTGGACACTTATTAAAGTGTCAATGTAAGGTGTGTACACCTAGTGTCTTAGAAACTTAAAGTAGTGACACTAGGCTCTAGAGTAAAATAAACCGAACTCTAGTTAGTTGGTGGAAGGCTAGTTAGGTCAACCCTTGACCTAAACGTAAGTTGTACTTTCACTCTATCTTTTATTTTGGCAAGTACACTCTTCTCTTTTTGCTTCAGCTCACTCTCTTATTGTCATTGTCTCTCCTCTCTCTCTCCATAGCTGGCTGCCATTTTCCAACATTTGGTATCAGAGCAGCTTGTACGCGTGGATTCCGTTCAGCCACTGTTAGCCGGTGCCATCCCGCCCAAGGTCCTACTTCTGCCAGCTTGGTTCTCAGCTCGAGGAAGAGTTTTCAGCTGCTGTGAGATGCTGCTGAAGTGGAGGAGGAGCTGTAGCTGAGCCGTCTCTTGTCTACTCCAGATCTGTCCATCTGCTCCAGATCTGTCTAGTTCAGCCATCAGATCCAAATCTGTCCATTTGCTCCAGATCTGTCCAGCTCAGTCATCTGCTCCATATCTGCTGTTTTCAGCCTGCGTGTAGCCCTGCACGCAGTCCCACATGCAGCCTTGCACGCAGCCCGAGGAGCTGCTGTTTTGGAAGAGCTGTTGCTGTTTTCAGCTCTGCCTGCCATTTTCGCAATCCTGCCCGCTAATTTTTTAAACCCTAAAAAGTGCAGAAACCGTAATTTTTAGATTTGGGGTTTTCTCAAAATTTTTGGAATTTCCAATCTATTTCAGCCATATCTTCTCGAATCTCAGCTCATGTTGCGCAAAAATTTGGGGCTTTTTCTAATTTTTGCTCCCGGAGTTCTAATTGATAGCCAATTCGAAGAAATTTCTCAATTTCTTGGATATTCCCACCAAAAACTTGGGGCTTTTGCCCGATTGGAGGCCCTCTGTGCAAATTGTAACCAAACTCATAGACATTGTGCAATTTCTTTCAAATTGGTTCAAGAAAATTTGGGGCTTTTCAGTTTTTTGGATTTTGCACGCATCATGAGGCAGATTTCAGCTGTTGTTCACTGTTGACACGCATCTCGAGGTGACATTTTTGCAGAAATTCCAGATGTAAGGTACAAATTTCTTCAATTTCTTTGAAATTTTAGAAAGAAATTTGGGGCTTTTGTCTGAAATGCACTCCAAGGCAAGCAACAAGCAATACTACAGCATTTAATTGCTGTTATAGTCAGATTGGGCAGAAAATTTTGGAAAAATTCAGTAAATTTTGATAAGAATTAGCATTAAGTTAGTATAGTGCTGTAATTTACTGGTAGAGTGCTGATTTGGTTGGCATTGTGCACACTTTGACATTTGTGTGACAGTTTGGTAATAGTTTCTTAATCCCGTGGGGGATTTTGGTACTCTGAGTATACTCTATACTTTAGCATTGAAGTATTTGGCTGCATATTTTTGTCTATCATTGACAGCATGGTAGGTCAGGGAAATAATGATCAGAGCAACATCCTTGGTGTCCTCACTCAAGAGGACAAACTTGATGGCTCAAACTACCCATTGTGGAGTTTTATGGTCTGTGATCTTCTTGTAGTGAAGGACTTGTGGGACTATGTTATAGATGATTTGCAACGACTAGGAGGTCTTGCACCTCAGACACCTCAGTGTAACGCTCGAGGACAAGTTGCTGGTGCTGTTGGTGGTAGTATTGGTGCTGCTATTGCTGTTGTCTCTCCTCTCTCCTACCGAGAATGAGAGGAAATGGGACTCAAAAGATACACAGGCACTTTCTTTGATTGCCTTGTCAGTAAAAAGGGCAATTATTCTGCACATTTGGTCTTGTAAGACCTCAAAATTAGCATTGGATATACTTGAGCGTATGTTTGAAGCACGTAATGAGGCTAGGATATCCTATCTCCGCGGAGAGTTGGCCAATGTGACCATGGATAAAGGTGATAGCATGACAGAGCACCTTACTCACATATAGGATTTGCGTGAGCAGCTACTCAATGTTGATGAGGTAATTTAGGATGCTGAATTGGTAAATATCACACTAAACTCTCTTCCAGAGTCATATCTTGGTTTCCACACCTCTTTGATGTTGTCTTTGAGGGGGGGGCAGCAGCCCCTTACATTGTGGAGTTGGAGGGCCTCTTGCTGCAAGAGGAACAGACTTGGAAGAATGTGGCATTGTGTTTAGGTGATGTGGCTATGCTTTTCAATTTCAAAGGCAAAGGGAAAGTCAAGAAAAATGTAAAAAATCAGCAAAAGGGTGATGCTAGACAGCCATCAAATAATAATGTTGTCCAAGACACACAAAATACTAAAAAGAAGGGAAAATGCTATTATTGCAAGAAGCCCGGTCACTATATCGATGAATGTAGAAAGAGATTGGCCAAAGAGAAGAAAAAGAACTCCAGTTTGGCTGTCCAAGAAACATCAGCCAACAAATCTACTGATGATGATACTTCAGCCAACTTTGTAGAGGAGGACTATGCATTTCTCACATGCAGTTATGATTCTTCAATGGCTAATTGAGCATTTAATGCTGCTGAAACGCAGCAAACATGGTATTTTGACAGTGGGGCGTCAAAGCACATCACTTCTAGATAGTGTTTATTTACCTCTTTGCATGCAGCCCATGCAGACGGTTGTGATTTTATGCTTCTAGATGTCTTGTTTGTACCTGGCATTACAAAGAACTTGTTGTCTATCTTTGCTTTTAATAGCATGGCTTTCAGGTCATCTTTGAGGATGACAAATGCATTGTTAGAGACAAAGAGATGGATTATGCACTTAGGCTGTCCAGCACCCTGTATAAGGGTCTATTTTTGTTGGATACATATGATAGACAGTCTCATGATGCTTTAGCAGTCACTACTCTTTTGTGCGCTATGCAAAATGCGGAGCTATGGCATGCCCACTATGGACACATGAGCTTTGGGAGTTTGATGACCCTTCAGAGGTATCATATGATAGATGCATTCCCTCCAGTGGAGACTCCACCTCCTCATGCATGTGAGGGATGTATTTTGGGCAAGATGCATAGGTTTGCCTTAAAAAAGGATGGTGCAGTGCATGCTGTCCCAAAAATGCAGCTTATTCACTTTGATGTTTGTGGTCCCATGAGGACACGTGCACGTGGAGGTCATTAGTACTTTGTTATATTTATTGATGACTACTCTCGGTATACATGGGTGTATGGGCTGAAGGCAGAATCCGATGTGTTCAAACATTTCAGACATCTTGTTGCAAAGCTTGAAGCTGAAATTGACTTAAAAGTGCAGACACTTCGCACAGATAGAGGGGGGGAGTACATATCTCGTGCTTTTGAGACATATTTGCTTGATCATGGCATTACGCATCAAGCCACTGTTAGAATGACTCCTTGACAAAATGGTGTTATTGAAAGGAAGAATCGGACTCTTATGGAGATGACTCGTTGTATGCTAAAAAGCAAGGGGAATTATTCACTTGCCCAAGCGTCCTTTTACAATCATATCATCTTGATAGTGCGGATGAAATTACAAATGTCCATAAATATACAATACAAAATAAATAAATGTTCGAAAGTGAAAAACTGTAAACATCATCACTGTCACTATCAAGAGAAGGAAACCGTCCCCTCTCAAACTGGAAGGAGAAGTAAGAGGAAAGCATCCTCTCCCTGTCAATCGGAAGAAGTAGAGGAGGGTGTACCCAAGTCAATCCACAATAGAAGATACTGTAGAATTGCCCGATTGACCTACTTGGTCAAACTATCTGCAAAATTGTCGCTTGACGGCACAAACTCTAGGCGAATGGTACCTAGCTCAACTTTCTCTCTGGTGAAGTGATAGTGCACTGCCACGTGCTGTATACGAGGAGTGATGATAGGATTGCCTGTAAGGGTACTGACACTTCGGTTGTCACAGTAGGCAATTGTAGGCGACTCATAAGGAAACTGTAATGTGGCAAGCAAGTTGCTTAGGTAGATAGCCTTCGTAGCACCATCGAAGAGAGTTCAATACTCTGCCTCAACTATGGAAGCCACCGCCATCTCATGTCTAAGGCTAGCCCAAGAGATAGGTGTCGTGTCCAAGGTATAGAGGTAGCCTCCATGGGAACGTTGGGTGTCAGGATCTTTTGTTGAGTCAGAACCAGTGTATCCCTGCAAGCATAAATCATGACCATAAGTTAGTTCATAATTATAGGTACACCGTAAATATCTTAACTCACAAATACAAGCAATTCAACGAGACATTTTAGATGCTTTAAAATATTGACGAAGCAAAATAATTGAGAATCAACTAGAGTAATTTTTCCACAACAGAATGATAGATGTGAGAATCAAAAGATTGACCCGAGGTATTCTTATGTAGATGGACAGTGGGATCTAGGCAATAGTCTACAAAAATCAGGAGATCTGCTCGAGAGGTGAGCTTTCCTATCTTGTTATTAGGAGGGTGTGTATAAGCATGACTATCGAAAACTTTGAAGTGAGAAATAACAGGCTAAGAGCCAAAGAATGCCTCGTATGGAGTCTTCTTAGGGATTGGTGCAGTCGAGCATGGGTTGAGGATGTACACTGTTGTGTTAATAGTCTCGACCCAAAGGCGTTTAGGGAGCTTTGTTGCAAACAGTATGAAGCAGGCCATATTCAGGACTGTCCGGCTCTATGACTCCATTCTGTGTAGGGGAGTTGGCAGTGGTGAGCTGGTGTGCAATGCTCTGCTCCTGTAGAAACTTAGAAAACTCGTAAGCAGTAAACTCGCCACCAAAATCACTCCATAGCAGCACCCAAGCACTGAAATAAGTAAAAGCATTGGACTTGTGCTTGAGGAAATACACCCACATGTATCTAGAAAAATCATGCATGTTCAAAGAGAAGTATAGTGTGCCATTCAGAGCAATAGTTGTGGAACCACAAAGATCTATATGAATAAGCCTAAGGGGTTCAATAGCATGAGTAATAGACTATTGAGGAAATGATGCACGATGCTATTTACCTAGCTGACATGCTTTAGAGACCTCTTGAGAAAGTTTTAGGTGTGGAAGGCGCTCAACCATCCCTTGACGTGACAACTCATAAAGAGAGTTGTAGCCAAGATGTCCTAAGTGAAAATGCCAAAGACGCTTAGAGTCCATGGGCTCCCATCTAGTGGCCAAAGATTGGAAGCAATGGAACTTTGAATCATCGACAGTCGGCTCGGTAAGAAAGTGTGTAATGTGGTAAAGGCCATTAGGTTGTGCCTTGCCTCAAGCAATCACTAAACTAGTTTGAGAGTCTAGGACCTTGAATGTGGTTGCTGGGAAGAAAATTACTCACCCCAATTGGCAAAGCTGCTGAACGGACAACAAGTTTATCCTAAGCTAGGGGACATAATAGGCATCATTCTGCGAAGTGAGATCTGGACCAATCAATGGAAAAACTAACGCAAACCCGATCCTGAATCTTGATTGAGGAGTTGTTTCCTATATGGACACTCCTGCTAGCTGTAGGGGCTCGGGAAATGAAAATGTCTGCTCTAGGAGTCAGGTGATGGGTAGCTCCATTGTCCACAAGCCAAATATGTACTGACGTGCTTGGTTGACGAATGGGCCTTTGCAAGTACCTCATCAGGAGGCAACTCACAGATGTGAAGGAGATTCACACCCGATGTATCTAAGGAGACGATGTGGGCCTTTGCAGACGGGTTAGACAAACCCTTTGGAGTTGAGTAGTTCGCTGAGTGTGATGATTGACTGGTGGCAGAGTGGGTCGTCTGGCCTCGCCATTACCCCTGTTGAGGGTTGCTACTACCTTGCTTCTCCTTTAAGGGTTACCTGACTGGGGTGCAGGGGTCTGATTCTTAGATTTTGACTATGTGCCTCTTGCCTTAGATTCATACTCATCATGATAATGGCCAGCCTTGTGGCAATGTTGACAATGTCTGTTCCTTTTAGGTATATTCTGCCGTTGAGGTTTAAGTGTAGATTGATTGGTTCCTTGGGATTCACTAGCCCTATTGTGATTTTGATTTGGATTTTGATTCAAGTTTTGTATGCCCTTGCTTTGTTGCCCTCTTTGAGAAGATGCAACTAGAGCCCCCTTCATCAAGGGCGTGTTATGAAATTGATTGAACAACCATGTGTAATGCAACGATTGATACTCAAACACATAAAATGTGGATATCTGAGGCTGTGAAATCACCTGCTGCACAAAATGGAAATATTTTCGTGGCAACTTGTTAAGAAACAGGGTAACTTGATCGTCAAAGGACTTAGGAGCCCCAGTGATTGAGAACTCCGCGAGGAGATGCCGACACTCAGCCAACTTGACTTTCAAGTCATCCTTAACTGTGATTTTGAAAATTTGGAGCTCATGATTCAAATTGATGCAATGGGTTCTATCTTGATCCGCATAGCAGTCAGTCAAGTGTGCCCAACGCTCGGATGCTAAGTCAAAATGTTGAAGTTGAGAGTGAAACTCAAGCAACAAGCCTTGCATAAGCTTGACAATAGGGGAGACGTTACAAGCCTTCCATGAGCGAATAACCTTGTGTGGCAAGTTTTGCCAAGTAGCAGCCTTCTAATCCCATTTTCTAGCATTATCTAGCTTATTAAATTAATTTTCAAAAAATTAATTCTGAAAATTAATTTAATAATTATCTAATGCTTAGAAAATCAATTTCACCAGCCAATAATTAAATTGACCAATTTGTCTTCCAAGTATTCTTGAGTAGTTATTGATCCTTAGATCGTCATTGATTAATAATTAATGCCTAGTCTCTAGTATCACCATTGACATTATTAGCTAATAAATTGGTCTAGGCCAAATTTGACACCGATTGACCACCCCCAGAGCTCAGCTGGCATAACTTATCACAACTTTTGCCTTTGACACCCATAGCATCCTCGGGGTCCTTGGCCTGTTACCATGAAATAACTACCATGTGTATCACATGTTCTAAACCACCTTGCACATTTGATTAATATCTAAATGAAATGTTATTCGCAAGATTAGAGCATCTCAAAATTTTACATCCCCGTGACAGACCTCCCCCTCGAAATCTCTACAATCATCCTCGATTGCACTGCATTGTGCCAAAGAAAAAGCATGCTGCATTGGAATTTCCATAAGGCATCATAGTTACAACATTGGCTGCTCTTGTCCAACCATACTATATACCCCAAACCTGCTGAAAATTTCCAGCCAGCATATACATAACACAAAATTGAAAATCAGTCTAGAACTGTTGCTAGCAACTCATTGGATACATCCATAACTCATGTTTCTCAACTATTTTGACTTCAGAACCATAGTAAAGTATAATCTTAGCATAAACCATGGCTGAAATTATCAATGGCATTTACTAACATGCTGCTGTCCATGGAACCAGCTGTAAATTATTGAAACTTGAGCATAAACTGATCACTTGCTAATTTGAGAACTGATCACAAGCTGTTGCAAATGTGACCTCAAACTGATCGCAAACTGATCATCAATCGATGCAAAAATTGATGCAAAACTGATCCCAAAAGCGACCATAAACCGTTTCCAAACTGATCAAAAATTGAGCTGAAACTGATCAGAATTTTTGTCCCAAAATTGAGGCAAAAACTCATGCCAAACTGATCATAAACTAATGCAAAAGTATAGTTTTAGTGCCTGGGTGAAACTCATACTCATCTGCATACATCTCATAGTGACTATACACTAAGTAGTGACCTCATGGCAAGCATACTGTTAGCATAGTATCTTGGATGCATGCTGAATACATCCGAGATCTACTACATATGAGAGCTATCCACAACTGGCGGAGTGGAAGTGCTACCTTCCCCTTGAGCTTTGGGCAATGCTCTGGACCCCTGCTTTGCTGAATCTGATTGAGCCTAAACTCCTCTAATTTAAAGGTATCTAGGTAAAGCTGCAACAATTGAGGATGGTCAGCGAAGTTATCCTCTTCCATCCATTTGGCATTCATTGGTGAATAATTTTGAAATTTCCCGAAGTATCTCTTGGAAACTTTACCTTTGATCTTTGTTTCCTTATGTGTCAAAATTTGCTCGGTATCAAAATCTCATCCAGCTCCTCAATCTTTGGTTAGATTTCAGCAGACATATCCTTTGACACATCACCACGAAAAGGCCTCAACAAATTGACATGAAAGGCATTGTGTATCTGCCAATGTGGAGGTAATTTCTGCTAATATGCCACATCGCTGATTTTTTCCAACACCTAGAAGGGCCCATAGTATCTCATACTCAACTTGGATACAGTCTCTCTCTTTCTTTCATCTTTTTCAACCTTGCCTTTTCAAAACACAGCAATACATAATCACCTTCAGCAAACTACAAAGCACGTCTATGGTGATAGCTATCTTCTTTTACTTTTCTTGTGATCTTTGAAGTGCATACTTTATCTTTGCATAGGCTGTATCCAAGTTTTTCACATAACAATCAGCCTCAAAGATCTTATCCTTAGTTTGCAAGATAGATGATACCTTCTTGCTACTCTCAACAACCTCAAATGGAGCTTTACCAGTGGAACTATGTACTATGTTGTCGTAAGCAAACTCAACCAAGGGAAAAAACTGCTCCCATTGTGTCTTGTGGTTTGAAACATAGCATCTCAAAAGGTCTAACACTGGAATTTGCTTCCTCAGGCTAACTATCTGTTTGTGGATGGAAGGATGATGAGAATTTCAGTGTGGTATCCATATTCTTAAATAAGCCTTTCCAAAACAAACTGGTCATTTGAGGGTCTTGATTACTAACGATCGACTTTGGCATATTATGATACTTAAAAGGTGTGCTGTAAAAACAATCGTGCCATATGATCAACCTTTATTTTTTTCCTCACCGGAATGAAATGGGCTTGTTTGCTAAACGTGCAAACAATAGACCATATCCCATCATTCCTTGTAGGTGTCCTAGGAAGCTCAAAAATAAAATTCATTGCAATGCTTTGCAAAGGTGTATTTGGAATAGGCAAGGGCTGTAACAAACCCGGCATCTTTTGCCTATCATGCTTTACCTTTTGACATACAATGTATATCTTGACAAATTGCTCTATATCATGTCTTAAAGCTGATCAATAAAAAAAATGCTCCTTTGACTTGACTGTGGTATCAACATACGGAGGAGCATGACTTTTAGTGATAACTTTGGGCCTTGATTGCTTTGTGACACACAACTGTCAGTATGGTTTATCACACTAAGTTGGATACCATGAAGGAGCAATATGTTGTTGATTCAGACTTTCCTAATGTTTATGATCAGCTTTGCAATGGCCAGAGGCATGAGCACTTTGTGCTAAGAGATGGATTTCTGATTTGGAGCCATGAAATCACCCTTCCTTCTTGGATAGGGTGGTAAATAATTCGATTTAACACTAATTACAACAAGCATAAAATTCGCATAAACTGAAAATGCATACTTTACTACTTTAATCTTAGACATTGGATACCTTGTTGGCCCCAAAACTGGTGTCCCTTGTGGTATTTATTTATCTTATATTGCAAATAGAAGGAGTACAACTGAGATCCTTTGATCTCCTCTACTAATCCAAGTGCCTCTTGCTGTCAAAATTGACCAACAAGCCTCCAAACCAATTTGCCCCTTGGTTTGCTTGGGGATTAGCCTTCATCCTGCTCCTTGAAAGACAAATTCAGCCCCAAATCTCCTATTTCTGGTTGGCCTCTAAAATCTCCTTGAAATTCCTCAATTTCAGCTTTTAGAACTCAATCGTAGGCCCTCAATTTTGAGCATGCTTCTCGAGGCAGTTGCCAAAACCCTAATTTCCATTGTAAATTAGGATTTATAGCAGAGATTGATGGAAATCTCTTCCTTCGATGGCTCAAATTGTTGGAAAATGCTGAGATAACTTGAGAAATAGTTGGGGAATGAGAGAGAATGTTGTATAGAGAGGAATTTTAGAGTTTCATCATGAGAAATGTTGAAAACCTATTGTTGCTTTGCTCAAACAGCCATAGAAGGTGTCACCTCTTGTATGTTGTCATCTGTACCAGAAGGACCTTGGGCTACTCACACCTGCTCCTAGAGGGATCCAAACTTCTGTCACATGGTGTAGGATTGATCCATGGTGGCTGAAAATCATATGAGCAACTTCTTCTTGCTCTCTAGCAGTCTCATTCTCTTCAATATGTCAAAACCTAGGCTAGATTGGATAGGATGTACATTTGTCAGAGTGATTCTTTCCTTCCGACAGTTCTTAATATGTGGGTGGAGACACAACATGTCCTGTATGTTTTGGGATATGGACTGCCTCAATGTTTTTCATGATGCTCAAAGCATAGTGGATGCTAATGGTGCTGAGATTAAGTTGGATATGTATTGAAAGGGTCAGTAGAAGTAGCTTGCTATGTGCTGGATTGTGAAAGAGCAAGCATGTTGCTATGTCTTTATTGATGGATGCATTTTGTTATGTATATAGAGGTTCAAAAGCCTCGAATGTATAAGAGCTACCAATGAGCTTATGACCTTGGAAGGGGTGCTTAGTATGGTGCTATAGATGTGCAACGGATTGTGATTTTGATCTATGATCCAGAAGGATCGCTACTTTTGCTCACATGTAGAGAACAGGTGGATATTTAGGTATTCGATCCGGGTGGTTGCACAATTGGCACATCCGCAGGATTTGCATATTCAGAGGGGGTGGATGTCTTGTGGATTATCGTCCTTCATGAGAAACCTTAGGATGCATCAAGTGTTGGATCAATTTCAAGATGATTGAGATAGCATGACATTGGCACTAGAGAGGAGGTTCTGAATAAAATTTTTAGTACTGTTAAGTAGAGAATGCAAATAAAGTGATGTATCACCAATTTGTTGGGAATAAAGATCCTCGTGCCTTTAAATGTGCTCAAGTGTGAACACACCCTTAGCACTTGTACTTACACATACATATCTATCTAAAAACCTAAAGGTACACACTTGTCATTGTACCTACAAACGCGCTCACTTTCTACTATTGCTCTCTCTCACACTCTCTGTCTCTCCGCGACTAAGGAACACGCACTGTCTTGATCTTCGTGCCTAACCCGTCACTACAAACTGGTATCAGAGCGATGGTTACAACGTTTGCGTTTCCAAGGAGTGTCAGGTTGCAGGACTGACAGAAGTCCACTCGACAAGTGAAGCAAGCAGGTCAAGTAGAAGACCAACGGCGCCAACAAGCAGTCAAGTGGAAGTCTAGCAGGACCAGCGGACGCCTGCTAGCGGGCGACTAGATCTGACGGGTCAAGACGGGAGCAACAGCCGTTGAGGAGTAGGTGAGAGGCGTAATGGGCGACTGTTGCACGACTACTGCATTGACTGGAGGCGTCCAGTCGCAACAGACTGGTGTGCGACAGGATTGGAGGCGTGCATCAAACGCTCACGTGCGACGGGGACAGGGTGTCGGGCTGCACGAGTGACGGATATCATGCAGCCACACGGACCCTGGGCAATCAACGCCCCGCTTTTAAAAAAAAAAAATTGAAATCAGAAATTTTCAGTCTGGTTTATTTCCCTTCTTCCAGGTGTTCACATGAGCAAGCACCAGAGCCCAAATCTGTGCAAATTTTCCTCTTAAAATTTGGGGGTTTTCCCAATTTGTACCTGACACACATTGCAGTGTTCTCTGGACCAGAAATTGCAAACATTGAATGCGCATGCCTCAGAAAATTCTTGGGGATTCTCAAATGCAAGCGAGATTTTTTCTTGCATGAGTCAATTTCACTGAAATCTGTGCAATCTTGGCCTGAAAATTTGGGGCTTTTCTTGGATTTGGGGATTGTGATGCAGGACAAGCAAATTTGTCTAAAAAATTGCAGGAATTTGTGACATTTTGCCTCTGACGTTTGGGCTTTTCATGTACAAGCACAAATTGGGCTGAAATTTACCCAATTTCTCGACATTGATGCACATTGGACCCCATGCAATTTGGGGCTTTTGCAGTTTGGGCAAAATCTGTGCAGCATTTGGTCATTTTATGTACATTCAGGTTGAATTCCACGCAATTTGGACATCATCACTTGGTAAAATTTGGGGCTTTTGCTGAAATTGCTCTATTTTGGCAAAATTGGTCTGTTCCATGCATGACAAAAAAAATGCAGATGTGGGGTTGATGCTTTGAGCACAAAAATTTTGGGGCTTTTGATCATTCGTAAAAAATTTTATGCCCGTGGGTACATATATGCTTTAGTTGTTGGCAGTTTGATGTATCCTATGGTTGCTACACGTCTTGACATTGCCTTTGCAGTGGTAGTGGTTAGCAGATACATGACAACCCCTGGCAAGAAGCATTGGGATACAGTGAAAGGTATTATGAGATACCTCAAAGGCACAAAGGAGTTGTGCATGTGCTTTAGGAAGGAGAAGGCATCTGTTGTTGGCTTTATGGATGCAGGCTATGCTGGTAATGCGGATTGTAGGAAGTCTACTTCTTGGTATGTGTTTACTTTCACAGGAGGAGCAGTCTCTTGGATCTCCAAGCTACAAAAGTGTGTTGCATTGTCTACTACAGAGACAGAGGATGTGGCTGCCCCACTGAGGCATGCAAGGAGGCTTTATGGCTTTCACGTTTGGTGGGAGAGCTTGGCATCTCAGAGTTACGTGTTCTCCATTGTGATAGTCAGAGTGCTATCATGCTAGCACAGAATCCTGTCTTTCATGCAAAGACAAAGAACATGCAGGTGCAGCACCACTTCATTAGAGATGTACTTGACAGCAAGAGCATTGAGCTTGTCAAAGTGCATACAGATGATAATCCTGCAGACCTTCTCACGAAGGGTCTTCCAACAGAGCAGTTTGCTCATTGCCGACAGATGATGGGAGTTGGATAGATATATGTATTTTAGCTTTGTCCATACCTAGACTTAGTTGATTCTTTTCTCCTCTTAAGGCACATTGCCTTTAGGTGGGAGGTTGTTGGGAATAAAGGCCCTCGTGCCTTTAAATGTGCTCGGGTTTGAACACACCCTTAGCACTTGTACTTACACATATATATCTATCTAAAAACCTAAAGGTACACACTCGTCATTATACCTACAAACGCGCTCACTCTTTGCTATTAGTCTCTCTCACACTCTCTGTCTCTCCGCAACTAAGGAACACCCACTGTCTCGATCTTTATGCCTAACCCGTCACTACCCAATTAAGGTTAAGTTACAAAGGCTTATTGTATTGCAAAGAGAGGAGCATCAAGGACTTGAAATGGCGTTGAAATATGGAGAGCATGAGAGTAGAAGGGCCAATGACCATTATCCTCTCATCTTGGTTATGATTCATCACTGAGTGGATGCTTTCAAGGCCTAGCTAGGGTGTATGCCTTTGAGATTCAATCAGTCTTTCCTCTTGCAAGATCAATTCTTGGAATACATGCTACAATTGATGGGTTCGTTTGGTAGACAAGCCCTTTCTAAGAGGTTGGAAGCATGGGCAATCTTTCGGAATAATGCACGGGCTTTTTCCAGAGCTTACATGACTCGTCAGGCATGTGCATTCAATACTGAATTACAGCATTTGCATTCCCTATTGGAATAGTCTATCACTGTGCAGCAAGCCAAGGATGTAATTAATGAGTTGACCACATTGAATGGTTGAAATGCACAATTAAGGCTCTTCAAGATGAGTAGATGTGTGGATTTTTTTTGCTGAATTTACTACTAAGCTAAATCAAGTGTTTGCTAAATGTGGTCGATTGCCCTTTGGTCGTCCAAAGGCCAGTTTTTGGTTTTGGGACATCACTATCTTTTTGAAAGAGGTGAGCTTGTGGTTGTCTCTAGGAGCAAACAAATGCATTTTGGCTTGCTGTAATTCAATTACAACAAGATCTTTACTCACTGAAAACAATGTATGGCTAGGAGCAAATAGTTAAGGAGTCACACAACAATGGTAATAGGAGTGAGGAACAGGAATCCCTTGCTGAAAGGCAATGAACACATGTTTTTGAGTCACCAAATGCTGCATAGGACAGTGAGCAACAAATGTGATTGGTTAGCATGCAACTTAATCACATGTAAGTCCACAAAGTCGAAGGCGCTCAGGAAGCAAATGTAGTGTTCATGGCACAATTGGCAAGTGCTGTTAAGAACTTGCAGCAATTAAGTGAGCAACCTCAATTTTGTTGAATTTATGCAGTTGGTTCTTGATGTAAAGGGAAAAAGGTTACTTTGCATTCTAAACAGCCAAGTGAGGTGGTTCATGGGTAATCTTCACAGCCAGAAGTATTGCATACACCTGCACCTGTAAGCTGAATGTCCAGGGAGCTCCAGTTTAGCAACACGATCTTCCATTAGGTAGGTGTCCAGGGAAATTATCGAGGGGAAATGCACATTGGCATGTATGGTAACATTGGTATGCAACCAGAAATGCAAAGTGGAATCTGTGATCAATTGGGAGGTCTTGCTGGGCATATGTTAAATGCAAATGCAGCAATGGCATCACCTATGCCGCCATTTTTTAAACAACCAGTGTATGATCACTTGACACCTTTGGGTAAAGTTAAAGACTACAAAGAGGGCGGGGTAGTAGTCAAATTTGAAACCTTTAAAGGTATGCAAGATAGATTGAAGGCTTCGACCAGGGTTGTCTCCGTACGTAGTACAGACTGATCCGTACGATATGATCCGTATGGTATAGTACGGTACATATCCATACGATTTCGTACGGAAAAATGGGCACTTTTTGGCCACTCTACTTTAAGTCTACAACTTTCTTTTTTTCTTTCTCTTTTTTTTTTTTTTTTCATAATGGATGTTATATTTTATTTATAAAGTACTAAACGACCAAAGAGTTACAAAAGTCATGGCAAAGGCGCAGAGGAAATTGCCATATGCCAGGGAAGTAAGTCCTCCCGAAGGAGTAAGTCAGAGTGCCGAATGAGATCTATCTGCCAATGCAAGAGACCTTTAAGCCTAGCAATATGTCCCTGAACATTAGAGGCTGAATCAAAAAGAAAAGCATTCCGAATGGTCCAATTGTGCCAACAGCCCCAGTATCTAAGAAAGTGAAACAAGATCTTCATATGCGACTTTGCCGGTGTGGGGTATTTGGGCCGCACAAAAACCCAATCAAAAGGGCTTAGCGAGAAACCAACCACGGCTCGCCAAACAGCTCACAAAAGTGACCAGATTTTCTTAGCGAGAGGGCAAGAAATAAATCGATGACGGGCCGATTCCACATTGGTGGTGCAAAAGAAACAATTGCTGTTGGAGATTCGACGCTTGGAAAGGGATGAAGCAAGAGGAAGACTACCAATCATCAC
Source organism: Lygodium microphyllum (assembly GCF_053477565.2). NCBI lineage: Eukaryota > Viridiplantae > Streptophyta > Polypodiopsida > Schizaeales > Lygodiaceae > Lygodium > Lygodium microphyllum. Next base: position 4,527,263 of record NC_141156.1, read on the forward strand.
CCTCCAAAGAAAGACCTTGCATTTGAAAGGTGTCTTGTTCAACCAGCCCTCCATCACAGTTACCTTCCACCATGACTGAGATTTACGCAATCCCCATACAGTATTAGCTTTAGTAACCAGCCATTGATGATCTTTAATTAGAAGATGATACACCTGGTTAGCTGAGGCCTTTTCCAAATTCAGCCGTCCTGCAAGGTCCGAGTCCTGCTAGGGACGATTCGAAGCAAGGGCAGGAAAGGGTTGTGTGCTCTGGAGCACCATCAAAAGCTGTCCCCATAAATCACGGTATCCACGAGGGATCGTGAAAAGCCTCCTAGTTGTACGAAACGATATCAACACGTTGCGACTGGCAAGGGTGGCATCTGCAACTGAAGTCAAGCCCAAAAGTGCCATGCGGTTAAATTTTGGTCTGAGCTCATGTTTGCCTTCCCAAGAAAGTAATTGCGAGGTTGCCAACAATTCCAGTTAAAAAGAGTTAGTAGCTAAGCGGTCCTCCGCTGGATGCCACTGAGTCTTCTGGAGAACCAATTTCTAGGAACATACCAAATGAGCAAGCAGGGATGATGGACTAGAAAACCAAGAGTTTGCATTAAGAACATGCCACCAGGAGCTCTGAATTTGGGTATTATCATACACAAGCCCGTGATCCTCAAGAAAATAATGGGCTATAAAGACCCACGGGTGATGATCCAAGCACATGGCACGAAAAAGAGACCAACGGAGTGCCAGCATATGAATTTCAGCATCCAAAATAGCCCCACCACCCATGCGTTTGGGGGTACATGCATGCGACCAAGAAATCCATGAAATGCCTGCATGCAAGGAGTCCTTCTTCCATAACATGAAACGAATGTACTGAGTAAGAGCATTCAATGTAGTAGTAGTCCAAGGCAGCAATGGCAAGAAATATGTGAGTATTGGTAACATAATTGTCTGAGCCACTTTGAGGCGAACATGGAAGAGCCAAGCCTGTGACTTACAATAGAGAAACTTAGCTGCCAGTTTCTGTGAAATCCACTGTAGTAGTTGCTTCGGCCGAATATCAACACCCAAAGGGTACCCAAGATGCCTGACAATGGAACCACGGGGAACAACCATTCCCTGCCAGTCCAATGACTGCAAGTTTGACTCCGTGCAACTGAGAATGGATAATTTCAAAGCATTGATATGAAGACCAGAAGTATGACCAAAGAGAGTCCAAACATCTAATGCTTTGCGAAGATTATCCTTGTCCGCACGCAAAATCATAAAGCTGTCATCAGCCAAGGATTGACTAATGAAGTGTTGTCCAAAAGGAAGAGACAATCCAGCCAACTGAGTAGAAGCTGCCATATGAGATAACATCGAAAGAACCGGATGAGTCGCAAGGGCAAAAAAGAGAGGACTCAAAGGGCAACCCTGTCTCACAGAGCGTGCGAGGACAAATGGCTCGGTAACACCACCATTCAGCATAACTCGCGAAGAAGCCACAATACTAATGGTGTAGATCAAACGAGACATCCGAGTACCAAAGCCCATAGTAGACATAAGTTTTGCAATGAAAGACCAGTCTAAATAATAAGCCTTTTCCAGGTCCAATTGAATCAATACCACCTCCTGATTAGAGTGCCTTGCATAGTCAATAGCCATTTGCACATTTAAGACATTATGCAGAATGTTTCGGTCCTTAATGAAACCATATTGAAGAGGATGCACAATGGCAGGAAGATGCTTATGGAGCAGATTCGCCATTACTTTGGAAAATATTTTATACAGAGAACTCATCAAAGAAATTGGTCGCCAATGTTTCAACATAGACGGCGAATGAACTTTTGGAAGCAGTTTGATAAGTCATTCTTTCCATGAGGAAGGCATGAATCCCATTTCCCAAATCTGCTGAAACATAGCTGTCAATGGTTTCACCAGTCGGGTAGCAAAAACCTCAAAGAATTCATTGGTGAGACCATCCCAACCGGGACTTTTATCCTTGGGCAAGTGTAACAAAACATCCATAACCTCCGCCTCACAAATATCTGTCTCCAAAGTAGTTTGCATGTCATGTGGAACCTGATTGCGGACCAAATCATAGAAAACTGAGCGGGCATGCGTAATTTGGTCAGAAGGTGAAGGAGTAGAACCAAGAAGGTCTAGAAAATAATTCCTACACATATTCACAATAGTTTGAGGATCAATGACCATTTGACCTGCATCCTAGAGTCTAGTCATATTCTCTCGAGCGGGAGATGCATGAAGAGCTCGAAAGAACTTATGAGTCTGACAAGCACTATCTTGCAAATTCTCAGTCAAATTTTGCAATTTGGCCTGCTGATAAGATTTTAAGTGAAACTCTTTAATAAGATTAGCCAAACGCATAGCCAATGGTAGCAAAAATACATCATCTGGAGTCTCCACCAGTAGAGAACAAACCAAAGCCAGTAATTCCTCCGCTGCTTGTCGACACCGCCGACAAAGAGAGGCATGATGGATCCCATACTGCCGAACAACCCGCTGCACATTAGAGAGCAATCGTTCAAAAGAAGCATTGCCCTCAGAGAAGTCCAATAAAAATCTATCAATCAATTGTTGCATATAATCCTGAAAGATTGAATGCTTCAAATAAGACGAGTTGAAACGCAAAGGGAGTCTATCCAGAAATTGCTTAAAAGGTGCAATGGGTTGAACAAGCATCTCAAGCTGTAGAGGAAAATGGTCCGACAAGGCATATTGCTGCAACACTTTCATTTCCAGCATCTCAGGAAGAAAAGCATCATCCTGCATGATGTACATGCGGTCCAACCGCGACCATGTAGTTGTATATTGCGTAGAATGAAAAGTAAACCCTGTAGAATAAGGGTGTAGCCATGACCAGAGATCTTGCTTAAGTACAACAAGAGCAAACGCATTCCACACATGGCTTTCCGGAGCGTCCATCATCAAATGCTCTGATGTGGACTGTGAAGAATCAACACACATATTAAAATCCCCAGTCAAAAAACCCCGTCTGCCAAGTGACAAGGAGGTCTGCAAAGTATTCCAAAGATCCTGGCGGGATAAAGGGTCATTTGGAGCATAGAGCCCAAGTAACCATAAGATCTCTTCTTCAAATAAAACTTCAATCACCACAAAACGACCATGGACATCATTTTTGATAAGAACAGGCTCATATTTCTTATGTACAATCATAAGCACACCATAATAATGCATGGCATGTGTCCCTGCATAAAACAAGCGAAACCCATAGCAATCCACAACTTTTCCTGCTTCACCGTGACTCTTGTGCTCTACAGCACACAAGACATCCCACTGATTTTCATGCAATAAACTCCACATGGCATGTTGCTTATTGTGAGAACAAATGTCTCGCACATTCCACGTGGCTATCTTCATGTGTATTCAAAAAGAAAATTAGGAATGAGGCAAAGCTTGTCTCGATTTAACCTGTTCTGCTACAACGTCAAGGACTCCCTCATCCAAAAAATCAGCTAACACTGCAAAAGAGTTCCGACAGCCAGATTTAGAGGTAGACAGTGTATCCACTGTCTTGGGGATGGAACGGGGATAACGACGATCCCATGGGGTAATCACGTTACCTCTAGCATCAAAAGCCATCTTAGCAGGTGGGCCCTTCGGACCATCCGTATATACTTTCCTAGTGGGTTGATTGCGAGGAGCAGAAGAAACCATAGCATGAGTAGTGTGCTCTGAAGACAACATGTCTTTCCTACGTATATAAGTACGCAAGGAATCTTGTGAAGTATTAGGCACAATATCCGCCATGCCAGCATCAAACCTTTTACCTTTTTTGGCACGTACATCTACCCAGTCATTGTCACGGGAATCCAAGCCCGAAACGTATTGTTTGCCTTTATCCAAAACTTTAGGTGGTTGGATCGCATCTTGCGACGGAGCATCAAGCACCATATCTTCCATGGGAGGCAAAACATGCTCAGCATCTGAAGTCGGTTGCTTCGCTGGACATCTACCCAGTCATTGTTACGGGAATCCAAGCCCGAAACATATTGTTTGCCTTTATCCAAGACTTTAGGTGGTTGGGTCGCATCTTGCGACGGAGCATCAAGCACCATATCTTCCATGGGAGGCAAAACATGCTCAACATCTGAAGTCGGTTGCTTTGCTAGACATTCAGCCATAAAATGCCCCAATTTTCTACACGAAAAACAATGCCTTGTAAAGTTACGAAAGTGCAAAGGATGCATGCCAGAGCAATTAAGACGTAACCAAGTAGGCCTTTTCCGAGCAGTGTCCCATAACATACACAAACGGTTACGATTTGTGGCCCTTAGGCTCGGGGGAACCAAAATAGTGCCCACAACGGCCATGGCATCCTTTAACAGTAGCCAATAGACAGCTGGATAGTTTTCCACTTCAACCCACACCGGGCATTCATGTTGAAGCAAGCGCTGAAAATCTGCGATTGGGCGCCATGGCACAACATGGACCAAACGGCGATCAAAGAACAATGGCAGTTTAGCCAGCAGATCGGCACGATGCTTCTCGGATTTCAACAGCACCTCATAAGAGCCTCGGGGCCCAACAAAAATCTCTTCAATACACTCCCCTTGTAGTAGACTTTGCAGCCACTGGCGAATATAGGAAAGCACTGGGATCCTACCAATGAAGAAGAGTATAACAGCACGTTCATAAAACACTGAGAACGAGCGCAAAACATTTTTAGGATCCACCGTGGCTTCCAAAACATCTTCAGTTTCAGAGTTTGAAAATGCTTCATGATTATGTTCAACATAATCACCAAGCAGAGTGTTGGCAAACTCCAACAAATGCTCCCAATCAACATCCTGAGAATCCATAGAATCAGAAGCAACCTAAGCATAAGAACGTTCCTGATGATCCTGATGATCCATTGTATCTTCTGAAGTATGCTTGGTGCGTTTGCCCGCAGGCTGGAAGTCAAAACCAGGTGGCGTCTCCTCTGTGCAAGGAACCATATCTTCTGGTTCCTCTGTTTTAGAATCCGGACCAAGGGCTGCCACCGTTTGGTCAATAAAATCCATGTCCAGACCAGCCATGTTGTATTACTACTTTAACAACTCTCTCTCTCTCTCTCTCTCTCTCTCTCTGTATAGAGGCGGGTCTGCTGTCTTGTCTATGCATAGGGGCAGATTGCACGTGCAACAACAGAATGTACTGTCTACAGTCTCTGCTCGTCAATAATCTGCTGCCTCCTGGGCACAGATCTGTCCTTGTAAAATGCCTATTTGCCTGTCCCTGTTACTATCGTTTCCCAGCCTGTGCAGGGACGTAATCTGCAAGCACACCCTTTGATCCTGGCAATTCTGCGATACTCTGGTCAGGGCTTCCACGCTGCCGCGCAGCACGATTACAGGTAGGCAGTGTGCAGGTCACGTTGGCGGGCGCCAGGGGCCAGCACAGGGGACAGCATCCTCGACTCTCTCGCTCTCTCTCTCTCTCTCGCTCTCTCTGCCTGAGCCCTGTGCACAGGGGGCCGCACAGAGTTGCGCAGGCCTGTCGACTTGATGCTGGCTGCGGAAGAAGGCAAGGGTGCGAGGCTGGGATCAATTCGCTGTGCAGGGAGGGTCACGAAGGGTTGCTATCGCCTTGGTCCTCTCTCTCTGTCTCTCTCTCTCTTTTTTTTTTTCTTTTTTTTTTTTCGTAAAAGGTAATTGTATTAATTACGAAAAAATACAAGATTACTTGATTACAAGATAGTTGATGACACTAAGCCATCAGGTGAAGAAGTTCTCTCTCTCTCTCTCTCTCTCTCATTCATTCATTCATTCATTCATTCGTCTTTTTATTTCTTTCTTATTTCTCCCCCAAGCCTCTCTCTCTTTTTTTTTCGTAAAAGGTAATTGTATTAATTACGAAAAAGGTACAAGATTACACGATTACATGATTACAAGAGACACGAGGGCCCTAGCCCAACGTGTGGGAAATCCCCGTACTAATGCACTAAAAAGGTTACACCAATCATGGCAACGACCCAGAGGCAATTGCCATGTGCCAAGGATGCAAATCCTCCCGAGGGAGGAAGTCGGAGTGTCGAATGAGATCTAGCTGCCAATGCAAGAGCCCTTTAAGCCTGGCAATATGTCTCGGTACATTAGAGGCCGAATCAAAGAGAAAAGCATTGCGCGTGGTCCAAATGTGCCAGCATCCCCAGTATCTGAAAAAGTGAAATAAGATCTTCATATGTAACTGTGGCGGTGTGGGGTACTTTGGGCGCACAAAAACCAAATCGAAAGGAGTTAGTGAGGACCCCACCACCACGTGCCAGATTTGCGACAAGAGTAACCAGATATTCTTGGCGAGCGGGCAAGAAAGAAAACGATGTCGGGCCGATTCCGCAGTAGTGGTACAGAAGAAACAATTGCCATTCGAGATTCGACGCTTGGAAAGGGCCGAGGCAAGAGGAAGACCACCAATCATTACCCGCCAAAGAAATACCTTGCATTTGAAAGGTGCCTTATTCAGCCAGCCCTCCATCAGCGTTGCCTGCCACCATGACCGCGATTTCCGCAGTCCCCAAACAGTATTAGCTTTCACACCCAGCCAGTGGTGATCTTGAATGAGAAGATGATACACCTGATTAGTAGAGGCCTTTTCCAGACTCAACCGGCCTGCAAGGTCCCAGTCCTGCCAAGGACGATCCACAGTCAGGGCAGGAAAGGGTTGCCTACCCTGAAGCTCCAACAAAAGCTTTTCCCATAAACCATGGTATCCGCGCGGGATCCTGAAAAGTCTCCTAGCAGTCCGAAACGATGCGAGGACATTGCGAGTGGCAAGGGTAGCATCCGCAATCGAAGTCACACCTAAACGGGCCATGCGGTTAAATCTCGGTCTGAGCTGATGTTTGTCTTCCCATGAAAGTAATCTGGATACTTCCAACAATTCCAGCTGAAAGGAGTTAGACTGCAAGCGGTCCCCTACTGGATGCCAACGGGCCTTTTGGAGCACCACTTTCCAAGAGCCGACCAAGTGCAGTAACAAAGAGGAAGAGGGATTGGAAAATCGAGAGTCAGAATTAAGGACATGCCACCAGGAGGCCCGAAGCCGTGTGTTACCATGGCGTAGCCCGCTGTCCTCAAGAAAATAACGGGCTATGATAGTCCACGGGTGATGATCCACACACATGGCACGAAAAAGAGACCAACGAAGAGCCAGCATATGAGTTTCTGCATCCAAAATAGCGCCACCACCCATTCGTTTAGGGGTACATGTATGCGACCATGAAATCCATGAAATGCCTGCTTGCAGGGAATCCTTCTTCCATAGCATGAAACGAATGGGATGAGTGAGAGCCTTCAAAGTAGTATGCGTCCACGGCAGCAATGGCAGGAAATACGTTAGCATTGGTAGCATAATTGTCTGAGCCACTTTGAGGCGCACATGGAATGGCCACGCTTGCGACTTCCAATACATAAACTTCGTCGCCAGTTTTTGTGAAATCCACTCCAGTAGGTCCTTTGGCCGTACATCCACTCCCAACGGGTATCCAAGATGCCTGACAATGGATCCACGGGAAACCACCTGGCCCTGCCAGCCTAATGACTGTAAATCAGGCTCCGTGCAATTGAGAATGGCCGACTTAAAGGCATTGATGCGAAAACCAGAGGCCTGACCAAAGAGCGTCCAAACATCTAATGCCTTTCAAATGTTGTCCCTGTCTGCCCGCAAAATCATAAAGGTGTCATCAGCCAAAGATTGGCTAATGAAGTGCTGCCCCAAAGGAAGAGACAATCCGGCCAGCTAAGCAGAAGCCGCCATTGAGGATAACATTGAAAGTATCTTTCCCATTCGAACTGCACTTTGGGACGAGCTAAATGCTCCTTATATTAATATGATTCTCCCATGAGATTAGGTTATTTGAGATTCAGTCAATTTCTCTCAACCTTCTCTCTCTCAAGCCCACACTTCTCTTATTTGTATGATCATGCATGTATGATGTATCCACTTCCATCTATGTAGTTATAAGTTATAGATAGTAGTAGCGCATGTTGCACATTCCGCATTAGGTTTTGGCATGTTACCCTCAAGTACTCATCTTATATACTCTAATAGCATTGCTATTTAGACTTGAAATATCTTTCTATTATCTTTTGTCCAAAATAATCAAGTTATTTTTTTGTCGTACGAATATCTTATCGTGCCTTATAAAAGCTTAAGGTACCATTTACTATAGTATTTTATCGTACTGTACCGTATCGTACCTGACAACTATGGTTTCGACCTTTATTCAACAATTTGATGCAGCCTACTTTGGGGGCAAATTTTTCGAGCATTCAAAAGTGTGCAAGGCAGCCACTTTCTTAAAAGGAAATGCACTTCAGTGGTGGACAACCCCTTTGATACAAGGTAAGGCACTAGCAACTTGGGTGCATTTTAAACAGGTTCTTTGTTCCGAATGGCTCATAAACACTTTTAAAGTTGATGTGACAATAGCTTGACACAAATTGGATGCAATACATTGTGCTAATTTGGAAGAGTACACAAACAAATTTTATGCAGCTTTGCCATTAGTTAGCTCTTTTCATGAGGTTACATGGCTGCGCAAATAGAGACCTATTATTGTGATCTACCCAAAGCAATCCTTGACTACTGTACTAAGACAAAAGTGAACAACATGGCACAATTGATTGGAAATGCAAATATAGCTTATGGATTGACGGAAGGCTATGTCACATGATTTAGGGGCAGCAAAGATGCTTAAAAGGACAATGCTGAAAATAAGGGTAGGAAGACTAAACTTAGAAGCACTATGTGGTAGGGGTTGATTTTGTTGTACGTATAGATAATTAAACTCTACGATATTTTGTTACTTAGACTAAGTTGTTTGAGAAGCATATGCAATGGGCCACTCTTAGAGAGAGCTTTCTTATGATGCATGGTTGATTATGTGTTACAAAATAGTTAAGGGCCAAGGTTATGGTTGAAAGTCATGCATCTCTCTATATAGAGCATCATGGAATTGATGCTACAATGAACACAATTGAGACTTTCTTTTATTGGCCAGCTTTAAGATGTGATATGGATCACTTTGTACACATAGGCATTGTATGTTAAAAGGTCAAGTTTGATCAACAGAAGGCACTAGGTTTGTTGTAGCCCTTGCATTTTCCCGATAAAATGTGGGATAGTATACCATGGATTTTATCTTTGATCTTCCTAGGACACTCGTAGGGATGATGGTATATGGACCATTATTTGCAGGTTTAGCAAGCTGAATCATTTCATCTCGATAAGGAAAAAGGTAGTTGTGAATCACATGGCAAGATTGTTCATATAGAACATCTTTAAAGATCATGGCATGCCACAATCTATTGTAATTGACAAGGATCCGTACATGAGGAGTCCCTTTTGGAGAGGTACTTTTGAGAATATAGGTCCGATCCTAAAGTTCTATCTTCTTTTCATTTACAGACAGTTGGTTAGTCTAAAGAGGCAAATGCTATTATTGTAGACATTTTGACATGCTATGTATCTGAGCATAAAACGAAATGGAAATAGTTTTTGCCTCTTGTGGAATATGCTTATAACAACACAGTGCATAGTTCCATTGGCAAGGCAGTGTTTGAGATTGTGGAAGGGGGAAAGAAAGTCCTACCAATTTTGCACAAAGGATAATATCGTTCCTAACAAGTATGTCAAGAGCATGGATGAAGCTTATGCTAAAGTAAAGATAGATCTCCAAAAGATTTTAAGAAAAGAAAAAGAAAGCAGCTACCATCACCACTGAGCTTTGGCATTTATAGAGGATGATTGAGTCTTATTATGCTTCGAAACAACCAGGTCAAAGAAAATGAAGGGTAAAGAGCGTCTTTTCCCTAAACTCAACTTGTGGTATTATGTACCTTTCCAAGTGTTTCAAAGGATCTACGGGGTGGCTTACAACTACTTAATCATTTGAAGATTCACAATGCTTTTCATACGAGTCTTCTTAGGCCTTTTTGTGGTGATGTGCTTGAGGATATTAGTAATGAGATGTAGCCAAAGGTTGAGAAACTTAATGAAATCTTGGTTCTTGAGCAGATATTGGCACATAAAGAAATGAAGATTAAGAGTAAAGTCTTCTATCACTATTTGGTGAAGTTTATCGCTATTTGGTAAAGTTTCAAAACCATGCACTGCTTGATGTAAATGGGATGGAGGATGATTTGATAGAATCATCTCATTTGTTACAAATTTACCTCGATGTTTTTCATGCATCTAGAAGCTGTTTGAATATCTTTTAGATTCCATATAGGTATTCTATGATCCACCTATTAGACACTTGTGTTTCTATGGTTATGCTTGGTTTTTTTACTGGTGCACTGAGTACCATTTTAATAGTCTTGGATTTGTATAATTATGATTGGTTGTGTACTAGTGTAGTAATGGAAAAGAAAAAGTACAGACCAAAATATGGAGTAACAGCAGTGTGCTTGGTTACTTTGAAACATGTATGGATAATTGTACATTGATAGTACATGGAGTAACAATAGCATGCTTGGTTACTTGGAAATATGTATGAACAACTGTACATTGGCAATAGATGTGGTAACGACACTATGCTTGGTTGCTAGAAAACATGCAGTAACGGGAGTATGTCTGGTTTTGGAAAACATATATTGGTCATTTCGTATAAAGTGTTGGATCTTAACTATATGCGATCAAGGTTGCTTGTGATGTTTCAAGAGGGGATTATGTCACTAGAATGAGATATGAACTTAATAATTTAATTAAACTTCATGAAGATTTTAAAAATAAACTTTAATTTTGGTATCACTAGCTCTTGGCATGGTGACTATTGTACATACATTGAAGGATTTAACATTGGATATGTAGTGGACAAGTGTGGCAAAAGTAACAAAAAGCAATGTGAAACTTTCATTAAATTGAAAGTTTGCATCTTAGAATTGAGTTACATTGAAAGTTTGTCCCAGTAAAAGCAACTCACTTAGGACATTTAAGTTATTAAGCAGGCCTTGGGCTAAACTTTCGTCTAGTGAGTAGCTCACTTACGATTAGTGACTAAGTCATTAATTAGTCATTAAGAAGCAGCTGGTTACTCATTTGAAAAGCTTATCTTGGCCATTTGGGACTTCTTCTCTCTCATTTCGAGCAACCTAAGTTTGGACACAACCATTCATCTCTTATTTTGCTACAAAAATTGTAGGTTTCGGCCATGAAATATGAGTTGACAGCATGAATGGAGTGTGGAAAGCAACCAATCTTCTCATCTTGGCATAGGGATACCATTGGGAAGCCTGTAACTCCATATACAGCAAGGCATGCTTTTTTTTAAACTAAATATTAAAAAAATAGGTTATTACAGCATTGTAGGCTGAGATCCTCTCCTCTCCTTTGAGATCTGAAGTCTAGCTCACTTTTTGGGCAACTTTGTCGCAAAGAAAGCGACATTCTCTAAGTTTCATTGCAAGAAATTCCTTTGTTTGTGAGAGGAACAACGTGGGATTGCATGGGAACTATGTACGATAGTTGTCTAGGTGAATGCTCTACAAAATTGGATCCAAATGTTGGCTATATTTTGTAGGGTTTGGCAAATTGAAGTGCTTATTTACATTTTTGAAGAATGAACAGCTGGTTGGAGACCAACATTGAATGTGACAAGGTCATTGTGCATGCGTGGATAAGTTGTCTCTTGAGAAATTACTGAAATGCATCCATTTGTTATCAAATTTGAGCACTCAACATACATCAGTAATCTAAAGAAATATTGAAAGAGGTGTCGAGTTTTGATACCAACAGGTGTCATGTATGGTACAAGAGCACTGTAGCTCCGGTTGTGTGTGGATTTTTTTTGTTGAATTTACTGTTAACCTACATTAAGTGTTTGCTAAAATGTGGTCTATTGTCCCTTTGGGCTTTTGAAGGCTGGTTTCATTGCACCTTGAGCTAGTCTTGATTCTCCTTGAGTTGTTGAGTGAGCTGCTTTGCTACATCGTTTGACATCATTGATGGATGTCTGTAACAGTGGCCTCTACAAGTCACTAGTGTGAATGCATCCTAAAAGTTATGACAATCTTGCAGTTTGAATGCTTCAAGGCACTTTAGGCCTAGCTAATGGTCTTCAGCTGGATGCCCATCTTATGAAGTGCTTTAGTTCTGTTCAGCTTGATCGAAACTCTCCATATTTGTGTTTCCTGCTGCTGATTACATGTAGAGATTGTCTGCTGCATTTCGGGATCCGTACGGAGTACAACACTATCCCTAGTTCATGCTCTTTGTCTAGGTCCTTTAGAGACATGGGAGTTTGAAGTTCTATATTTGCTTTGCATGGTATACTTATTGCATTGAGCATTGTATTCATTCATTCATTCATTCATTCATTCATCTTCTATGTTCATGGTCTATGAGTTACCCTAACCCTATTGAGTTTTATTATTAGTTTGTGCTTTGTCAATAGGAGTATTTCATTACATGGTGTCAAAGCTAGATGTTGATCAGAAAGCTCATCATTAGAACAAGAACTCTCAAAGGGAAGATGACTTTGAACACTTCTTTACTGCTTCAGTCTCTAGAATAGCCTATGCTGAGAATCAAGCAAGAGTGGGTTTTACATCTTGCTTTGCGAGGTTCTGGCATTGCTGGAGAAACATTCCGACTGCGATTTTATGGGCTGAGTTTGATTTGATTCTCATGCATCGAGCCCAACAACAACTAGAAGGTAATATTGATTATTCCCCTTTAGATTCAATGCATAGACCTATTGGTTGTGCAGGAAGGATGGAACCTCCTAGTGGCCATCCCATTGGAGAAACAAGCGCTGAGTACAAACCTACACTTTCTTCTTCCTCTTCTACTCTGGTGTTAGGTACACATGCTTTTACTTCTATATCAACACATGTTGTTTGTGCTTCCATGCAAGATATTGGTAATAATCAAGAAGAAGAAAATCTTCACTACAATTACATCCTGAAGAGGATCGGTATTTGTATGTAAACACAAGAAGAGGAGCATATAAGAAAACAATAGGTAATCCCCCTTCTTCAAGTTTTGTATCTCATAGTCAGCCTAAAGTTGGTGCATGATCATCATTATTTCAAACATCTTTTCCATCATCTACTTTCCAATTTAACAATCATTCATGTTCATTCATATCTATCCCCTCTAGACCTCAATTTCCAATCCCACCCATCCCCACCTTTTTCTTCCGCTGCACCCGCATCTACTTTCACACCATCATTCACATCTCCATTCGATTTGACGTGTGCAATCTCACATCACATTGGGGGTTTCTACAATAGGTACATCCTTTCCTCTTAGGGCCTCTGTGTTTTCACATATGGCTAGCACAGATACACAAGGGGGGGGGGAATCCTCCACCTCACACACTTTTAGGGTTTTCCTTGCATGGGATACCCTCCCAAGCACTTCCACTCCCGAGTGTGGAGTTTGGACCTGTTGGTTCCCTTGTGGGCCTTCTGGTTATGTTCCATGCCACAACCGACGATTGGTCAGGGTTATCCGGTTTGAGTGCCTTCTTCTTCAGTGCCTTATGGAAACCCTGGTTCTATTCATGTCTACCCACCCTATCATGATATGAGAGCATGTGGTGACAACATGTGCAAAACCACTAGAGCTCATGGGACTCTGATGGTCTAGCCTAATAGGCTTTTTGTGTTTTGATCTGGCACAGAGAGCAGAGAGCTAGGATAATTCCTCTACTTGTTTTCTTATTTGCAGAGGAATTTCACATGTGTTTTTACCTTGGTTGTGATTGTCACCTAGATGTTTTGATATAACCTTGCAAAGAGCATGTATGTGGTTTTACTGTGCATCGAGCATAATTTATAGCTAATATTGTTTAATAAGGTCTTTCTGGTTTCAGTAGGCAGTCGGACTCTCTTTTCATTGCATTTCACAAGGTTGAAATGATCTGTTATCAGATCCCCAAATACTAAATTGCAAACCTTCACATAACTTGGGATTGTATGCCATGTTAATTATTTATTTTTCTGTCAGAGAATGTGACAAGATATCAGACATTTGAGTGTGATTTCACTTGACAAGTAAATGAAAATTTTAATGGTAATAACCTGACTTTTTGAGGGTTTCCTGGACATGGAACACAGACTGTGCGATTAGGCTTGCATCGATCAGATTACATGGCTGATCTACAAACGGGCAAACTTTTGCAAGTCGAGATGAATACCATCTCCTCCTCATTTGCGGGTTTGGGCTCACAAGTAGCTTATTTGCATCGGTGAGGCCTTCTTGGTAGGGTTTGTAGATTCTCTTTGATACATTTGGATGATTGCAAATGGAATGCAATTTGATGAGACCACTTTGTAAATTCAAAACTAAGGTCATTGTGTATATAATTTGTTCTCTTGTAGAAACAGTGCAGTTCAGATCAAAACAGTGAAATTTGAAATCCGGATCCGTGAATTTGTCTTATTTTTATCATATCTGTCAGTTCTAAGTTGCCCAATATGTAATCTGCGTGCTGAAATAGTGAGCTGGTAATGCCATCCAGACTATTGTTGAATATGTTTTTGAGGAGGCTTAGTCTGTTCATGTTCCACAGGAGCAGATTGAACTTTGGAGGTTGCAAGAATTCCTTTTCTTTTTGGAAGAAAGAAAAAACTCTCTTATTAAATGTTGGTCAGAAATTCATGGTACAAATAATACAAGTCCTATTTAGAACAGTAGTGATATGCTGTGAGATAACAAAAGTGAGTCTGTGAGGAGTGTTTGAAAAGCCAATCATGAGGCCTATTGTGACAAACCATATTCTTCTTTGGATGGATGAGTGTTGTTGAGATATGGTAGGGTTTGAGGGGAGGAATACGGAGCTTTAGAATCACCATGTATCTCTCCATCTCCCATGGAGCTTGTGGATAATCTAAGTTCATATCCGAGAAAGTCTCTATTGTAGGTGTTGTCAAGAAATGGTAGGTTTTGTGGGGAGGAACACAGAGTGTGTACAGCAAACACTGTGACAAAGTAACTTAGAAACACAGACACCAGAAGATGATGGACAGCACTATAGACACTTCTCAGGAGTTGTTGGTCACGAACATGAGCTGCTCTTATGAAGATGGCACCAACAAAGAGTGACTAGCAGGAAAAACAGAGATCTCAGCCATGACAGACATGATGGGAGCTCTACAGGCAGGAGCTGGAGGCTATGCAGCTGCCATAAGAGCCTGTGAAATGTAGCTCTAGAAGACTCCAAAAATTGGTTGTGGGGAGGAACACAGAGTGTGTACAGCAAACATTGTGACAAAGAACTTAGAAACACAGACACCAGAAGATGATGGACAGCACTAGAGTGAGACAAACACGGTTCTCAGGAGTTGCTGGTCATGAACATGAGCTGCTCTTATGAAGATGGCAGCAAAAAAGAGTGACTAGCAGGAAAAACACAGATCTCAGCCATGCCAGACATGATGGCAGCTCTACAGGCAGGAGCTGGAGGCTATGCAGCTGCCATAAGAGCCTGTCCGCCTGAAATATAGCTGTAGAAGGCTCCAAAAGTTGGTCGCAATCATGAAGGTGTCGCCAGAATCAGATAGTCTTCAGCAGTCAAACGCAAGTTTGACAGCCTGTCAATGATGAAGATTTACTGGGCAGCAGCTGTAGGCAGCAAACACAGGTTTGATCAGCCCTGAAACTAAGTTGGCAATAGTGGGAAAGCAGTTGCCACCTTCAGCAAGTGATGTGAGAGTTGGGTGGCTAGGTCTGCCCTGAAAGTGCAGCCTCATGTTTGCTCTACCATGCATAATAAATGCCAAATAATACAATAAAGCTTATTGGGGCTGTAAATAGAAACCAAAAATAAGAATTAATGCAGTATAATTGTTTGTTAATGAGTTAATGACTTTGATTGCTCAACACCTCCTCTTAGGCCCAAAAAGGTGCCCTAAAAGGAGCGAGAGAGACATCTTCCACCCATGTATGGCAAGTAAAAGCATAGTAGGATTCCCAAAGTACGGGAAAGGTTGTTGATGATGAGGAAACACCTGTAATCCAAGAAAGGAAGGAACAACACCTAAAAGAAAACATGTTTGGAAGAACAATAGACAAGTTGATAGCTGATGGTGCCTAAAACTTGACCTCAAGAGAGAAGCCACTAGCTCCGTGTTGGTAATAATGCAAAGGTGTAGCCACCAATTCATGGCTGAAACATCCAAGGCTTTGGTGTGGGTAAATTGTATAGATTTTGGATGGTGGTGTGCAAAATAGTAGAGAGGTAAGCCAAGGCCCTTTTCCAAGGTGTGTGAAGAGTGACCCCCTTTGAAAGTGGAGGAAGAAGATCCTCCTCTGAAGCCCCCCTTTGAATCCACCTTTATGTCTTTGTATTAGGGATCTTTTGTCTCTATAGTTTTTCTTAAAACTCTTAAGTAACGAAGAAAAGTGTGCCTCTAGTCCTTGGGTTGGTGAATAATTGTAATTGCCCTTGTAGCATGTGTTTAGCTCAACCCGTAATGTTGCCTTTCCCACCACTTTCTTTATAATGTTGCTATATAAAGAATCAATATTCGTTATCAATGAATGGCCAACTTTATAGGTAGTGGATTCAAGTGTATTTCAAAATAATGGGATGAACCCAATTTGGTGGTGGCTTTGTGACCTGCATGAGCGAGACAAGGAAAGAGATAGGGAGTCTAAAGCTAATGATTCGTAGCTGTCTATGTATTTGATGACGGAGGAATGACTGCCAGTAGTGCCAAAGAAGATATGAGAGGCTGTGATGGGACAGAGAGCAGATGACTTCCAAAGGTGGCATCCTGAAACTAAATAGAAGAGTGACAGGAGAGACAGATAGCATGGATCCAATCAAAAAGCGAGGGAGGGATATCATGGATGATCTTCTCAATGCCCTCATTAGAATGAAACTTTGTGGAGTCATATGAGGGAGTGGGCATGCGTAGCTCCTCTTGGAAACATGGGTGGGTGACAGCCTCTATGTCTTTTGGTCAAGTGGATTGCAGATCCAAAGGTGGTGATGAACCGCCACTGTCTAGCAGCGAAGCAAACTACGAAGTTGAAGGAATTGAACAACTTTGTCTTTTAAGAGATTGGACCACCAAAAAGGTGGTATCCAGCTACCTCTATCTCTTGGTAGAGCGGATTGTAAGGCCAAGGGCCGTGGAAACTACTAGACGTGAAAGTAGGTTAGGAAAAACCTCTGTAGCCTGTTGTAGTGATCTCTAGGAGAGCTTATTGCCTTGTGAGGTCTTAGAGCCTCCTCTTACTCACAACGGCTTGGGGTGTGTCATATGGAGCTTATTGCCTTGAGCATGGAATGCTGAAAGATGATGCATGACAATCTGTATTGCCTAGAATGACAAGTCGTACAAGGAGTGTTAGGGGGTAGACACATACACTCCAGTGGCATAGGGATCAAAGATCGATGACAATAGTCTTCATCAATAGAGTGATTGTTCATCTTCTCCCAACACCTTTGCCATGATACCATGTCAAGAAACAGTAGGGTTTACAGGGAGTAACACAGAGTGTGTACAACAAACATTGTGATAAAGAACTCAAAAACACAAAAGAAGAATGAACTAATGAATCGTATGAATCGTGAACATTGAATCATAAAGAAGTGTTCACTTAAGGGCAAATTAACTTTTTGCTTTATTTTTGAAGCACAAATGTGATGAGCCCCATGACCCCCTTTAAGCTACGTTACCGCCCTTGCCAAATTCGGTACACTATCACACTACCCTCCCACCTAGCCACACCACTCTCTTGCCTAAACCACACAACCTCCTACCTGGCGCCTGGTACCTCTTTCAACACCTCCCCTACACTCTGCCCTAGTAGCCCTTGCCCTATCCTTTGCTTGCCCCCCCTACCCCAGTGGCCCCGCCCTTCCACCAAAAAACCAAATATCTACCACAAACCAGTCGAACTGTAGCTGTTATTGCTGCCCCCTCCCTTGGCGGTAGCCTCTCTCCCTGCGCATTCGATAGCACCCTTGGAAACTCCCCCCTAAAGACCCACAACGAAAACCCCTAGTTCGATGCCAAAGCACTCTGCGAGTGCCCCCCAGTCACATGCCTTGCATATCACTCTCACAGATAGCTCTTGTCCATTCATGCCATGGAAGGGGAACTAGAGGAGACCACCCTTTTCGATAAGGTCATTGGGAACTCTCTCTCCAAGGCACGACTCTGTGATTGGCTTCTTTCAACCTTGCACATTGGTACCATGCAGATTGCAAAGGCATTATTGATAGGTCAGGGTACTTTTATGGTTTGTCTCACTTCAACAAAGGCAGCTTTGGAGCTTGTTGGCAATTCCACGAAAGAAGTCATTTACATGGTCCTGTCGTACAATGGCTTCACTATTGAGAGCTCTAAGCTCCACAATAGGCTCCCTTGCTATCTAGTCACCTTGCTTTTTCCTAGACTCCTAGTTGAGTATTGATAGTTTGGGCACTTCTCCATGATGGTTGTAGGGGATTTGAAAGTACGGGTGGCAATGGAAGATACCAAGAAAGTATGGGTGGTGCGGGGCTTAAGTTCGGCACGTCAGCATCATCTTTCAAATGCCCTAGTTGTGCAATAGGGAGCATTATTCGGAAACTCCTAGCCCTATCCATGAGTTTACACCTTGCATCCTAGAATATGAACAACCTCCATTATAGTGGGGCACGTGGTCCTAGGGAATTGATTGTTAGGCAAGAGGTGCATCTGTACAACTAGACATCTTACTTCTTTAGGAGCATAAGCTCTCCCCTACCCAGGCCAGTAGGGTGGGGAAGGTACTCCTAGGGAGATCGCACATCTATTGGGAGCACTCCATCGATGCCCACAGTAGGAGTGGAGTTTGCTTGTTGGTTCGGATTTGTTAGCTTATGTGTGAGACCATGGGACGATTGTGGCAGGAAGGGTCCTATGAGTAAGGCTTGACTTGAGGGGCTCTTATCTTTTGGTCCTCAACATCTATGCTCCTACAGAGATTCACGCACACTTTTGGGTGGAGGTCACACCAGGTCTCCTTGCGGTTGACTCTTAGATATCTAGAGACCTTAGAGGATTAGCAGGGCCAAGGCAAAGATTTCCAAGGCATGGTGGAGGAGCTGGAGGCATGGGAGGTTTTCCTTCTTACAGTAGGTGCTCGAAATGGTTGGACGGACCCTATCTTCCACAAACGAGATGGTTCCTTGGAGTTCTCTTAGGGTTACAAGTGGTTTGGTGGCACTCTCTTGGAGCGGTTGGACAGGTTTTATGTTGGGGAGTGGGGGTGCTCAGAGGAGGGCAGTTTGGATAGTTGGTTGGGACCACCCTTTTTTTTCACTTTCTGGTACTACTCACACTAGATGCGCCTGCTTTAGTAGTGGATACGCACTGGTGCTGACCCTAGACTCCATCTATTGACAAGAGGAGAAGAGGAGGTAGATTGAGCAACTTTGGACCAGGGATTGGCGATGATCAAACTGCAGAGGAGGTGATGGAGATTTTGGGGGAGTGGAGTAGGATTTGCCACGCCCTCTAGGCTTGGTAGCAGTGATGGGAGGAGGAGAGGGCGCTTCAGAGAGTTGTAGCAGTCATTTAGAGATTGCTTCAAGAGGCACTTGGAGATCCCACCTTGCACATGTAGGAGCTTCAAGCGCGGGCAGCCCTTGCAGGCTTAGAGGATAGGTGCTCAAAGTTTTCCTTCTACACCTCAGCATCATTTTAGGCATGGAAGGGGGACATGATGTGCAAAGAGTTCTTCCAAGTGCATCAAGCATGTACCGTGGGAGACTAGATTTGGAGTCTTTGCAACCATAATTGGAGGGTACACCCTTGCCCAGAGGAGGTGATGGAGCTTGCCATGATCTTCTACATAGAACCGTTTCAACAAGAGGCCGTATTAGACAGTGCTTCAATGCAGATAGCAAGTGTGGGAGTGTGTCTCGTCCCTTGTGAGACTGAGGTGATGGGATAGGCACTTCTTGAGCCATTCACGGAGAAGGAACTACTTGAGGCTTTTCCACACACAGGATGGGATTAAAATGCCTTGGAGAGGATGGGCTGTCTAAAGCCTTGTTCACCACATATTCGGAGGTTAAGGACCCCTTGCTCCAGGCTCTCCAAGAGAACTTCAGCTCAAGTTGGATGGTGACGTAGTTGCCAAGGGTTTTTGAAACGGGAGGTATGAAACGGGTTTCATAGGTTTCATACAAGTTTCGAAAAATGTTAGAAAGGGGTTTCATTCGAGATGAAAAAAAGTATGAAAGTTTTATATACATATACTATATGACCCATGTGAAGTAGAAAACACAAATTGACATTATTCATTCTATACAATGCAAATCAACATTCAACATAGCATCAATATTTGCATGCATCGTGGTCCACTATCCATGCCCAACATCAACTTTAGTTGTAAAACGAGTCGTCAATATATGCAATCATCATGGATAACAACTCAAAATAAAATTTTGGCAATCCATGTCAACGTGTTAAATAAATCTATGATAAACAATGATTACAGTAGTCCCAAGACATTTAGGTATGAGATTTGTGAAAGTTTAAAATAGGTGTTTCATGTGTTTGTGAAATGCCTAGGTATGAAACGAGTTTCCTAACCTTATGAAATGGGTTCCTTGGCAACTATGGATGTCGAGTTAACTGTTAGCAAGATTAGTCAGTCTCCTCCCTAAAGGGGAAGACCATTTGGAGTTGTCCCAGTGGTGCTTGATCACCTTGTTGTCAATGGCCTCTAAGGCCTTGGCCAAGATGATTGGCAGCAAGCTTCGCCCCATTCTCCCAGACATCATCCATGACACATAGATATGTTTCGTCCAGGATAGGAGCATCCTAGAGAACATCTTCACCTTCTTTGAGGCCCGCTCAACATAGTGACCAGAGGATGGTTATGCTTGAACTAGATTTCGGGAAAGCCTATCACAAGGTTGACTGGGACTTCCTACAAGGTACTATGGCACGATTGGGCTTCCTCCAAGAGTGGATCAAAGGATAGCTGCCATGTACAAGTTAGCCATTAGTATAGTACTCATAGGAGGCAAGAAGGGGGAGTTTTGTTTGGAGAGGTCGGCCCAGCAAGGTTTCGCTTTAGCCCCCTACCTCTTCCTATTCTTTGTAAAGGCAATGTCTTACTTTCTCCACTCAAGAGTGAGCAACTTGCAAGGCCTTCGGCTCCCAATGAGAGAGGCGACAAAGTTGGTGGACTGTGAGTATGCAAGTCTCACCCTCTTTAGTATCACCCCATCATCTTCCACATAGAGGGCCATGTGATCTGCATGCCCTCTATGTGGAGGATGGTGGGGTGATGCTAAAGAGGGTGAGACTTGCATTGGAAGTATTCTGCACAATTGGAGGGGTGAGAGTCAATTGGAGGAAGTTAGTTGGTTTTCTCACTAATCTAAAGTTTACCATTGAGTGGGGCATCCACTTGGGTTTCATGTGGGCGAGCGGGGGAAGACCATCCGCTATCTTGGTTTCTAGCATGGTTGTCAAGTACAAAAAGAACGGTACGGTACAGTACAATAAAACACGGTACTTAATGGTACCTTGAGATTTTTTAAGGTATAGTACAATGAGAGTACATTACTCTATCCTAAAGCATTTTAAAATCCAATTCTTTTTGACAAAATAAGATAGAGAAATTGTTTGAATCTTAAATAATTTAATCCCATGGGAGAATCCTATTAGTGTAAGGAGCATTTAGCTCATCTCGAAGTGCAGTTTGGACAGGAAAAGAAGTATCCATTAACTTGGTACCTCATGATACTAATACATAAGGTACGGTACCGAAAGTACGGTATAGTATGGACCCTTTCGTATCTGGTACTAGTGCAACTATGGTTTCTAGGTGGGTCTCGACATCACCTCACCTTAGTAGTTTCTCCCAGTACTTGACTCTAGAATAAGGAACCTAACATATTGGAGCACAACCCACCTCTCCCCGGTTTCCAGGGCCCTAGTGGTCAATCGAGTTCTCTTAGTGACAACTGGTACGTTGCTTCTTGCTGGTGTTTCTTTTTGTCTTGTGTGGCCTAGCTTCGCCGCATCGTGCGGAATTTTCTCTAGCCTAGTACAGATGTTTCTAGGGACTCCTGGGCCATGGTGGCATGGGTGAGTATCATCCAACATTGCGCTAAGGGGGGGACTAGGGATCATTGATCCTGAGTATTAGAGTTTGGCCCTCTTGGGCAGGCTGGTGATTGTGGGCCCACGCTAGGGGATAGACATGGAAGGTTCTCCCAAGTTCGAGATTGTGACAAGATCCAGATTAGTGAGTGCCCTCATGTCTAGTGGGCTGGCCTTGCCCGTATTGTTAGTGTGTGGAGGTAGGTTTATAGGCTCGCTGACCAGGCGATCCTATCGCAGGCATTTGGATGCGAGCATGGAGTTGAGACTAGGAGGAGCGAGATTGAGGCAAGGATTCCACAGGATTGGTTGGACCCCCCACTCAGGAGCTGGTGTTGCCTAGAGAGGTGTGGGTGGCTAGGTTCTTGTCAATTGGCATCCCCTTATAGGTGGTAGCTAGAGTGGGCGGAACACAACATTACTGAGGCCTTTCAATGGACCTTTTGGCGACGCTTGTGGGATAGTTGGAGACCGCGGAGGGCGTCTTATTTCCTATGGTTATTGGCACATGGAGGCTTGGCAGTTGGGAGTTGGCTGGTTCAGATGCAATAGGACGGAGTCTTCAAGCACTATCTAGTGTAGCGCTTGGAAACTCCAAAGCATTGCCTCTGGTCTTGTGAGGCAGCATAGTTGGTGCAGAGAGGAGGATGCTACATTCTCTTGAGTGGTGCCTAGCTTGGGTTTCATCTCTTGGGGGGCTGGGCAAATTTGGGAGAGCTCTGGACCTTCATCATCCACTCCCTCCGCAGCTGCTGGGACTAGGTGCTGGGTGACTTGGAGCTCATGAGGAGCTTTAACCCCACTTCCTATGTACCTAGTGTGGTCATGATCTGTTCTTCACGATGCAGGCAAGCAATCGCAGGTGGCGATACTCTCCTACTCTGTAGCTTCTATCCCCCATTCCCCCTAGACCACCTTGAGAGGCTTGTATATAATTCCGACATGACTTTGTATCAGCTCCAGCTAGTCTGTTGAGCACATGTACTTCGTTGTAAATTCTTCTGAGTAATATAACTGGCCACTTTTTTCATGCAAAAAAAATGAACACTGACTTATGGTGATACAGGTGACCCTTGTCTCTAGGATTGGTATCAAGGTGAGCAGAGTCAAGTCAATGATGTCCAAGCTTGGAGATGACTGCACTGCCCTGGTTGATCAGGTGGCAGCACCTATAAAGGAATGCTTTGTGGAGGGAATGAAGCACAGTCATTTGGGCAGGGGATCTCAGAGAAGACATCGAAAGATGCTGGATAGTGGTAGAGGGAGTGGAACACATTCCTCAGGAGCTGTCAGTGATAAAGATGAGTTGGTTTGATGAAGATGGCAGCAACAAAAGAGTGACCAGCAGTTAAAAAGTAGTTCTTAGTAATCGCAAAGATGACGGGAGCTCTGTGGGCAGGAGTGAAGGTTATGCAACTGCTTTAAGGGTCTATTCACCTGAAACACAGCTGTAGAAGACTTAGAAAACTGGTCAGAATCATGAAGAAAGGTGCAGCAGTCAGATGGACTTCAGCATTCAAATTGCAAATGTGACAGCCTGTTGCTATTGAAGATGTGCAGGAAGTAGTCACCAGCCTTGAGAAAGTGTTGTGACAGCTGGGTGCCCAGGTCTGCCCTGAAAACTCAGCCTGATGATGAAGAAACAGGGCGCTAATAGCAGGAGAGGAGTGATGAACGACGTGTGATAGAATAATGGGGGGGTGTCAATGGTAACAGTAACAGCCCTATTGCATATTAAATTCCAAATCATACAATAAAAGGATGGGATGCCAACAGGCATGCCAGACTCAAATGGAAACAAAGAGAGTGCAAGATGGCGTGGGTGCAATGCCACATACAAAGCAAACAAGCCAGTTTGAAAACACAAGTAGAGAAGGAAATCAAATCCTGTGCTCAAGTTGCCAAGCAAACCAAGGAAGAATGGGGAGAGAACACTGAACAGATAGACGTAGTAAATAAAGATATCAGAATATTTGAAAACAAAGTTGAGGCAATGACTTGGATGAGAAGGGCAGAACATGTGCAAAAACACTCCATGTAGTGTTTACAGGTTGGCAGGGAAAGGAAAACCCACAAGAGGATGGCAAAACAATGGATAGGATGCAACATGAGATGCGTCATTCATGCATGGAAATAGAGACTGAAATAGGGACACCTGAATATTAAAGTGGCCGTGCCCAAAAGGGAGTTGGACACCCTATCACAACACACCCTATTCCTTCGTCCTTGATTGAGTTCTTCAGCCTTGGCAAGTTCAAGATTGTGAGAGAGGTGGCTTGGAATTATTTACATGTGGCATTTTCCAGCATTGGATGATGGGTGATAGTTGTTGCTACTCTTTCCATTGCATGTGTACAAAGTTCCATCGTTTTTGGGCATGGAACAACAGTGTCAACTTCTTCACTTGTTTGTTACTCGGTCTATCCTCCACCTTGGCTTGGTTTCTCTTAGATAATGGTGTTTCTACAAATTCTAGCTGCATGTATTGTGGATTTGGCACTCATGGTCTTTGTCCTTGTTGAACATTGTGGTCAGGGATGCTTTAGGTGCTCAACCCATTTCTCTTGGGTCCTCTTCCATGGTGTCCCACTTTTATCTCTATAAAGATACCCTTGCACTCTGCACTCTTCTTCTAGCAATGATTGAACTTTGCTGCTCAATGTTTCCTCCCTTCCTCCAACATATCTGTGATTCTTTATCACCTTCAAAGATGCAGTGACCCTCTAGTTCAGCAGCCCATATCTGTAAGAAAATGGTAGTGCCAAGCAGAGAAAACAGAGTGTATGACACACATGATAACACAATCTGATGAACAGTCAACAAAGGGAGACTGTATAGAATTTAAGAATGATACAAAGGGGCCTCAATCTTCCATGTCTCCAGGATTGTGGATGAGGTGAGATGATGGAGTCGGGGACCATAAAAGCAGCTCCAAGAGTGTGTCATACTCGGGAGGGGTGGCAATGATGGCAGTAGGACTGCAAGAGTGGAAATGCAATGGTGCACCTAGGGGACAGCAACAGCAGCATGTCACTCAATGATGACAGCAGCAGGTACAAAAGCAGGTCCACTTGGCAATGGGAGTGGGTGATGGTGACGCAAGTTGAGAGGTTGTTGTGCAGGGCCGGAGGATATAAATGCGGCAGGGAGAGTGTTGTGACAACTGAAGAATGGTAGAAGGTGAAGGCAAAAGCTGGTGATGGGAATGCTCATGATTGCCTTTTACAGAAATTTTAAAATACTTTAATCTATTCTAAAATAAATCTTTTGGGTTTTTTTGGGAGTTAATTTTAGGCCTTTTGTCCTATTACTTTAAATATCTTTTTCTTTTTGAATTTTTGGAGTTATTTTTAGACCCAAAATTTAGTAATTGTAAGATTAATCGAAGCCTTAATTTTCCTTTTGCTAAACACCCCTTCTCAAGCCCGAAAAGGTACCTAAGGGAAGGGAAAGCATAGCTTTGCTCTCATTTACCCAAAAGGTCCCAACCCAAAGAGACCAAGGTGTTGGACCAAGGGTGTCATTGAATATTGCCCAAGGGCCTGCTAGGATTGTAGAGGCGATGCATATCTTCTTTTGGGTAGCCCATTTTAATGGCCCATGGGTCTTTTTTGGGTAGACTTCTATGTAACTTTATAAGGACAACATAGTGCAAGTGTGTCATAGATGAAATAATGACAAGGTAATCAATCACAAGGTAAAGATTTGCTTGCACACAGCACAAGAGTTTTCATTTGGGGAACCACACTATGGGTTTTTTCATTGTCCCAAGCACCCAAGTTCACAAATTTCAATGCTTTGCAAGGGGTAATGCCCGTTGGAAATATGCATGCTGTAGGTGTCACTTGAGCAGTGCCTTGGCAAGGGAATTGTTCACATACTAGAGCACCATTTTACAATAATGATCATGATACAAATGGAAGATGATACAAGGAGATGATGAAATAGTGACAATGGCCATTTTTCTACTAGCTTGCTTGCTTGACAAAGATAAGCAATAAATTTGACATGGGGCTTTTAATGGCGATGTTTGAGCATGGTTGTGAAGAGAATGACGTCTATGGTATCCCCAAGGAAGGCTTGTAACTTGCCTTGGCAGTCACAGAAGAAGTTGCTAAGGGAGTTCCTAACTATCCATCTCTCTAACCCAACCAAAACTGATAGGTCCTTGCAATGTAACTTCCTAACTAAAATGCAAATCAAACATAAGTAGCTGCATGAGACTTTAGGACACACGTACCTCTATTTCAGTGAAGATGCTCTTTGTGCTTTGAGAAAGAAGAGATGTGATGGCCAAAATGTAGGCAAGCTTAAGATGTAAGATAGTCAGGGAAAGAATGTGCAACAGAAGGGAGAGACAAGTTGGGTGAGCCACTTTGCGGAGCCTTGTGGGATTCAAAGATATGTAGATGGGAAGGGGGGCTACATCTTGGTTAGTGTCATAGGCATTTGAACCAAGGGAGGCTTGACACTCCATGATCCTCTAGACCAGATCATCTCGTGGGAAATGAGCCACATGTACAAGAGCATGATCTCCTCTCGGCTGCCAAGAAGGTGCAACATTGTCCTCTCTAGGGGGGTAGAATCTCTGGATTCAGGCAAAGTACCATTGGCCTTCTAGTGACATTCTTTGTCAAAATGGCTTGCATTTTGACAATTGTGGCAAAATCTAGTTTTCCTGGGTATATATTGCCATCCGAGCTAGATTTGAATGGGAACTAATTTGTTCATTATCAGTTGTGTTAGAGTGTTGTCTTTCCCACTCGCTGGCTTGCCTTTCTGAAAAGTGGATACCAGAGCCCCCTTTGAAGCAAGAGAAGGAATTATTTGTGTTCTTGGTCAAAGAACATTGCAAAATGCAAGATTTGACACCCGAACACATGCAAGGGGGGAAATGGAGGCTCTGAAATAGTTTGTTGCATAAGTTTGAAATGCTTTGGGGGCACCTTATTAAAAAGAATAGAGTGACTTGGTTGTCATCATAATTTGAAGGGCCATTGATAGTGATTCACAAGTAAGCGCCCATCCTCGGCAATTTGATTGTCAAGTCATCCTTCTCAGTCATTTTGAACCTAGGTGGTTCTTCCAAGAATGGTGAAAAGGAGGATGGTGGATTGGAGCAATGGAAGATAGAAGAACAGGTAAAGGAAGTGGAATTGCTGGGTTTTGCATGTGAGATGGTGCAACAAAAACAAACTTAAGAAGAAGTTACAACATGCCCTTCTATCTCTAGAACCTCCATTTCTCAAATTCAAACCCTGGTATGGGTCGAAGTATGTGTGATAAGTTATGCCCAAAACCTGCTTCTTAGTGGAGTAACAAAGGAAGGGTCAATGGAATATGAACCATACATACCTGATGCTATGGCAGATATGAAGGCGTAGGATAGCTTGACATCCCCATGTTGGCATGCCGTTGAGCTTGTGGCCCTGCCATTGTGCAGGCTGTTCTGAGTATTGTGGAGGGGTATTATGAGGATAATTTGGTGCAGAAGGATTGCTTTTATTTGCTTCTTTGCAGTGTCTCTCATATCACTGCCTCAAGACTTCCAAATTTTTGTCGTTCGATATGGGGTAGAATCCCATGGGAGGGAGATCTTCCCCTTCAGCCCTGGAGGATGACTAAGGGTACCACTGCCTTTGAGCCTGTAGAGAGGGGAAAACAAGATTCATGGGGGAGAGAGCTTTGGTCACAAGGATGAGACATCTCTGAAAGTGTTTTCGTGTGCTCTTGAATGCCAAGTTTTGTAAATCTAGGCTTTGGTGTTAAGAGCACCCAAGTCTGATACCATGAAAGGAAATGGAAGGGCAAGCAGAGTCTATGACACACAACAGCACAATTTGATGAATGCTCAACGAAGAAGAGTGTATAGAAATGTAAAATGATAAAATGGGCCTCAAGCCTTCGTGACTCAAGGATTGGGTTGACATGAGCTGATGGGGGAGTCAAGAGATGCTAGAAACAACTCCAAGTGTGTCATACTTGAGACATATACAAAACACAGCAACAGCAGCATGTCAGTAGATGGATGACAACAGCACATCTAGGGCTGCAAAATGCAGCAGTAGACAGCCTCCAGCAGCAGGTTGAACAGCAGCAGGTCCTTCTATTGATGGAGTAGATGATAAGCAATCCAGACTGAGAGGTTGCTGTGCAGGGCTGGAGTGTTAAAATGCAGCAGGCAGTGTCGTGATGAATGCAAGGCAGGCAGAAGTTGATGAAGGTGAAGGCATACCTTTCTAGAAACTTTTGAGTCTTTTATTGTACCAGTTCAAATATGTTGTCACATTTCGTTTTGAAATAATTTTTTTGTGGTTGTTTGGGAGTTAATTTTTGGCCAAAAAATAATAGTATTTTTTAGGTTAATTTAGGCCTTTATCATGCCGACACCTCAGACACCTTATCTGTGTACAGACAGACATTGTTCACGTGCTCAACATCACAGACAGCAAGTAATCAGTTGGCATGTCTTGTAGACTCTAATTTATTTTGGTTACTATCCTCCAGCCAGAGGCATCATAATCTTCTGCATGAGTTTTCTCTCAAGAGATGCAGTTTCTCTGCTTCCTCATTGTCTTTTCAATCAAGGTATTTTGTTACAGCAACTACATGTCCTGGAATGCTGATAGAAATGCTTGTTGCAGATATTTACTTGGCCGTATCAAAAATCATTGTAGCTTGCAACCAGAGCAAGTATCTCCAAACACAGCTGTAGAAGGATTTGCCAAGGCCCTGGCACTTGCTTTCAAAGAGTTTGGCAACAGAAGGTATGAAGTTTGATGTTTAAATTTTTGAACATGGCTTCGTGTTGTGTGGTTGCAAATACTTTGGTTAGGCTGAGTCCATAGATGAAAAGGTCAATACAGCAACCATGTGAACAAGATATTGTGATGCTTAAGTATTGAAAATTCAACTCCAAGAGGGAGGGATACTTGTTCTTTTCTCAGGAAAAGAGATTCTATTATTTAACACTTGGAAGAAATCCCTGAGGTAAAATACAAATTACAATGTAGGCTCTATAAGGGACTATTAAGTATATTATAAATACAATGGTTGTGTGAACAACCAATATGATAGGTTGTAATGGTAGACCTCATATTTCTCTAGGTTAAAGAAAACTGCTAGAATCTTATGTTGGCATAAAGCCTTTCTCCTCCTCATCCACTCAGAGTCGTGCCCTGTAGTCTCTCCCATCTCCCATAGAGCACCGAATGCCTGGTCTTGCATCTGCTTACATGCATTTAACCATTGCCTATGCTGCTTGGAACCATCCTACCATTTGTGTGCTAGTTGACTTCTAACTTGGGATTAGAAACTAGCTTTGAGATAGTGTTGAAATAATGTCAGGTTATCATATTAGGATTAAAATTCTGTGTCCTAATCTCAGTTGCATTCCACAATGAAATCTCAGTGATAATGCCTTTGAAGGAACATGTTAATGCAACTTGAGATTCTATTTTGCTGATATGATATACTGGTTTGGTGGTGTAGTGCTGTTGTCCTCATGATTGTGCAGTCCGAGGAAAGAAATATGTATGACCAATACTGGCTTAGCACGAGGCTGTATGAATTATATCCAGAAATCTTTGATTACTTTCTAGAAATGACTTTATCTTGCAAATAATGACCTTAAAATTTCCTTTGCATAACACAAAATGAGTGGTTTACCATCTGTCATCTTAACCAAACCCACATATGGAATTACTACAATTCGGAGAACACTTGCAGAAGTATACTCAGAAGCAACAATCAATCTGGATAATAACTTAGTCATGTGAGTATCATCGCTTTTGAATAAACATCACCAAGCTTTATGTGATAGCATCGAGTACATGTCTGAATCTTTAAAAAACTTACATGCTGACTGTATGGGTTGCAGTGGGAACCATATCGTGGCAGTAGCTTACTACCGTGCTGGTTATGATCCAAAGGACTATCCAACTGAAAATGTTGGTTATAAAACGTGTATATAGGTTAAATGTGAAAAGGCAGTAGTTTTCTTCAGTCCAGTTCATGACCAGATCAACATCCTTATGTTCGGTAGTTTTAATTTTTCAGGAGTGGAGTGCAAGGACTACAATTGAAAGATCAAATGCTATCAAGTGCCCAAATATAGCGTATCATCTTGCTGGTACAAAGAAGGTTCAGCAAGAACTTGCCAAACCTGGTGTACTTGAGAGGTATCTTGCTGACTGCCTGATTGATCTAGGCTGTTGTCTACCAAAAGATGTGCTTTGAGACAAGTAAAGCTCCTGCAAGTTCAGATTTCTGCAGGATACAGAGACAATTGCCAAGCTTCGAAAGTGTTTTGCTGGTTTGTGGGGACTTGATGATGATGATGCTATAGTGGATGAAGCCATAAGAAGCCCTGATGCATTTGTATTAAAGCCACAGCGCGAAGGAGGAGGTAACCTTTGAACTTCACTGTTGACCTTTAGGGGTCACTAGGTTTGCTGATTCTATTCTTGCTATTCTGAACCTCTGCAGGAAACAATCTGTTTGGTGAGGAACTTAAAAGGAAATTGATAGAGCTGAAAGAGGATCACACAGGGGAGTCTCGTGCTGCTTACATTCTAATGCAGAGGATTTTCCCCCCAATTCATACTACATATTTTGCACGGAATGGCAGATTTAGTGCTCAACCGGCTGTATCTGAGCTAGGAGTTTTCTCTGCTTATTTGAGGTATTTGGTCTTCATCCCTTTTTGGTAATACAGTGGAAACAAGGAAATATGTTTATGAAGTTCTGACTTCTGAGAGCTTTTATGTGCAGAAACAAGGAAGAGGTGATCTTAAATGAGCATGCCGGTTATCTGCTAAGAACAAAAGCATCAACCACTAATGAAGGTGGAGTGGCTGCTGGTTTTGCTGTTCTAGACAGCGTATACCTTGTTGATGAGTCAATGAAATGATGGAATTAATGACGCCAAAGAGGAAAAGGTGGACTAAGTTGGCAGAAAAGATAGCATGTTGAATGCTGCCCAGTTGGATTGGCTGCTGGTTTTGCAGTTCTCAGTTACAGATTGTGCCTTGTTTATGGGTCAATGAAATGGTTAAATTTATGGGCCTCCAATAAGCAAAAGATAAGCCAGCATAGCTAATTCAGTGGAAAATACAGCATATGCCTCGTTCACAGGTCTATGAACTGATAAAATTAATAAACAGTCAGTAAAGAAAAGTTCAGCTAATGCAGTGGAAAAGATAGGATGTTGAATGCTGCCCAATAGGAAATTGTGGATCTGTTCTTCCCTAAGGTGAATACTCTACTTTTACTCTAATGTGACATAATATCAAAACAAATTGAATCATGATGTTCCAAAGGTATAGTTGCACGCTTATATAAAGTAGATGTCATTGTAGAGATGCTGTTAACTATGAGATAAATGTAACTTGGTCTATCTTGATGCATACAAGTTATCTCTCTTATATATACAAGAAAGTGTAATTTGAACTTCCAATAGATCCCTAATAGTTACTGATCAAGATACTGATATTGGATTCAAACTACATAATATACTTCTCTCAATATTTTTACATATTTTGGAAATTCTATATACATGTAATGCACCAAAAAGTTAATGTTTAATTATTATGTTTGTGAGTCAAAAGAAAAAAGCCAACAACAAAAAAACCTGCATTTAAGAAAAAGGTTGTACATATATTTTTTAATGTAAATAGTTCATTCGTATGAATGATAGGTTACTCTACAGAGAGAAAGAAAGAAAGAATCTTATATTTACATCTACAAAAGGCCAAATCAGCCTATGAGACCAAAATATTATATTTGAAAAGTCCACGGATTTTTCCATGTTCCAAAATAGCTATCATCTAATGCTATGACTATCTAGATAGGAAATAAACAATGAACAATGCATCGGTAATGAGTACAAAATGATGTTTAAGCTAGATACAATGTGAAATTGCTCAAGAGGCACTCTCATCCCAAGATCTCTCTCATGGGTTCTATAGTAAAGAATGAATGAATGAATGAGACAAGGAGCGATGCACATTAAAGAAAGAAAAACTAATGACCTTGGAGAGAGAGAGAGAGAGAGAGAGATTTTAATAAGAATGGGAAGAGTTTAGAGGGGCACTTATTTGTTTAATAAAGGAGACAAGGATAGACTCAAATTAAAAAAGAGAGGTGATCTCAAGAGGTCTTGTTATTGGCATTGTTTAATTCTTCTAAGAATGAAACCCAATGAGAAGTTATATTTCTTTATATATTTTATTATGTACAGAAGGAAAAATTTCAATCTCATCACCAATAATGTCTAAATGTAATTGACTTTAAAAAAATGTAACCTTCTTTTTCTCCTCATTTTTCCATATTGATAGTATCATCTCTATATCAAACATTGCTCTTTTTAAGTTACAAGCTAAAAAGGGTATAAATAGCAACACACAACCTTGGATGTTGCTTTGCAAGGATTGTGCACAAGGAGTATTGACCATAAGGGGGTGAAAAGTGTGATTGAGCAAGATGGAGTATTTTCAATGACTTAAAGTGAGAGCTATCCTAAGTAGAAGGAGGTTTGGGTTTCCATGTGGACAAGAAACTCTTCTACAATACAATTGAACAAGGGTTTTTGCCCATACAACAAGTATGGGATTGAGAAGCACATAAACCCCTTCACTCTTAATAATCGAATCATTTTGGAGAAACAAGGTGTTGTGTAACAAGTCTATCTAACGAGCCTTTGATAGCACAATTTTGGTAGTATATAAAGAGATGAATCTAAGTGCTTTGATCTGAAACGCCCAAGGAAAAGTTCACCCTTGCTAGGGATGCTCCACCTAATTCCCACAAGGATTGTCAACCTAAAAAGGGGTCCTAAAAGGCTTCAAAAGTCTCTTAACAAAGTTTCCAACGTTGATTATGGATAGTTGCTTATGTAAGACAACCTGAACCAAAGTGGACTAGTATTACACTTGCTTCAAAGATAGTAAAAAATAAGAGGAAAGAGTGTTCACAATTGTCCACATTGTCAACCTTTCTAAACTTGCTCAAAAAGATTCATTGTGTGATAAACTTTTGGAGGAAAGAGCTACATATTTCAAGTTAATTTGAACAAGACAACATGATACTTGATATTGTTAGTATAAGGAGCTCGCCCATCGGCTATCTAGGCACACTTTTGGCGGTCTATCGAGCAACGAATCTAAGCGTCGCTACTTGGCACTCCCATGGAATATTCCGGGTTTTGTCGCCTAGGGTTTCTTGAATCCGCCTCGAAATGAAACGTTCACGGCGAACCCACTAAGATCGACTTGAAATTTAGGCTCCTAGTGGCCAAGGTCTCCTAACAACATTCTAGCATTAGATCTTGGGCATCCTACTTTACGCAAACATACCCAAGTTAAAGCAGATCCATGCCGCACTTGGTTCAAAGAGAATGGGAAACGAGAGAGATGCACTACTCAACCTCTCTACCCGTAGGGCATAGTTCCATTCCAGTCCCCTAGAACGGCATGAATCAGGGTTCTAATCTAACAATTCCTAAGAGTTGTCTGTGAGAAGCCTCCCAGTTCTCTGGGACCACCTTGCCATAGGGCAAATCCGTCGTGGGTCTGCCCACCCGCTTCCCTTGATAGCTTTAGTTTTCTAATTAGGTCATATCACATTTATGTGCGACACTTAAAATCAACTTCATTAATTAAGCCTTTAGAGAAACAGGGTTCGTTCGCATAACTTATAGCACAGATATGAAAATAGAGCAAGCAATCTATTGACAAACAAGTTCCTTAACTTATCTTCAAGTTAATCTTTGTCTCCCGTCCATACAGGAGAAATTATGTATCCCTTCTGTCCAACAGAAATATCCCTTCTGCCCTGCAGAAGTAATCGGTCCAATTCACATGGCACTACAAATTCCATATATTTCTAACTCAGCAGAAGATACACAGAATTCCACGAGGGTATTGTGTCCACCAAGATTCCACCCTTGTAACTAGTATTTAGGGTTCTAGGATTCCATCCTGGGTCACGAAGGGGCTCGTCAGATTCTAGGAACAATGCAGGATTTACAGTCAGAGCCCTCTCTAGCACCTACATTTTCTACTGTCCAAGACTATCCCTATTGATAGACCTTTCGCCTACAGAGCCGGTCTAAGCCTCTCGTAGCGATAATAATGACCCTCTTGGAGTAGGGTCTCATCGCTAGCTTGGGGGTAGCCTAGCACGATCCTTCCTTTTATTTTGTTTGACAATAATTTCAATCAGAGATCTAAATTCTAGAAAACACAAACAGTCCTTTCAAATGTATATTAAATGATGCAATAACAATCACCCCATCATGCAATTCACAACTTCACATAGCCAAGGTAGACCTTATCCTAAGGTAACCTTACATTCTAATGAGGATTCTCCTCCCCATAAAGAAGTGTTAAGTACATCTCCTCTTATAACATGTTAAGCAAGGCATGAATTTTCCGTTTGGGCTATCTTACCCAACATAAGCGAAATTCCTTAAAGAAACTCAACGAGATGTCCTATCGGACTCTTAAATAGACAATCAGTTTCTATAACCATCTCTAGTCAACTCTTAACCTTGTCGCATTTGACCATAACTATATCGAATGTGCATAAAGACATATGTACAATAACCTTTGGCAATTAATTTTAACGTGATTCTATGACTTAGAATCTCAATTAACCTAGCTGCAAATCATAGCGATGATTATTTATGCTTGTACTAATATATTTTCTAGATGAATTATCAATTTGTATAAGTGAAGAATATGGGAGCTAATATCTTATGTAATTATCTTATACATTATAATAATAATCTAGTAATAAATAACCTAGTTTGTTAGCACGACGACATTAGGAATTTCGTCTTACTCGCGTTTGCATTAGTCACATCCAATGTTCCGTTGATAGTGGCAACTACCATAACGTCGGGCACTCCCGTATCATTGGCAATACCCGTTGCTTGACCAATTCCGTTAGTCCCCATGGTTTTTTCACTTCGCCGCTTTGGAGCCATCGTCCACGAGTGGTTAGAGAGATAGGAAAGGTGGAATAGATTCAAGATGAGAGAGCGTAAAAGAATATGGCTTAGTTGAAGATCGAGACAAGGGAATTGAGCTAACTCTCTCTCTCTCTCTCTCTCTCTCTCTCTCTCTCTCTCTCTCTCTCTCTCTCTCTCTCTCTCTCTCTCTCTCTCTCTCTCAAGCTTTCTTTCACAATCTCTTGGAGAGGTATCCTTCTCTCTACCTCTCTCTCACAGCCTCTCGGGGCCTCCTTATGCTCCCTTGTGCCTCCCCATGCCTCATATTTATAGTGAATTAGAGAAGAGGGCTTGTGGCTGAGAAGCGGAGCTCTTTGTGGAGAGGGATCTTGGAAAGATTAGTGATCTGATGCTCAGATCATAAATCTAACGGTTCTATTGGCTCCAAAAGGGGGGTAAAACCCTAAGACACTTGATTAAAAAGCTCTTAGTTCACTCCTTTTTTTCTCTGTTTGAAGTGCTCTTTTCTATCTGTAGACAGCGATCGCGGTGCGCACGATTTCGCCAGTCACTTTTCTTTATTTTTCTTTTTATAAAATCTCCAAAACTAACTAAAACATCACTTGTCTTTTCTTTAAATGACATCCAGTTCCAAAAATCTCCATATCTTTTTTAAAGATAATATATAAAATATCTAAATATACTAGTTTTGCCCAAAATCTAATATTTTTGGACCATCCAAACTATACACATTAATACTAGTGATTAATATAGCTCATAAGTCTCGTTCACGTTGTAAATTACGTGAATGGTGGCTATGGCCCTTGTCAATACGAGAAAAATATCGGATTTACGACTCTCCATTTTTAAATAAAATATTTTTAATTAAATAAAAATTATTAGTTATTAATGTTAGTTAGTTTTTACCTTAGTTAGTAATCTTACTCACCTAACTAACTTTTGCACTAACCAACTAACTTTTATTGCGTGAAAATATTACAGTTAGATATATCTTTTGTGTAAAAACTTTGTGTTAACAATATAAAGATATGAAGAAAGAAAAGAGCATGGAAGGGCCACAATATTTTGCAAACTACTATATCTTACCATTGTATTGAAAGATATAAAGAGAGTTGGCAGGCTTTCTCTCATGCAAATTGTATTGAGATATGAGTAGCAATTGAGTTAGAGGCATGTAAATCAATAGTTCTAGGTACATATAAGGAGGAGTGACCAGTCACTTGACCAATAAGAGAGATGGAATGCCCAAGGGAGATGGGGGAACATTAATCCTAAAAACTTATATAAAGGGGACGAGAAAGAATAGAATAACATATTCTTTTGTCTACTAACTTTTGGCTCTGGCTCTTGCTTTTGTCTTATGGGAGAGAGAGTGAGAGAGAGAGGTTGAGATTAAGAGAAAGAGAGTATGGATGTGTGGTGAGGGACTAAGGGTGAAGCCCCTATCTCTTATTGTGTACTCTGTCATGCCTTATCCATGATTTCTTCTTGCATGATGAAGGCCATGGAATGTTTGAGAGCTTAAGGAGTACACCTTGGATTTTGGGGTGTGTAAGAGCATTTTGCATGCATGAAGGTATGCTTTGCGTATTCACTACAATCAGATGTTGACTTGTGTGCGAGAGACTATGTGAGAGGTAGTCATCGATGTAGTAGTTGAACCTCTTGAATCAATAAGAGGGTGTCTAAAGTCCCAACTTTGAGCATGTGATACCCAACATTGGTTCCATTAGTAGGACCAAGGGCATATCAACAACAAAGTCACATGCACACTGTATTGGGGAATAGGAGGGGTCAATGTGCAATTGTCTACTTTGAAACGTGCATACAAATAGTTAGGACCACCATCATATGGACTTACATTTTTTTTGGAAGTCTTAATTTACAAGTAAAAATTTTTAATTATATTTTTTATTAATAAGTTTTAAAAAATATATGAAAAGCACAAGGAATAAGAAAACACATCTTTGTCAATATGCATGAAGGTTTCTATAGTCCATCATGCACGAAGCCACTCGCAATATATTTACAAAAACATTGAACCTTCCATCATTGCAGCACTTACATCAACCAAAGTTACCATCCCACTTAGCACTCTGCTCAAAGATAGTCCATTGATTTGGCAATGATTGAAAGTATGGGTAGAAGGTGCAAATTCCAACCGACCCTACCCTGCTCCATAATCTTGCTTTAGTGCACCTTTGACCCTAAGTACCTTGGGGGTTAACACATTCTAGGAAGGAGCAAAGCGAGACTACAGATACAAAAGTTATCCAAATATACCTCAATGAAATCATGCAGGTGATTTTGGAATGCGGCCATCATCATTCTTTGAAAGGTAGTAAAGGTGTTACAAAGCCCAAACAACATCACTCTATAGCATAGGTTCCTTGTTCAATTGTGAAGGTTGTTTTGGATTGATCTTCTTCTGCTATTTGGACCTGATTAAATCCACTGCATCCATCCAATAAGGAATAGAGCTCATGTCTAGCCAACTATGTTCTTTTTTGTCTTGGAATTCAACTTTCGGAAGTCGATGCAAATTTGTAGCTTCCCATTCTTCTTGGGCACTACCATGATGGATGAAACCCATCCACTATTGGCCATTGGATAAATAAACTCAGCTTCAGGAAGCTTCAACAATTTGACTTTCACTAGGGTTGAATATTTTGGATTCATGCACCTCTGTCTCTGCCTCTCATAGATTTGGCATCAAGTTCGAGGTTGATGTGATGCTGACACACCATGGGATCAATCCCCTTTAGATCTTTATACAACTATATAAACACGTTCAAGTTCTCCTTTAATAAGTCATGTAGGATCGATAACTCCTCTTCTCGAAGACTGATACCCACCTTTAGTTGATGTTCACTATTGTCTATATCCACAAAATTTAATTGCTTTTCGCCTTCCACTTCGCGGATGAAGGTTCCACAGACGGCTTTTGGGTGTAGATCTAACTCCTTTAAGGGAGTGGCTTCCTCGTCTAATGCTCCATTGGAAGTGACTTCTTCTTTCCATGGAGACTCGACTAACTCTTTGGGATGCTAAAATACAAGCACTTTTGAATTTTATGGGAGAATTACTTATCCATTAACTCGAGGACTCATCTTCTAAGAGGAGGCCTCTAGGAACGTCACATAACAGAAACCATCTAAATTCTGCTTGGGCTGTAGGACTAGTGTTTGTTGGCTAGGAGAATCATTATCGTCCTTTCTCGAGAATAGAAAATTAGGGTAACAAGAGCCACTATTAAAGGAGGGCTTATTCTGCTTAATCCATTTCTTATGGATATTTTTTCTATGATGCGATTCATTTACTAATCCAAAAGGCAAGTCATCCTATCCCATAAAATGGGATCTTTAGCTTCAAATGCTTCTAGAAGTTTCTGTTCCTTAATATTTTCTTCAAGCTGAATAGCTTCTTCCACCTCACTTTTGTAATCTTTATCTTGACCTGCATCCTCATCTTCTATAGACTTTGTCTCAGCCTCTGTAGTAGGGGCTTTGTACAAGAAAAACAAACTCTCTGTTTTGTATCCTCTACTTCTACCTTTGGTTTTGGCTCTACTCTTGTGTCTATCTCTTTGCTCATGTGTCTGTCTCTATCTATGCTTCTGTCTTTGGCTCTGTTATGGCCATGTAACAAGGAGAGCAGTACATCTATGCCTCTATCTCACTTTCAAAGGTGAATTCAGAAGTCATTCCTATTTCAGACAGCAAGTATTCACCCAATCGACAAGGACTTTGCTTCTTTCAGGAGTTGGCTTATAGTGCGTGCCTCCTTCCCCCCCCCCCAAAAAAATTAGCCCCGTTAGGGACTATGCCTCTGTTTACTTGGGAAAGATCTGTTTGATAGCTTATTCATTTGTTGATGTACCATCTATAACTTTGTTTGGAGATGTCTATTAAGACTTTGATAGAGGTAGATCCGTTACCTTTTCGTGAGCCATACAACTTGACTACCACTTTCTTGGGTCCTCTTGTGAAAAACATGGATCTAGAGCATGGCAACTATGGTGGCTTATAGACCAACACTAGATTCATGAGTACTTAGACATTACAAGAATCAAGACTTGACTGGAAGTACAAACACAAGAAAATCAAGTACACTAAGGGGGAGAACAAAAAGACAATGTGATGGGACCTAAAATGGGCCGGCACTGGCTATGGCACTAGCCGGACCTCATGCTCATGACACACAAACACCCTCACGGCCTCGCGGACCGGGAGCGTCAATCCAATGCTAAAGGACAAACTTGCCCTAAAGCTTAATCTATGCGTTTATAGTTTATAGTCCAACGTTTCCCTAAAACTCCT
The DNA here is from genome assembly GCF_053477565.2 of Lygodium microphyllum. Lineage (NCBI taxonomy): Eukaryota > Viridiplantae > Streptophyta > Polypodiopsida > Schizaeales > Lygodiaceae > Lygodium > Lygodium microphyllum. The sequence continues at coordinate 4,566,595 of NC_141156.1, forward strand.
CAGAGGGAGATCCCAAAGTACTTAGGCATAACGCCTCGTCACACATACATAGGAGGCACTCCACTGACTAATAGTCGGAGCCCCACTGCAGCTCTCCTACATCTCAGGGATTGGCCCCTCGATACGTCGCTAAACATATATAACACTATATCGCACATAGTTTCATTCAAGGTACCAATTGATCGTATCTAGGAATGTACCATTTTCCTCACTTTCTTTCCCCTAGGACCCACGTCTACCTACAGCTTGGGATATCCTGTCTCTCACTCAACGCGGGTCGTGTTCCTCTAGAAAGCAATTGCCATGCATCTAGGAGATATTGTCTGATACCTTTTATCATTTTATGCTTCATGCAAATTGTGAATGTCCATGTGCTCAAATAATTAAGAAAATCAGCATTTGTGCTTAGTGCAAAAGCATTCTTTCAATGAATTTAACTATCGCTCGTATACGGCATTGCATGAACCTAGCACCGAGAAACCCTCGTGCTACTAGATCCGTAATTTTTAATTATCAACCAATCTAAATGGTATGCATAAAAACCAGCAAGCTTTTCATCATCTCATTCAACATTTAAACACCTTTTATACACTCTACCCCCTCACCCATTTAGGTTGTGCATTATTGATCGGTTTAGAGTTCATTCTTCACTTTTTTTTTTGTTGTATAAAGACAATAAACACTCACTAAAACATAAAGGTAGGGCTGAACTGAGGCTAAACCTCATACTTCAGACCCCCCATACATACACAAACATGAATCTTATTTTCCCTTAATTTCGGCACTCAAAATCCATTTTTCCCTTATTTTTACCCATTTTTTCTATTTTTCTTGTATTTTTTACAATATTAAATAACTGAAAATACAAAATGAGTTGTGGGCTGTGGCACTTAGGTTCATTTGCAAAAAAAACACAAATTTAGTTGGTGTGTCTTATTATATTTTCCATTTATATATCAAAAACACCCAATTTTTCCATAATTCGCATGTTTTACGGGTTTTACACCATTAATTTCATCCACAACACTTATGATTTTTTGATTTTCTGAGCATACACTGATCAAAATCATAGCAAGCAACATTATAATGCATAATCATCCCATGGGAACAAATATTCATGAAGCAAATTGCATAAAACATCAATTTCCTTTGTAAAAATGAGATTACCATTCTTTGCGGGTTGCGGGTTTTTATTTGTCATACCTTGGGACTGATTTCCAGCCACCATTAATGCTCATAACAGTCCACAATCAGCAATCTTCATTCCTCTTGAACCACGGAGCAATTCGGTCTTCATTGGACAAGCATCCGTCATCCATTCTTCTTCTTCTTCTTCTTCACCACATGAATCTGCCTTTAGGGGAGAGAGAGGGAGGAGAGAGAAAGACTGAAATCAAAATTCTTCACAGAGACCACCATTGGAGGAGCGAAGCACGGCGATAGAGTCAGCATCCAGGGGGGATTGAAGCCCCATGATCAATTGGGGGGGTTGTTTGCAGCAACCATGATGCCTCCTCCATCCAAGAAGCGCAATTTTTGGGCGCCATCTTCCTCCACGTTTTTTCTACGTTTTTTCACTCATATGCATGAAAAGTTTCATGCTACATTTAAATTTTGGGCTCCCAAGGGTCACTTGCCTATTTTGGCCAAATTTTGTCCACCTCTTCGCATCTTGACCAGTTTCTTGGTTCCTTCCCCGTCCGGACTCCGAATTGAGCTCTGAAAAATCCTGGGCATCCGGCTTGCCATCCCACATTGGCCGGTAACTCTTGTCAAGCCGCACGTCAATCTGAAAAATTATGAAAAATCAACAAGTGTCGCTCGGGCGCCTTTAAAGCACTTTGGCACTTAAAATCGTCCTAGGTCGAGCCGCCGCCTTCGACGTTGAATATTTTTCCCTTGATATTCGTAATTTTTAGCTATTTTTAAGCACTTCTTGGCATCAAAATTCCGCTCTCACAATGGCATTGCATTCATCATATATGAAAGTGGCATCCACGGTAGTCCTTCCCTCTATGCCTATGGGATTCAAGTGCTTGCATATCCTTTGCCCATCTGCTTCATTCAAAGAGGCATCATGGATGTGATTGCAAATCTCAACATCCCTCCTTAATCACAACCAAGAAGTACAATGTGTGTAGAGGCTTTAGTGAGCACCACCTGCAAAGTGTGGGCATACCAAAACATGGTAAACACCATAGGCTGTCTCGCAGAAAAGGCTAAGCGTGGGTACCAAAGACATGATGGACATCCAAAGGCTATAACAAGGGCCTCACAAAGTGTACAAAGGCTGTAGTACAAGGTTTACACGAGGAGTTTATAATCTTATGTCAGAAGCATTAGGGCTAGGCAATACAAGGCTAAAAAAGTCTGTCATAATAGAAGGGCTGATGAGGTTTGTCCTTCTCCTAGTGATATTCTTCTTCTTCTTCTTCTTCTTCTTCTTCTTCTTTTGCTCCATGGTCTTCTTCTTCTCTAACAACAACTGGATAGGCCTTTTGGGACCTCTTCCTGGCATGACAAAATTTCTCAGTGTGCCTGATCCTTTTGAGAAGTCACATACCAGTTGACCTTTCTTGCCTTTGTACCTGATACCTACATATAACATTTGTTCATCTTTAAAGGTGCTTAGTTTTTCTTTGGATTTTACCTTATTTTCTTCTTCTAGCAAGGAGGCCTTAATGTCAACTAGTTTAGGACTAGGCATGTTGATCAATGTAGTTGACACATTATTATAGTCAGGAGACGGGCTTTTTAACAACACACCAATACAAATATCTTCATCCATCTTGAGATCAATTCCTGCAAGCTGAGTTAAGAGACTTTTCGTGTAGTTTAAGTGAGTTGCAAGAGATGTGTTTGATTTCATATCTAGCCTAAAAAATTCAATCAGTAATCCATACTTAGATGACTTTGATTGTGCACCAAACAAAGTATCTAATCTCTTCCATGTATCATTAAACGTTTCACATGTATCCACATGGTGGATATAGCTGTCATCCAATTCCAATGTGATAATATTCTATGCCTTATCATCATTCTTGTGCCATGTGATTGCAAGGTTCGCATCCCAAGGCTTTTTCTCTTTGCCATTTGTGATAGCCTAGAGACCCTTCTTCATTAGGATGAGCTTGATGCAGGTCTGCCACCCCTTTGAATTGAACTGTCGGTGATTCCTTGCCTATGTTGAGGCTGCAAGATCAGCAACAAATCAGCTCCCAAAATTTTAGATTTCAGCATAGCAAAAGAGTTGAGCACAAGTGCCAAGAAGCACTAGGTGATTAGTATCAAGAGATACTAGGTGACTAGTATGCCTTTTGAACTTGAAATCTTCAAAGATATTTGAGGTCCTCAAGGTCTTGCAATTCCGAGTCTTTCCCTCCTTGATTTGATGATGGAGTAGCACAAAAACTCTGATTTGATCAAAGGCAAAGCTGATTGTGTCAGATGACACAAGTGACAAAAGTCACTAGATCAATGTTAAGAGACACTATGCTTCAATCTTGCCAAAAAAAATCACCAAGATCTCCCCTCTTCAATGATTTTTTGTGAGATTGTATGCCACATCCAATGATATTTGAGTGGTAACACTGTGACTTGAGTGGCAAAGGAGAAAATGAAGAAGAGATAAAGCTTTTGAAAGATTGGCTATGGAGTTTTCATTAGGATTTCTGTATTGGCCTAGTTTTCTATTATGTGTGCATTATTGTAGACTTGATCATTTCCCAAAAATTTTACATGGATAGAAAGCCTATCTCATGGGCTTTGAAAACCCCATGGTGGCGGCCCATATCACAACGTGCAGGAAGAGTAGAGATAGTACGATCAGAATATGGCACATAATGGGCAGGGACCTCTAATTTTTGCAATGTTGGGCTGGGAAGGCACCAATGTAAGGGTTTTATGTGGCACAGAGAAGTGCTCAGAGTCAAGGAATGTTTCTCCAAAAGGAAGCATGAAGAAATATGTGATGGGTACTATCTGGCTATGGTAGACAAGAAGGCAAAGTAAAGATGGAGGTGTAAATTGAGTTCATGCACTCAAGCCAAGTTGGACTTGAGCTGAGAGGAGACATGTAGGAGCAGAGAGGTAAGCTAAAACATGCTAATCTATGCTCAAGTGCACTCTGATACGATGGGAAAAACTTGGATCTAAAGCATGGCAGTTATGGTGGCTCATAGACCAACACTAGATTCATGAGTACCTAGACATTATAGGATTCAAGACTTGATTGGAAGTACAAACACAAGCAAATCAAGTATACTAAGCTAAAAAACAAAAAGACAATGACATTGCATTCATCATATATGAAAGTGACATCCAAGTATAATGTTATATAGAATAGGGTAGGTGGCAGTCTTCCCCTCTATGCCTATGGGATTCAAGTAGCCTGCATATCCTCTACCCATCTACTTCATACAAAGAGGTAGCATGGATGTGATTGCAAATATTAACGCCTCTGCCTAGGGTTAGGGTTCCCTTAAACCAATCCGTTCATGCTATTGCTTCAAAAAGCCATGGTTTTCCTAGCAAAATAGAGGGTATCAAGTCCCATAGTAGGAATTCGATTTTACCACCAAATAAGTCAACCACCAATAGTCTCGTCCTACGAGAGATTTGTCTTCACATATGGGAGAATACCCAAAGGCTTAATTCTTATTTGGTCTGTGAGTCTAATAAGCCATTGTGTAGGCTGCATACCTTATAGACCTAGATTCTTCATTGTCACATCCGTCATTATGTTTACTGATGAACCTCCATCAATCAATGCATCCACAATAAAACATCCTTCAATCTAAACGCCAATCTCTAGGGTACCAAGATCCAAGAAGGCATTAGCCACGTCCACTTCTTTCATAGGCTTTGGGGCTGTATTAGACTTAGTGGCAGTCGTAGGAGCAATCCTTTGGCCACGTGTTCTTGTCAATATGCTTTTAAAATTTACTTCGAAAACTGGAGGATAGCATTAGCAATTGTCAAAATATTAGGTTTGGTTTAAAGGTGTCTTGGTCTTTGACCAAGTGTCATGCTCTTTCATAAGATCCATGGGCTTCTCCAGTTGGCTAGAGAATGGGGTAACACCCACTTTCATCTTTCCTATTTTCTCTAGAAGTGGCAACATCTACACTTCTTCTATCACTGGGGGTTCTTTTGTATCCTCTATCTCTTGAATGTCTATTCCTATTTTTTATGCCAACAGGAGGCATATTCCACGGTGGATTTCGTGAGGTTTTGCGGTGGATTCCGTAAAATTTTATTACCGGGGCTCATACACAAGGTGGATTCTTTGTGCGAAAAGTCGATGGGGACGCCTATCCTTTTCGGGCGTTTTCTTAATTTAATATGTAAGTGGGTGATTCCATAGCGGGTGATTCCACAAAATTCATATTTAAATTAATAAACGTTTATGAGTTTAGAGTGCACACTCGTAATAAATTAAGGTTAGGATTGAGTTCTAACCAATTTATTTTTGTAGCTGAAGACTGCTAGGTATTCACTTTTGTCGGTTTAATTGTATTATTTTTCTAACAATTGTGAATGCTTCTGTTAATGTGTAGAGCAAGCAGCGGTGGCAGTGGGAAGCATTGGAGGATAGCGTGTATTCAAATTATCATCAATTTTTTATGGGCACGTATCTTACGCATGGCGTCCATATTTTGACGTGCTTATTTATCAAAGCACTTGATATTTATTTATTACCTTTGTATGCGCATGGGCACACGATTTAAATATTTGTATTGGACATTGTATTTGGGTACCGCCTGACTTCTTGGGCGTCCAATAGCTTTAATTCTTTAGTGGCACAAAAGCAAACACAAAAGCTAAAGCGTGCTAATTGTAAATTGGGCTATTTCGTGAGCTTGAAGATGAATAATATATAAAATACATGCTTTGTGGAGCGCTCATACAAGGCATGGGGGGAGATTGCACCCAATTAGTCTCTTGCTTCATATCGTGTAAGCTTCTTCATTGTTTTTTGTGCAAAAAGTAGAGTTCTTTTGTTCTTGGGGACCTTCTGACGCTCACTACGCGTGCATACGGCGTCCGATCTGTGCACCAATTTTTGTAACTATCTTTGTATCCTTCTGTGGTACTGGACTACTATGTATTGTATCATTTTTTTTGTACTATTCTGTTTCTCTTTTGGTAGATTGAACTTCACAATTTTGGCAGAAAGAACATTCTCTTTTGGAACTATGGGTTATCTTTTCTTGGCATACATTATTGCAGCAACTTTCAATTTCACCAAATTGGAGGCAAGTTCTTGGGTCTTCTGTTGGTTATCAGTGGTGGTAGCTTTCACAAGTGCTAGACTAGGATAGTCTTTTGCAGTGTGGCCTTCTCCTTTGCATCGACTGCATAAGGGTTTGTAGTCCATGGACATTCCAAGGTTTGGATAATTTGGTGGAAATGTCCCTTTTCTCCACATCTCTAACTCTCCACTTCTAATCTTTGGCCACTGCCAGATTGCCATCCTCTATAACTCTAAGAGGAAAATCTCATTGGGCCAAAATTAGGACCTAACTCTCTAGATTTTGGTCATATATCCTAGGTGGCTATCTTGGATTTCAACAAGTTGAATCTTGCTTCCTCATCTTTCTTCCTTCTTTTATGCATCTCCTTTTCAGAGAGTAGATATTTATGTATGGTTCTTCCTTAAACAGTATGAATAGAAGGTTCCAAATATAGTTAGTTTTCAGGTACATTCAGTGGGGCCAAATTTCCTGCATGATGACACTTTCCGCACCATATATTAGATCGCATCACATCTCTTCCACCACATGCAAGACTAGATATGTTGGCAGTATTCACCTTCAGCGTGTTTATAGTTGTTTTGTAATCACATCCACCATCAACTCCTTATTGATGCTTGCAAATGGATTGGACAAATAGTCCTTCAAATTTTCTCCTCCTAGAGTACTCACAGTAGGGTTTTGGGAAGCCTCCGTACTCACTACATAGATTGGTTGGGTTGATCTAGAGGGTCCTCTATTATGATTCTAATTTCAGAGCTCCTATTTTGAGACTGGTGGTTGTTGGTTCTAGTCGGTAGGGTTCCACTGTTGTTGTTGAGTTGCCATTGGGGAAACTATTTGAGGCTACTATTGTTGTGGTTGAACCATCATTTAAGGTAATGTTGTCTATGGCTACTGTGGATTCGGTGCACTGTACTATAGCATTGTATACATCTGAGAGTAGGGGTAGGAAACAGTCCCTGGGATGCATTTGGTGGATATACCATTCCTAGCATGGGAGGAGGTAAGACTCCTCGTCTTGAGGTCATCAAAAATCTTACTTTGATTTCATCATACAATCTTGCACCTTCCACTGCAGCTTGCAGGTTTACTAATCTTCTCAATTCCACAAACTTACGAACTTCTAATTGTAGGCCTCTCAAAAAAACTTCCTTCTAGATGCCTTCATCCAAGTGATGGCTGGACCATCTCTTAAGTATGGATTCCATTCCAAAGACATATGCTTCCACCCATTCACCAAAGGAGTGACAAGTTCATGAACTCCTCTTGCGTGCACTCTTCAAAACCTTCACACCTAAATTTAATGAGAAAGACCATCTTCAAGTCATCCCATGTGTCAAACCTTCACACTTGAATTTAGTGAGAAAGACCACCTTCAAGTAATCCCATGTGTCGAAAGTTTATGCTACTTGTCTCTTGTACCACTGAAACACCATACCTTTGAAAGTGGTGAGGAATATCGCCAACCAATACTTGAGGGTTCTGGCATTGTTGGATGCACATGCTACCATGAACTCATCTAGATGAAGATCAGGGACTTCATTGTACTCTCCCTTGAAGATTGGCAACGAGACTACATTCGCTGGCCGCATCAATATTTCCAGGATGGATTTGGCTAGGAAGGGGACCTTGACTCGCCATGGAGACTTCTGTAAAGAGTGCCACAAGGGCTTCTACTACTAGCTTGTTCTGGGCTTTGATTTTTTCCTTCTCTCTTCTCATGTAACTCCAGACTCATTCTAATGCTTGCCTCTTGATCACGTCATTCATCAAGGAGTTAGCTCTATCCAATTTGTATGTACTCAACATGACAAAACCAAAAGGGTTTCAGTCTCTGGAGGACTCTCTTGCCAACATTTCTTCTTCTCAATGTTTCTGAATTCATCTTTCATTCCACTACAAAGGGAAAGATATTCAGTTTTGAAGGTATCAAAATTCATTATTTTGAGGATCGCCATAGTGCCATTGTCTTCATAATATCAACTTCAAAGGGTTTCAATAGTATAGGTTGTGAAGATCAATCTATCTACTAACTTTTAGTGGATTGTGAATTGGACAAATAGAAGGTTGTTAGTGCACCAAAGCATCCCACATATCTTGCTATTGATCATCCATGAACAAATTCCAACTCTTTTACTTCTTGTTCTTGTGAACTTCTAATGACCACGACTCCTAAAGCTTCTTCACAATCTCCACTTGATGATGTCTGGAAATTGTTCAATGAAGGCCAAATCTCCCATGGATGATCATTCACTCTATTTTTGCTTTGCTGTTCAGTTTTGTGAGAAACAATTGGCTATTGTGATACAACTTTTTGTAGCTTCAAAAGACAATGGGATTAGTCTGGTGGTACATAGAGCCCGCATCAAGATAGTAACATGCTTCCACCATTGACGGATGCACTTCTTCAAAAAGTGGCTTTGGCAATGAAGATCTCTAATTTTTCAATAGTAGTAGGGATTCTACAATCTTCCATTGCTTTTCTTCCTCTTCAACAATGCTACTTCTTCCATTTTTAGCCTTTGTCGGTGCTTGTTGATGGCATTTTTTTTGCAACTATGCACCAAAAACATGGAGCTCTCGAGAGAACACTAAGAAAATAGGGATCTTACTACAAGGAAATATATCTTATATTATCAACACTATTATTTTTATTCTTTATATAACCGTAGCGAGGAAAAAGAACACCAAGCACAATAAATCTTCATGTAGCATCATAGAAAGAATCTCTCACGATTATATCTTTAACAAAATTGATCACATTCTTCATATTCTTCTTAGAATCCATCAAATAACCACAAAAGCATAAAAGAATACTCCACTTTGAATGGAATTTTATCACATAGTATTCATCTTCAATGTCTTCATAGTTTTCTCTCAATCTCTCATGTAGGTACAATGTTTTTAACCACAGAAAATGACTAGAAGGATATTTTTAAAAATAAATAGTCCATCTCTTGATTATAAGCTTTGTTTTAAGACTCAATAACCACAATTGGAAGTAGACATGCATATGAGCACTAATTTTTCCTCTCTCTCTCTCTCTCTCTCTCTCTCTCTCTCTCTCTCTCTCTCTCTCTCTCTCTCTCATAAATATTCATTAGGAGAAATAACGACTCTCTTTTTTTCCCCTTAAGGGGTTTCTCTCACCTTTCTCTCTATAAAAGGAGATTCCAAAATAATATTATAATAAGAGACATTCTACAATCAAGCAAATCTTGTATTTGTATTTTCAATGGATTTCACCTATTATTTTATTCCCAAACTCTAGGATAAGGTTACTTTTTCTCAAAATCCTCATAACTAAAAAAAAACCATTCTATTTTCTCTAAAAAGGGAGCCAATCATTGATATATGACTATTTAATGCCCTCATGACTTTTCAATATTAAAGTATATTAGAATCATTCTCATTCTAGCTTCTTAAAAGGGTGGAAGTTAAAAAATAATATAAAATAGCATACATGTCATATTTTAAGATTATTTTTTTATCTAGAAACACATTTTTAGCCCGAGAGTTTTCTTGTAAATTTTTATCTTTTTTGAACAAGTATATGCCTATTTCTAGGCATTTTTTCATTCTCTCTCAAAGCTCTAGTTTTATCCCAAATTTTGTGTACTCTTCTCCTTCCCTCCAAAATATGGTTTCTTACATACGGGTTCTTCTAAAGCAGCACTCAGTACTATCTACAATACTCTCTACCCTACTACAAGCAATCTCAAGAGTGGTTTGGATACCATTTGTTGAAATCAAATAATCTCTATCTACAACACTATCTACCCTGCTACAAGCAATCTCCCTCTTCAGTACTATGCTATAAGATATATTCCTCTTCAATAGTCTATACTACAAGCAAGCAAGTGATAATGGAGGTATCTTTTATTTTTTAATCTCTGTGATGTTATTATTCTTCACAATTGTTGTTTAATCCTTAAGCATCAATTCATAGAGAGAGAGAGAGAGAGAGAGAGAGAGAGAGAGAGAGAGAGAGAGAGAGAGAGAGAGAGAGAGAGAGAGAGAGAGAGGGAGGGAGAAGGGGGGGAAAGAGAGAGGACTATGTGAGATTATCTAAGAAAATAAGTGATAGAGTGATAGAGAGTAAATTAGGGCAGAAGATAAGATGATGTTATTGTTCTCCACTAGCCAAGCTTCTATATAAATGTGTTTAAATATCTTTGATCAATTCTTGTTGAGAAAGAGAGAGAGAGAGAGAGAGAGAGAGAGAGAGAGAGAAAATATTTTGGATAGAATAAAAGATAAGATTTGATGCTAATTAGAGGTAGATTAAAAGCTAAGATTACAGGTTGATTAGGGGTTGATTAGGGTCTATCATGACTGAAATCAAGAGAAAGAGATAAGATCCAACTGGGTTAAAAAGAACACAGATATAGTGAATCAAAGGGGTGTAATTGTGTGATTTGAATGTTAATCCAAGTTAAATTTTCCATACATTTTTCTTTGCAAAATGCAGGTCAATATCATAGATGGCGGATATATGCTCAATCTGCTACAATGAGAAATATGTTCCCTCATGCAAAGAATGATACTATTGCCAAAGTCCTAAAGCAAGGATATGGTCAAAAATGCATTGGAAAATCGTAAATCTAGGGACATTGTAGATGGTGTCACAAGTGAGCATCTTAGGGATGTGAGCAATTTGTTTACTACTACAAATGCTCATGGATTATGTGACAAGGTGGGAATGAGTTCTGAGTCATACAATATGCTCGATACAAGTTTTGAGCAAGTCTTCAAAACTAAGCGATTAATACCTCTACCAAAACCATTTCACATGACGAAGGCTAAAAGAAAACTAAATGAGAAAGTTTTAAAACTAATTGATGAGCCGACACATCTGGAACACACACACATATTGAAGCATGGTTCCAAAGAAGTTTTCTTTGTATTGAATGCATCCAACAACTTTATATTGGATATATATAGGATTCACATTGCTATGGTCAAGTTCTACAATATGTCTATGGAAAAATGTAGAGGCAAGCTTAAGTTTGTCCTCAAACTTGATGAGAGTGAGATTATTAAGGGGCAAAAACTTGAACGTGTGAGTATAACACTTATGAATCGAGCATTGGATCCCAACATCAATGAAAACTGCCCTTTATACTTCAGTGTGCAATCAGAGAATAAAATATGGTGGCTTGCAGCACTTGAAGTACCAAAGGAGGACCATAAAGTACTTAAAGTTTTTTTTAACCACACTAATATACCCAATGTTATTCAATACTAAAATAATGGAGCAATTTTACACATCGAGGGGTTTAGAGACTATCAAGTTGAATGGCATCTTGCAGGTGATTTAAAAACATTAAAGTGTATGTTTGGTTTATCAAATGCAGCGAATGCAAAATTTCCATGCATATACTGCATGCAAACTAGAAAGAAAGGGAAACATGGAAAGAAAGAATGGCTTGCCAAGGCAGAACAACAAGGTGCCCCAACACATGATCAAAAAGTCATGAGAAATGGAATGCTAGTTTTAGTGAATCCAAACTAGCGCCCTATTTTGGAAATACCACTAACAAGGGTTTACTTTTGCACATTGCATTGTTTGGTTAGAATAATTGAGAAGCTAGTATATGAATATATATGCTCTGCATACAAGATGCAGTCCATGTCAGAAGCTGATGCTACATGCAAGAAGGTAAAGTAAGTCCATGTTAGTCGCTTGTTATTTGTTTTATTTATGTCTTTGAGTTATCGCTACATGCATTCGAACGAATACATGTTGCGCACAAATTAGATAGAGCACTGCGTATTAAATTTAGGGTACAAATCATGTTGTATATAAATCCAATAAATAAACGTAACATTCAAGTAAAAAACAATAATAAACAACACGTATGACAAACTACATTGCACTCAAATCCAATAAACATCGGTTTTCATAACCTCAAGAGAAGATTACAAAGTGCATTACATTGGTGATGAGATATCATTTGGCAATAAGTACATCTACTCTCTCCTAGGCTTCTTTGAGCTACACTCCCCATGGTCAGAGCTATTCTTGATCATAGGCAGCAATACATTTTACCATAGTAGTTCCTGCCTAATGACATTGGGGTCTTGAACACCAACAACCATGCCATGGGCCACCATGGAAAAAAGTGGCCCAAACCTAGTACTAGAGAATAAGTAGAGTAGCTTCAAACGTCAAAGCAACACTACTTTCTCCAAGCTGGCGTTGGTTGGGATGGTCTTGATGGGCCCAACCTTCGTTAGTGCCCTCAACTTTGAACGTCAAAGCAACACTACTTTCTCCAAGTTGGAGTTGGTTGGGATGGTCTTAAAGGGCCCAGCCTTCATTAGTGCCCTCAACTTCAGAAAGTTCTCAGCAAAAGCTAGAGAGTATGTCCTATGAAATACAATAATGTCACTCACAAGATGGTCAATATACTCTTTCAATACCGAGTCCTGCACCCTTCCTTGGCTACCAGATCGGCCACCTTGCCTAGATGAAAACTCATCTACATAGACAATGTCGTGCATCACACAAGTTCAGTGTCAGACTTACTATGCATGGAGTGTGCTAAAGATATATACATTAGACTGGGGGCTCGATCCCGGCAAAAATTTACTCCAAGGGTCTCGATGCCCTAGAGGCTCTACTGGTGAAGTTGCACGTGAATCCGAGAATATTATCTTCTCTGCATCATCTATTTGTTGTTGTAATGGAACATCTAGGTCTGCTCCTGCAATTAGGTCACCCTCATGTCTCTCTCCTAGGAAGGTATTATGTAGTCAAGTCGAGGACGAAAAAGGCTTTCTTGCAACTGCTCAAACTCCTCACATCTAAGATCTTATACTATGACGCCACATCCTCAATTTTCTCTTGGATGCTCCAATGGCAGAGATGTCATCGACACTCGTGCCATCATATCGAGTCACCTCATCAACATGTGTTGGGGCATCCTGTATATCGAAATCTATAAATCATTAGGTGCATCATGCACCATGATAAAGTATAGTTCTTCTTCTCTTAGCTCCAAAATTTCTAATACATCTTGCATGAGTAGATATTCCACCCCCTCGATGGTGACAACATGGGGAGAAGCGAGGGGTGGCTCATCGTTTGTCGGAGTGTCATCAGGGCAGGGAGGTGGCTGCACAATGGCTAAGCTTTGTGATACCTCTACACTCGAATTGAGTGCGATCTCCTCAGGCTCTCTCTCGAAATGTCCTCAAGTTGCACCTCAGTGCACAAAACATATATGACAAATGCTACATCGCGCTCGATGAGATCCATCGTGGCGTGGCCTTGGGATGAGGTGGGCACTGCTTTGGCATGGAGACGTTGCCCCACATGCACCAAGGCTCGATTTATCACCTTTGCATGGCTCAATCTGGCACATAAACTATACAATAAATCTATGGGGACCCACCTAAGAGCAAAGTCTGGAATAGAGCAAGTGAGAGGGCTTGCCGCATCACAAAAACGATGCCACTATACTAGAGCTAGGGTCTACGGTGGAAAGCGAGCTCTCTAGACTCAAGGTCACGCAAAACCTAGGGTATATATAGTATCCTATGTGCGTGTAGTAGCGTGTGGAGCTAATCCATGTGGCGAGGGTGGGACTGGTAGCAGTGGCACACAAAGAGAGTAGGAAGGAGAGCACAAGTATAGGAAAGTAGAGAATGAAAGTGAAAATGAGTTTGGAGTTATAGCTTTTATGTATCTAGGGTTTTAAATAAAGGTTCTTATAAATTTTTTAACCCTAAAGTTTCAAATTAAAACTCTTACCTTAGTTTCCTTATTTCAATACTCTAAAGTCACCATTAAAATTACTCATACAAACAAACACTTTGTTTTACATTATTATATCCTCAAATATGCTTAGATCGCTTAGTATATTCAAGTCTAACTAGAGAAAATATTAAAAAATTTTAAGAAAAGAAATCTAAAAGACCTTCAAAATCCCTTTGGATCCAATTTAATATTTAAATTTAAGAAATGAGTAGAATAGACTAGCTACAATATATCATCATGCAAAGACAATATTCCATAGATTATAGAACTCCAACATACAATTTAATTATGACTTTAACTAGCACGCTTGACTAATTACAGTATGTATTATCGCACTCTTGGATCACTGTAAACTAAGATTATCAAAATTGAAAGTACTCAAAAGTTTTAAAAAAATTATATTCATTTTTTATTTTTTTTAAATTACTTGAAATAGAAGTTGCAAAGGGGCTCATTATTTGACATTTATTAAATTTCTTGTCTCATAAAAGAAATGGGCCAATGACTCTCTACAGCGCTAACACAAAATGATTATGACCATTCCACAAGACAACTTACATGTAACTTTGTTTACAAAGAAACCCTAAGACATTGAAGAAGAAGTTGACTGTTCAAAAAATCATTATTCATACTGTAAGAGACTCCTAGAGTACCAAAACAAAAGAAATTACATGTCAAAGAATGCACATAACTTGCACAAGTTTTGTCTAAACAAGATAAAACTTTACCATATAACATCTATGGAAGAGAACAATATACCTGTAAAGTTTTGTGAAGAAAATCTTAGGGCTTTGGTAGAACAAGCTATGCTCTCATAAAACATGTGAAACTCACTTTGTGTTTGTATAGAGAAAATGAAATTTCACAGGGTTATAGATAGGGCAAGCAACAATGAGGCTGTAAAATTTCGTCATGAAAGAAGAAACAAGGAAAGAGATATGATAAATTTAAGTTCCGCCTAAGAAAGAGGGGGAAACCGAAAATGGGAGAAATGAAATGTGAAACATAAAAAAAATAAGAAAATGAAAATTCGAGTCACGAACATCTAGAAAGTGACAGCATTGTATTCCTCACATTTCTCCTTATTTTATTGTTAAGGGAAGGTTTGGGCCAAGATATGGCAAGAAGATCCATGTTACAAGAATCTAGAATCCCAGCTCTCTCATTGGTTAGGCCTATATTTGTTTATTCACTCCCCTTAAGGGGTAAAAAAGAGAGTCCATATTTCTCCTAATAATGGATTGTATTTATTATAGCAAAACTACAAGAGTACAAGAGTCATAAAAAGCTAAAGTGACAGTTAGAACACTGGATGAAATTGCCATATACCAAGAGACTAGATTCTCCTGAAGGACCTATTCTAATGGGAAGGACCCATTCAAAGTGATCATTGAGCTTCCACCTGTGTGACCAACTACAACGGTGTTCAATGCTTCCTAGGCCACATAGGTTATGACTTGTGATTTTTATTGAACTATGCATTAGTTTCCAAGATGATATACAAATTGCTTATTGTCTTACTAGATTGAGGAGTATTAAGGGAGCATATAAAACTTTTAAAAAAGCTAAAGTTAATCTTACGATCCCTGTGTTGGTCAATAACCTTACATGCGCATATCAATGCTTCTAAGTTTGTTGTTGGAGTGATACTGTGCCAACTGACACAACACAACATGGGCTTTCCGGTAAGCTTTGCAAGTAGATAGCTCACCAACATGGAAATGAACTATGTCCACTAGTGAGAGGGAAGGTCTAGGCATGGTGTTTTCCATTAATAAATTTTGCCATTGTATTTTGGCAGTAGCCTTTGCATTTTTTGTTGATCTCGTTAGGCAATGGTATACATGTTAATAAACCACACACAACCAGACACATTGCCAAATGGTTATTGCTTCTCTCAGATTTTGATTTTTCCATCATTGTTCATAAGAGTGAACGACACTACATATGGCAGACCACATGTGAAGAATAGCATAGAGGTGGTTGAAAGTATGAATGCATGTAAACTGTAAGCCCACCAAAAAGATACTACAATGAAATGAAGGCTCTAACTTATTACCTCATAGAAGAAATTCTAAAGAATGCAAACGCTTCTCAAACACACACTTGGATCACTAACTTGTCAAGGTTGGAGGTCTAAAGCTGGTTGCATTTTCTATTACATCGAATTCTCAATAGCAATTTCAGATATAAATTAACAAGATGACACGAAACTCTCTCTCTCTCTCTCTCTCTCTCTCTCTCTCTCTCTCTCTCTCTCTCTCTCTCTCTCTCTCTCCATTATACACATACATACTTGAGCATAAAAGCCATGATGAGAATCCAATGTTATTAGCCTCTTAACAGCAATATTACAACAAATCCCCATCCCAACACGTCTCGTCTCCTGCCACCTTTCCTCGCTTCCTGCCTTCTCCCTTCATTATGGATGGCATTGCCTCGGTGGGTAGAGAGAGGTAATGAGAGAGAGAGAGAGAGGCGGCATGGCGTCGTCCAGGTGATTCGTTGTTAGTCGTCCGTGATGCTTTTAGTGATTACTCGACTAGGTGGTAATGTGAGAGAGAGAGAGAGAGAGAGAGAGAGAGAGAGAGAGTATTGAGTGTAGTTTATTAATTAGTGTAGGAGGGAGTATAGTTATCAATCATATTCAATAATATTCAATAGATGTTCTAATTAAGTAATTAGTGACTGTTACTATTGTAATTATTTAGTCAAAGTGTGTAAAGTTAGTGTATAATGTGGTGCATGTTTAATGATTAGTCACAGCTACTATTGTAGTTAACTTATCACTTAAGACAAGTGCGTACAGTTAGTGTATTGTTAGTGACAGCTATCATTGTAGTTAGCTAATTTCTTAAGAAAAGTGTGTGTAGTTAGTGTATAGTATAGTTAACTATTAGTCTTGTTAATTGATTAGGTTAGGTTCTTAGTTAGTTATTAGGGTTAATTTCTTAGTTCTTAGTTATCAATTAGATTCTGTAATATTCAATAGATCTTCTAATTAAATAATTAGTGATTAGCTGTTATTGTAATTACTTAGAGAAATTGTGTATAGTGTAGTGTATGCTTAATAATTAGCTACTAATGTTAACCAATTACTCAAGAAAGGTTTTGTAGTTAGTGTATAATATTGTTAACTATTAATGATGTTAATTAGTTAGTAAGTTGGGTTAGTTTCTTAGTTAGTTATTAAGCTTAGTTTCTTAGTTAGTGTAGTGGGTGTAGTTAGTGTATGGTATAGTTAACTATTACTTTTGTTAATTAGTTAGTTAGTTAGGTTAGTTTCTTAGTTAGTTAGTTAGGCTAGTTTCTTAGTTAGTTAGTTAGGTTAGTTTCTTAGTTAGTTAAGTGGTTAGATAATTACTATTGAATTATTATTGTTAGTTACCTATTACTTTTTAGCAATTAGTTATACATGCATATATTGATTGTGTTTTTATTCTTAGCTTCATTATGGTACTTAATTTAGAGTAATTAATTATTGATACAAGTTAGCATTGTATGCTTAGTTATTATAAGCTAAAATTATAGTTTTATAATGTGACGGGGACAATAATGGCTAAGGCATGGAGGATTGTGAGTAGTAACTAGTTTTGAACTAAATCTCAAAACTACTTTGAACATGAAATTAGTTTTTTAACTTACAATTCTTATATAAATATAGTTATTAAATGTACTCAATAATGATTTCTATGTGTGAGAGATAGACAAGCACATAATTACTGGGGAAATGGCACTTTCCTCCATAATTATAAAACAATGAAGAGACGTGACAACTCTATTGCATGCAACTACTTGTATCGCATGTTTATGTGTTTTTTCCTACTATTGCTATGTTATACGAAGTTATAAGTTAAATCTTAAACAAATAGAAAAAGTCAAATGTAAAAACCACCACATCTCAAACTTTGACCAAGCAACTTTTTGATTTTTCACTCTATGTTTTACAAGATGTTCTTCATCAACACAATGTCTCAAGCTGTGCAGCAAGTTTGTAGCAAAATTTGATTAGCTCCAAAAACTTTTGAGTGTTGTCCAACAAACGCATAGCATAAAAGAGACATCTTATTTTGCTTGACCCATGTTTAAACATAGAATGGTAATGATCTCATGAAAAAATATGCATTCTTATGCTAATAGAATATACGATAGCAATGCATTTAATGCAAATGCCAAATCATAGAGTCGCATTGAGTTCTTCTAGGAAAAGGAAAACTATAGCTTCTCAAAAAACATCACTAAAACCATGTGCCGCAAGTTGGTATGGTATTTACAAATTTGAATTACCTCAAGAAACCAAATGTGCAAGTATCATTCAGACACTTAACAATATGTGGATCTTGTGAAGTAGTAACCATACAGCATCAGACCATCCTCTCACAAATGAGTGATCAATGTATTGAACAAATGCAAGTTTCTACACCTCTTTTAAGCATAGTCCTCACCATTGCAAGCCAACAACACAAGGTTAAGTTCATAATAATAAAATGTTGATCGTGTTGTTGTGCAAACAATGATCGGAACAAGCATGTGATTGCTCTATTGCCACACTATATGTTGATCCATTACAACTATAGCTCGAGCATCATTGATGTGTTAATCTTGGTGTCCAAAACAATAACAGCATGGATCTGGACATGATGCACCTTCACATACAAATTTTTGTCAACAACTTTGGAAGCTCAAATGTGTCCTTTCAAATGGAGCTCCAAAGTCTCCCTCGTACACTTTTGATCACCCCTACACCATTTACATTATAGGCTCCCAATGTTAATTTTGATGGCCTAATTTGTATAAGGAGGACGAGATCAAGGTTGCCTACTATTCGGGATTGTGATCATGAGGATGGTCTTAGCTCAATGAGAACAAGCAAGGTCATTCTAAATCTATTATGATAAGAGACCATCATAATGTGTTTTCCCTCACATTTTATATACTTGCATTGAGAAAAACCAAAAACCCAAAGTAAAGGATTAAATTTCAACCATGAAGTTTGTGCAATTTTTCATGAGTAGGTAATGAGTAGGTGGGACATTCAAATTTGAATTTGAAATGGATTTTGGCCTTTTCTTTCAAAACTAAAAGTTTTGGCAAAAGGTGACGGTGTTGAATCATTTGACAACATGTGGCTCGTTTTAATTTGCATATACCTAATATTTTCTAACTATCAAAACATTTTTTTTAAAGGCCCCCTTTGTTTGATATTGGTCCTAAAGACATTCAATGAACCACTTCTTGCAAGTCATTAATCATATACACTTTGCCAACATGTACATGTAGAGCTTAGACAAACAAACTTGCTTCTCTTTTCAATGGGGTTTTACATGCATCAACCATATGCCACAAAGAGTTAGTAGTATAAGTAGAGTTGCATCATTTGAGTGTGATGCAAAAGATATGATGATAATTGCAATATCTTATTACACAAAATAAGTTGGTCCATTAACTACACGATCAAGGAGTTGTACCATATGTTTCCAAGCTTACAACTACAAGGAGGCTTTATATTGGGTTCATTTTAAGTTCTATCAAGGGATTCTAAGGTCATCTTAATGCCCTATATTTGTGCCAAGGGAAATTGCACTATGAATCCAAGGAAGACCAAAATTATGATCTTTAATATCCTTAACTACTTGGTCACCATCTTAGCACTACATTCGCCTACTAGGATGATACATTAGAAAGAGTATCCTCTATCCTCCTATGCTTACTTTGGAGTCACATTCTTAGAACCAAGTTCTTCACAAATGCTAAACTAACACTAGGATTCGTTGCTCTTGTTGTTTTTCCCTAGAGAAGGACTACACTTACAATCCAAATTCCACAAGCCAAGGAAAAGCCATGTCTTGTCCAAACACTCTTGTTGGATCCAAATTCTCTATGAGCTGTAAATACTAGAGTTACACCAAGAAGCATAGCCCTTGCTTCCCAAAGGAGGCAATGCACCCAAATCCAATTCCAACAACCAAGAAAGAGGACTACAAAGAGACTGCTCATTATGATGGACATGTTAGGACAATTTGGTCGCAATTACATTCAAAACGACACACTATCATTATCATAGTTCAAGTTCTCTTTTTACCAATCAAATATATCCAAAAAATACAAGAGTTGATTCCAAATGTGACACCTCCAAATAGTGCTATGCTCCTCACAAATGACAATAAAAGGCATGGTGCTTGTTCACATGGACTTGTACATGATTGACAACACAACTTGGTCACCGGCATTAACATGACCAAAATAGACATTGAAAGGACATGGAGCTAACTTATTCGCACAAAGACAACCTTTTTCAAGGACCGTCTTCTCCATCTAAGAACTCCTCCATTATCATACTAAGATACATGGACCTCAACCTACATGTCATTTGGGATTGCCTTTTGCAAGCTCTTTATTGGTATAACACACACTACCCATTCATGGTATAACACACAACTCATTCAAAAGAAATTAACTCCAATGGTTCTTATCTTGGTTCTATTCACACCATTATCTTGTTAAGGCACTATTTTTCTTCGCATGAACCTTAGCCACTAATGTGTTCTCATCTTGCAAATGCATACCTTCATGTCCTCTACCAATCCTTGCCCGCCTCTCAAATCACTTACTTTTCACGAGCTCTTTGTGAGATTAGGAATATTGCTCATCCTCGAGAAGCTAAATTCCTTAGTTTTCCAATTGTTCTCTTACCTTGGACTAATTTTACACCTTTCTTGTGTTATGACACTCCATCTCCTCCAAAATTTAAACCTTCAACATAATTTTTCATGTCGTTGATATGAAAAGGTTGACATGTGTCTACAATATATCCATTGATGATCCATTACATTCTATATCTTCTTTAAGGGAGGTCGAGATACAAAGCCTCCAATGTACTCAACATGAAGTCATTTTAGACACTACAAAGGGGCATAGTTACAAAGCCCCCATATTTATGTAAAAAGGATGGTGAGAGGGTACAAAGTTGGTAGATTCTTGCTTGCACAAAAAGAGAGCAGTTCAATAGAAGCCAAAACTGAAAACTTTACATGCACTCCAAAGCATGAAGTTTTAATTAGGAAATGGATAAAATCATACACCATTGTGAACAGTTGCTTGTGAAGTCCCACAATTTCATGCCGACCTTTAAAAGCAGTGGATAACATGATATGTTGTCCGTTTTTTATGTTAAAGCAAATTCTGAAACTATGAATTAGTCATCCACAAAAATGAATTTAGGGACATCACATTCAAAGGTGCCTTAAACAAGCAAGTCTACAGTGGCCTGCATAACTCACTTTGTTTCCCCTCTCAGACATTTACCCTCGTTCAGCCGCTAGCTAGCTACATCAGAGAACAGAGTTTCAGGAAACTCTTCTGGGCTAGGTTTACTGTCTGAACTTGGTTCAGGTCTCCTGCCTCTACTGCGCAGACCTGCTCCCTCTCTGGAAGTTTGCTGTTTTCCTATGCTGAACTTTGAAAACATCTCGTTGATGTAGTCATCTTCTTCAGGTTCAGGAGCTCCCCATTCCAGAACAGGCTCCTTCGTGGTTGGTTCAGCTTCTACTTTTGCTTCCTCCTCTTGTAATTTATGTCTCTGTTCCAGACCCCATTCAATCATTTTCTTAACCCTTCCTTCTAGACCAACTGGAAGCATCACGTCTCCACGTTTCTTGTAAGATTGTGATATCCATTTCTTCAAAAATAGAAGCTTTGGAGCATGTAGGTCTTTTTGAGGTATTCTAAGCATGTATTCATCAAGACCACCTACTTTATCAATTGACTTAAGAGCAGATGTGGTGACATCCAGCAATATATACCTATCCAAGGCAAGACTAAAAAGCCGCTTCTTCTGTCGATTTGGTTTCCAGGTCCGTCTTGTCCTGTTAAACCAAGATAACAGTGCCATTGTCACAAAGATTCATTTACACAACTAACTAAAGGCACAGCAAAACCCAAATAACTTTTCCTTTCACCTATGTTATTCCCTGCTGCTTCTCTATTTTGCCAAAGAATTTCAAACAGTACTCACATGCCACGTGACCACAATCAGAGTGGTGTTTTGTGCAATCAAGAATCCAATATGATCACTATCAGATCTTTTCCAGCAGCCTTTCAAATAAGACTGACTTTTGAGAGAAAAAATATATGTCTAATCACAGATTTCTACCAAATTTAAGACCTCAGAGGACTGAAGTGATACCATCCAGCAACCAGTACAAATATGCATAATAGACTCTAATAGTTGAGTTTCAAATAATAGTTCATTTAAGATCCATACCCATGTCAAGTCATAAGATCCAGCTTTGTACTTTCCAATGTGGAAGGCCTAGGTATTTCTTACATTATCATTGGTTATGAAGCCAACGATAAAAATGAACAAAAAACAATTAGGCACTTCATGATTATACTGTTGAGCTAAAAATGCACTAGCTTCCCTTAAACAGCCCCAAAACATGCTTAATCAAGGAAGAAACCTTCTTTATTTAAAGAAATGTGTTCCTAGACCGTCTATATCCCATAAGCACAAACCCACTTGGGAGGGCCCAAACTTTCTATAAATAGGTATGCTGCCCTCTATTCAGCCCTAATCTCATTTTTGTAGGTTTCAAGTGTTTCCAGCTTGCTACCCACACCCCATTCACGGAGGACATCGCAGTCCAAGTTGTCCATTGCAATCTTCACTCGTCTAGCACCTGTTTCCAGCCCTCCATCATCAATTTGCTACTGTTTCCAGCCAAGCAACTGCTGCTGTTCGTCGTCCAGCTATCGTACCTGCCACATCAACATACCGTTGCGTTTGCAGGCCCCAACTACTACCGCCCTGCAGATTTTCTCCCCTCCAACTGTCGCCATCATCTCCTCAGCATGTCGCTGCTGTTTTCTCTCTCTTGCAGCCTGCATTTTCTGTTTTCTCTCTCCTCACCTGTGTTTCTAGTCTTTCTCTCTCCTCGCCTGTCTTTTTAGTCTTTCTCTCTCTTGCACTACCGTCTGCATCAAATCCAGCCTTCCTTGGCTGCATTTGCTAGTGTTCGACATCCGAAGGCTGCCTTGCTGCGATTCAAGATCTGTTCAAAGTACAACACACTCTCTAGCTCATTTCCTTGCCCTGATCCTAGAGATATAGGAATTCAAGGTACAATACTCATTCACTGCATAGTGTGTTTGTGCTACATGAGCATTGTATATTCAATAGTCATATCATTTCATTCATTCTCTGTTGTTACGTCAATAAATGTAACTTATTGGGAAACAAGCGCGAGAGATGATCCTCTGGGGGCCTTGGACGCCTGTACGGGGTTAGGGGAGCTTAGAAAGTGAGTGAGTCATAAAATTAGTATAACTCACTAGGTAATGATGGCTCACAAGAGAGTCACGACAGGGGTTTTTCTCCAACATCTTCCTGAGTGTGGTTGGGTGGCGAATGAGAGCTCTTGTGCTTCACATGAGGAGAGTCGATAGAACACAGAGCGGGCGTCTGCAAAAAGACAATCCCGTGATACCACCGATCACACGTCTGCAAAAAGATGGTCCCGTGATAGACAAGCCTTGTTTCTTGTGATGACAGCCCTGCACCAGTGTTTTATTAGCCGCCGACATGTATCCCACCTTTGTAATCAGGGAAGCACTTTTGTTTCTAAATTTCTTGCTTTTTCTTTCCAATTCCAGTATATAGATGGAGGGGAAAGAGAGAGAGGGGATAACTGAAGGCTCTAGTTCCGAGGACCACCCTATGGTGGATCCCCATGAAATTAAAATACAAGAAGAACACTGGGAAGAATTTTTTGCTACACGAGAACAATTTGATGATTTAATTGCTCGTGTGCAAACACAAGGGGTTCAAATGGAGTTGTTAACTCAAGCACTTACCGAAATAAAATCCCAATTAGCCCTATTACTGAAAAGGGATAAAAGTAAAGCAAAGGCCTCAGATGTTCCATCTTCATCGAAAGATGTAGATGTGATTATGCGAGACCCAAGGAAACCCCACCAAAAACTGAGAGATAATCCAATGTTAAAGGACATGAAACCCCCTCAATTTCATGGGGAGGAAAAAGATAGAAATAAAGATACTATCTTTAACTTCCTCCAAAAATGGGAGGATTTACACAAATTAAAGAATACTCCACCACATCTCCAAGCGTTGGAGGCTAGTTTAACCTTGGGGCCAAAGGCATATAAATGGTGGAGAACTTTAAAGGAGGCAAATAAAATACCTGAAACTTGGGCTCAATTTGAATCGATCTTTTTGAAAGAATTCCTTCTTGAAAATGAAATGGAAAGAAATTGGAAAGATTGGGATTTTGTTAAACAAAAAGGAAGACCTTTGCTAATATATCTCAAGGAGTATCATGAGATAATCCTCAAATTGGAAGGAATAGATGAATTTCAAAAGACAAGAGGATTTACAAGGAGACTAGATAAGGCCTGTAAAAAGGAAGTGAAAAGGAGTTCACCTAAGACACTTGAAGAGGCAATTAAATTTGCACTAATCAATGAAGATAATACGCGTCCAGGTGCACTCACTAGTCTCACCGATACAGAACCCAAGACTAAGGAATTTGAAGCCTCAAAATTTGTAAGCAAATCCAAAAGGAAAATTGCATTCTTTAAGGGTAAGAAACAACCCTAACAATATGTACGGCCGAAGCTAAGTCAAGATGACTTTGATAAGGCCAAAAAAGAAAGGTTGTGTTTCAATTGCCTATCTCCTAACCCTACTGCTTGGAATTGCCCTCAAAGAAAGAAGGGAGAAGATAAAGGAAAGGATAAGGACAAGGGCAAGGGAAAAGAGAAACAAATCCATGTGGTGCAGACCTTGGAATTAAAGGGGCATGAAAGGTATAAATCTTTAGAGGTCTTGCACAAGGATGTACAACACAGGTGTTGTATGACAACTTCTATGTGGCAACCTATCTTCGGACCACATGATTTAGTTAGAGTGCATGGATCGATAGGTGGGGAGAGGGTTAGAGTCATGATTGATGACTCTGCCACCCACAATTTCATAAGTTATGCACTTGTCAAAAAGTTGAAACTTCCTCAACAAAAGAGTGAGCATCAATACATTGTTCGCATGATGCAAGGTCAGGATAACAAAATATGGGATACAATGGTATCCAATTTGGAAATCGAGATTCAAGGATATAAAGATAAACTTGATTTCCAGATTATGAATATAAAAAGAGCCGATATCGCTTTAGGGAGGGAGTGGCTATGGGGATTGGAACCATCCTTAAAGCGTAATTATCATCATAATACACTGAAATTTGAAAGAGATGGTAAGACTTCTGTGATTCAAGGTGAACATGAAGTATCTGATAACCCTTTGATGTGTTCCCTTGAAGTTCAAAAGCTTATAAAGAAGGAAGCTTGTGAGGTATATATGCTATGGCCCCTTCCAGTACAGGATACTTTTACTTCTTGTAATATAAAGCAACAATTTTCTTATGTTTGTGAGTTGAATGTAAATAATGAATTAAGTGGTTTGTTAGATGAATTTAAAGATGTGTTTTCGTCTGACTTACCTAGTGGCCTTCCACCAAATAGGGGTGATGTAAATCACCGAATTGACATAGATAGGGATACATGCCCTGTTTCTAAACCACCTTACAAGCTAGGTGAAACACAACACCAAGAAGTCAAAAGACAAATCAAGGATTGCCTTAATAAGGGGTTTATACAACCCAGCAATTCACCTTGGGCTTCGCCAATTTTATTGGTAAAGAAAAACGATGGTTCTATACAACTTTGTGTTGATTATAGAGCACTTAATAAGATAACAGTGAAGAATAAATTTCTTATGTCCAGAATGGAAGATCTTTTCTTCACAAAGATTGACTTAAGATCAGGCTATCACCAAGTAAGAATTAAGGCCCAGGATGTTCCTAAGACAGCATTTCGTACTAGATACGGGCATTATGATTTTTTGGTGATGCCTTTTGGCCTCACTAATGCACTAGCTACTTTTATGAAGCTGATGAATAGTGTGTTACTACCCTATCTAGGACTCTTTGTAGTAGTCTTCTTGGATGATATCTTGATCTTTAGTAAATCAAGAGAAGAACATTTGGAACACTTACGGTTAGTATTCCAATTGTTAAGAACCCATTCCCTTTATGCGAAAAAAACTAAATGTGAATTCTTTGCACAAGAAGTCAAATATTTGGGGCATATTATCTCAAAAGAGGGAATCAAGATGAATCCAGAAAAAGTAAGGACAATTATTGAATGGCCATCTCCAAGGAACCTGGAAGAGCTGCAGATCTTCCTAGGTTTATCTGGGTTTTATCGTAGATTCATTCGAGATTATGCCAAGATAGCTATTCCAACGACGGACCAACTTAAAGGGAAAGGGAAGAGCTTTAATTGGGAAACAGACCAAAATGAAAGTTTTCAAAAACTTAAGGTAGCCATTGCTACAGCTCCAGTACTATTAATTGTGGATCCCAATAAACCATTCGTGGTTGAAGCTGATGCTAGTGGCAGGGCAGTAGGCACAGTCTTATTACAAGAGGGTCGACCGGTTGCTTTTGAAAGCAAGAAATTAGAACGTACAAAACAGAATTATTCCATTTATGAGAGGGAGTTGTATGCAATAGTACATGCAATAAAGAAATGGAGGCACTATTTGTATAGTGCCAAACTTTTGATCTTATCGGATCATGAAAGCATTAAGTGGCTTAATGACCAACCAGATCTACAAGGGCGAAAAGCCAGATCGGTCGAACTCCTTCAAGAGTTCGACTATGAAATAAGATATAGAAAAGGAAAGTACAATATAGTTGCTGATGCGCTCAGCAGAATACCCATCATAAATTATTTGAGTTTTACTCAGTTCACTTCCGATTTGCTTAAATCTTTAAAAGGGAAATGCCAGGTTGACCCGGCATATTCCACCATATGGGAGACAATAGAAAATGGGGATCCAAATGGGAGAGCCTCCACTGAGAAAAAAACATCTAAGGATGTTCAACAAGGAATTGGAGCATCAGGGGTTGCTCAAATGGGATTCAGGTGGAAGAATTTTACCATTGATAATGGTTATTTACTCTACAAGGGTAGGGTATGTGTCCTGAAAGAGAAGAAATAAGGTGCCAGATACTCTTTGAGTGTCATGATACCCCTAGTGCGGGACATCAAGGAGTTAATAAGACTTATAGTCTTATTAAAAGGCAGTTCTATTGGCCTAGAATGAATAAGAACGTCCTTGACTATGTGGTCAAATGTAATAAATGCCAAGTTAATAAAGGTGAAAGATTGAAAATGGGAGGACTTCTCCACCCATTAGAGATTCCTTCGGAAAAATGAGAGTATCTCCATGGACTTTATTGTCGCGTTACCCAGGACACAGAGGAGACACGACTCTGTGGGGGTGATTGTGGATAGGTTAACCAAAATGGCTAGATTTATTCCAACTTCAACTAATGTTAAAACACCAGAATTGGCTAGGTTGTTCATAGAGAACATATACCGATTGTATGGCCTTCCGGCAAATATAGTTTCTGATCGGGATAGAAAATTTGATAGTCAATTTTGGCGTGTTGTGTTTAGGAAGTTGGATACTAAACTTAGCATGAGCACGGCAGAGCACCCGCAAATAGATGGGCAAATTGAAAGGGTTAACCAAATCCTTGAAGATATGTTGAGAGCATATATAAATAAAAGGCAAACTAATTGGGAAGAGTATTTACAGATAGCGAAGTTTTCATATAATAGTGCCAAACACTCTTCCACTGGATATAGTCCATTCATGCTAATGAATGGGTTTCAGCCCAGAGCTCCTCATGCAATAGGACTGCATAAGGAAAAGGTTCAGGAAGCAAAGGATTTTTTGGAGGATATAAATAGTATGTTAAAATTTGCTCAGATAATATTAAAAAAGCTCAAGACCGAGCTAGAGCTTATGCAGATCCTCACTGAAGAGACATCTCCTTCGAGGAAGGGGAATTGGTCTGTCTTAAAGTGCCTGGACAAACTAAAACCATGAAAATAGGACGATGTCCAAAGCTTTCACCCAGGTATTGTGGTCCTTTCACAATACTTAAGAGACTGGGAAAACAGGCTTACAAGCTCCAACTACCTGTTGGTAGTAAAACACATCCAGTTTTCCATGTAACCAAGCGAAGAAAAAAGTTGGGTGATATGGATAATCTAGTCTTAAATGATAACATTGAGGAGCTATTCGGTGACCAATCTATTCCACATGAACCAGAAAGAATTTTAAACATTCGTAATAGACGAACAAGGCATACTATTTATCAAGAATGTCTGGTAAAATGGAGGGATTGTTTAGAAGAAAGCTCAACATGGAAGCGAGTAAGCACTTTAAGAAAAAGGTTTCCTAATTTACAGTTGGACCTTCCAAGTATCGTTTTCGAGGACGAAACCAATTCTTAAGGGGAAGGAAATGTTACATCAATAAATGTTAACTTATTGGGAATAAGCGCGAGAGATGACCGTCCGGGAGCCTTGGGTGCCCGTACGGGTTTAGGGGAGCTTAGGAAGTAAGTGAGTCATAAAATTAGTATAACTCGCTAGGTAATGACGGCTAGCAAGAGAGTCACGACGGGGGTTTTTCTCCAACATCTTCCTAAGTGTGGTTGGGTGGCGAATGAGAACTCTCATGTTTCACATGAGGGGAGTCAACAGAACACAGATAGGGCGTCTGCATCAGAGTCGACAGAACACAGAGCAGGCGTCTGCAAAAAGACAGTCCTGTGATACCACTGGTCACGTAATATCTGTGTTCATTGTCTCTGAGTTACCCTAACCCTAACTGTGCTATTCTATCAGTCTATGCTTTGTCATACAGTGTTATTTGTGTTTCTGTGTTAGGGTATTTTCTTCACATGGTATCAAAGCCGAGGTCTTTGAGAGAAACCTAGGCTTTGATCTGAAAGCTCTACACAAGAAGCAGAAACAACAGTAACGGCTGATGACTTCGAACACTACTTCTGCACCACTTCTCACGTCCGAGCTAAATCCATCGAGGAAGGAGTCGAAGTGGGCCTCACAACTTGCTTCACAAGCTCTCAACATGGCCGGACAATCATTGGACTACCATGGAGTTCCACAACCTTACAAGATTACTACAGCTAAGTACAATCTCATTTTGATGCACTGAGCCCAACAGCAAATAGAAGGTAAGTTTGAATTTCATCCTTTAGATTCGGTGCACCAATCTACTAACCATGCAAGAAGGGCGGAATCTCCACTAGGACTGGCCATCTGCAACTGGAAATTGGCATAGAGTACACTCCATTGCCTTTATACTTACTCTTCGGTGCCAAGTATGTCTACCATTTCAGATTTTGTTAATGATCATTCCCCTTCTCCTATTTGTATGGATGATTTTCATGATGAAGAACGTATGCAAAACAATTTCTAGTTTATGAGTAATGACAAAGACAGATATTTCTTTATGAACTCAAGCCTAGGTAAGCAATTGAAATAAGAAACTACATAGAGTTGAGACGTCTCTTAGATTGATTCTCGTTGATCTTTGTGGGCCAACATCCACTGCTGCCTTGAAAGGTGCGTTGTACTTCTTTTAGATAATGGATGATCATTCAAGATACATGTGGGTGTACTTCCTCAAGCATAAGTCCGATGCTTTCACATATTTCTCTGCTTGGGTGCTATTGGTTCATAACCAAACGGGTCGTTGTATTTATTACATGAAAGTAATAGCAGTGGTGAGTTCATCTCCCATGAGTTTTCTGAGTTTCTACAGCAGCATGGCATCGCTTGCCAGCTCACCTCTACTTCCCCTCTTAAAATGGAGTCGTAGAGCGTCGGGTCCGAACAATCATGAAACTGGCACGCTCTATGCTATTTGCAACAGAGCTCACTAAGTGCCTTTGGGTTAAGGCTACTAACACTATGGTGTACATTCTCAATCGATGCCTGACTGCGGTTCTTCCTTAGAAGACCTCGTACGAGGCATTCTTTGGCTCTCAGCTTGTCATATCCCACTTTAGAGTCTTCAAGTGTCATGCATACACACACACACCTAATGATAAAATAGGAAAACTTCTTTGGTTAATTCATACTAGGCCAAACTTAGCTTACTTAGTCAGCATTCTCAGTCAGTATTTCACAACACCTAGGATGTAACATTGGATTGCACGTCTTTGTGTGTTGCATTATTTACAGTGTACTTATCCTTATGGTCTCCCTTATGGTTCTAGTTTATGTTTACAAGGGTGCACTGATTCTGATTGGGCAGGAGATCCTGACACCCGGCGTTCCCATGGCGGCTACCTCTTCACCTTGGGCATGATTCCCATTTCTTGGTCCAATCATAAGCAAGAGACGGTGGTGGTTTCCACAACCGAGGCTAGCTAAGGCTGAGTATAGGGCTCTCTTCAATGGCACCACCAAGGCCATCTACCTGAGGATCTTATCAACAACACTTTACTTCCCTTGTGACTCTCCCACCGTCTACTGTGACAACCAAAGTGTCATTGCCATTGCGGGCAATCTAATCATCACACCACAGACGCGACATGTGAAAGTCCACTTCCACTTTTCCAGAGAGCAGGTTGAGCTAGGCACTATCCGCCTAGAGTTTGTGCCTTCATCAAACAATGTTGCAAACATTTTGACCAAAGCGGTCAACTAGCCAATTCTTCAGTACCTTCTACCCAGGATCGGCTTGCGTACACCCTCCCCTACTTCTTTAGATTGACGAGGAGAGGGTGCTTCCTTCTTGCTTTCCCTTCCAGTTTAAGAGGGGACAACTACTTCTCTTGATAGTGACAGTGATTATCCTTACAGTTTTTAGATATTCATTCATTTATCTTTTGTATTGTACTTATATGGACATTTGTAACTTCATCCGCACTGTCAGGATGACATGATTGTAAACGGGTACTTGGACGAGTGAATAATTCCCCAGCGAGGGCACTATCCAAGTGGCACCATTGCACTGCATTTTGCATGAGCATGACATCTTACATCTCCCTTTGCATTATCCCATGCATTGGCATTCTGTTCATGTAAGCATGCATCTGTGCGCATTTATCCCTTTTCAGTCTTTTGGAGTGGTCGACTCTAGATCCACCATATTCGTAGCATTGCACATGGCAATCTCCAAGGCAATTCTCCCTAGCTTGCTTGCTTGCTTTACTTGTCTTGTTTGCTTCACATCTTTGCTATATTTGTGCCACCCATACCTTAGCCTTTTTCCTTCTTCCCCAACACCCAGTAATGGTAGGGATAGTATGCTTATTTTGTAAAGGTCTTGGGTCTGATCATCCCTTATCACTCTCCTATTTGGGGCACGGATACTCAATAGGATGAACGCTAATTTGAAACCCTCATTTAATGTTAAATCTATCAAAATTACAAAGCCCTAAAAAAAAAAGTCCATAGCTGATTCCATCCACCTTTGCAAGACTTGGTAGGCCACTGGGCAATCGAGGTACACCCTTTGTTCAATGCCCTGGCCTCTCTCGGGTGATCACTTGGGCTCCGTTGGTAAGATAACTATCGCCTCTACTCTTAGTAAGCCACTGGGCGGTTGACGTGCACCCTTTTTCCGATGCTCCTGCTGCTTTGGAATGGGACACCTTGGGGTAAAAGATAAAGAAAAAAGGACTTGGCTTGCCTACTTCTCATAGCACCGTTGTTGGGCCTGAGAGGGGTGTTGAGCTAAAAATGCATTAGCTTCCCTTAAACAGCCTCAAAACATGCTTAATTAAGGAAGAAACCTTGTTTATTTAAAAAAAATGTGTTCCTAGAGAGTGTCTGTATCCCATAAGCACAAATCCACTTGGGAGGGCCCAAACTTTCTATAAATAGGTATACTACTCTCCATTCAGCCCTAATCTTGTTTTTGCAAGTTTCGGGTGTTTTCAGCTTGCTGTCCATACCCCATTCACAGAAGACATCTCAATCCAAGCTGTCCATTGTAGTCTTCACACCACTAGCACATATTTCCAACCCTCTCATCAATTTACTACTATTTCCAACTAAGCGGCTATTGTTGTCCCTCATCCAGCTATCGTATAGCCTGCCACGTCAGCAATCTGTTGTGTTTGCACACCCCAACTACTGCCGCCCTACAGATTTCTTCTCTCCTCCAACTGTCACCATCATCTCCTCAACTTGTTGCTACTATTTTCTCTATCCTGCAGCCTGCATTTCTTATTCTCTCTCCTCACTTGGTTTTTTAGTCTTTCTCTCTCCTGCACTTCCGTCTGCATCAGATCCAACCTTCCTTGGCTGCGTTTGCTAGTGTTCGACATCCAGAGGCTACCCGGCTGCAATTCAAGATCCATTCAGAGTACGACACACTCTCCAGCTCATTACCTGCCTTGATCCTTGAGATACAGGAGTTCGAGGTACAGTATTCATTCACTGCATAGTGTGTTTGCTGCATAAGCATTGTATATTCAATAGTCATATCATTTCATTCATTCTCTGTGTTCATTGTCTTTGAGTTACCCTAACCCTAACTATGTTCTTCTATCAGTCTGTGCTTTGTCATATGGTGTTATTCGTGCTTCTCT
Organism: Lygodium microphyllum; assembly: GCF_053477565.2. NCBI lineage: Eukaryota > Viridiplantae > Streptophyta > Polypodiopsida > Schizaeales > Lygodiaceae > Lygodium > Lygodium microphyllum. The sequence continues at coordinate 4,599,117 of NC_141156.1, forward strand.
GTTAGGGTATTTTCTTCACATATACTTTGTTAGAAAGACAAAATAGTGTACAATATGTGCACTTGAAGACATTAGAAAACACCACTATACTTAATACTATATCTAGCATCTACACCTCTCCTTACACGTAGAAGTCATTTCACTCATTCACACACAAGCAAGCCCTAATTCATGCGCAGATAGATTAGCATGTGGAGTGTGAGCTAGCTCCCAACCATTGCACCCTTTGATTCTCAATGTTGGTTCGTATTCCTATTAGCTTGTCTCTGTCTTTCGTGTTTACAGTTTGTCCATTGTCTCCTTCATAATTCATTATTCTATTGCATCGTATAGCTCTTTTAACATGGCATCAGATGTCTAGGTTTCATTAAGGCAGTATGCTCATGATTACTTGCTGATGTTGTATGTCTTTTGCAAATTCTTAAGATTACAAGTAAAACATGTTGCTTTTCTTGCTTTTGTTATAGCTGCTTGCGACAATGTTTGTAGTTGGTTGCCACGTAAGTCTTGTGCTTGTGCATGTTGTTTGGGACAATGTAATCTCAAGAAAATGAGCTGGTAACCTAACACTACTTGCATTTAACTAGTCGCTAACAGACTTATCAAGTGCTGCATCAAGTTAACATTGCAAGTTCATAAGAAAACTCTCAACTACAAGCACTACGTCTTGATAGTAGTTTGTTAACACAGGGTAAAGCACTGATTTTCTATTCACGTTGCTTGTGTTACATGCTTACGTGTGGATGTGTATGTTGTCTCAATGCCTGTCACATAAATTAAGGTGTTAACTAATCGATGTGACATTTGGGAAAAAATACATATGGGATTCAGAGAGGCACGACTAACAACACAAGCAAGCTATACATGTTACCAAGGGCTTAGGCCAATTAGATGTATAGGGCCCAAGCCAATCAATGCCTATGAATAAGAGCTAGTGTCAAAAGGACATAAAATTTTATTGCTTTGCTTAGCATTTGATTAAAATTTTATGAAATGTGCTAGTGTGACTTGCACATGTGAGGTGCAAGATAATTCCTTCATAGAGTGGAACCTAGGACCCCAAAATATCATTTGATGTCAAAGGCAAAAGTTGTTATAATTTGTCTAACATATACTAGGTCATATACCCGGTATCAACCTAGACCAACCTATTGGTCACTAATGTCACTGGTGACATTAGAGATTATGCATTGATTAATTAGTTAATGTCTATCAAAGGGTCAATAACTACTCAAGGGATACTTGGGAGACAAATTGACCTACCAAATTTTATTTTTGGCTGGTGGAGTTTTTTTTGGAAACTATAATATTTATTAAATTAATTTTCAAAATTAAATATCTTAAAATTAATTGAATAACCTGGATAAGGCTAGAAAATTAAATTAGAAAGTTGCCACTTGGCAAAACTTGCCCATACAAGTATGAAAAACGATTTTGGGGATTGATGGAAGTCCAGCCATCATGAGACAAAAGTAGACTGATAAAGAATAAGGAGATGTTACTGATGTGATTTGCAGCCCCACCAAGGACTAGTTTTACAGTAGATGACAGCAATTTGTGTTGTGCTAAGAATTGCTCTAGCCACTTAAACAGCCCCAAAACATACTTATTGTAGGCTTATTTTAGCCAAAACCCTAAAATGGGGAGCGGATCGAGAGTGTTAAGTGGGAGAGGATCTAGAACTCTAATTTTCTATAAATTGGCAGCCAGCCCTCCACTCTTTCCTTAATCTCGTTTTTGCAGGTTTTAGGTGTTATCAGCTTGCTGCCCACACCCCGTTCGCCGAGGATATCTCAGCCCTTGTTGTCCATCACTGTTCCCTACAGTCTGGCGCCTGTTTCCAGCCCTCCACACGCTGATTGCTGCTGTTTCTACCTGGCGACTGACTGCTGGTCATCTGCACTACTGTCGTACAACCTGCCACATCAGCAAACTGCTGCGTTTGTAAGCCCCAGCTGCCACCCTGACAGTTTTCTCTCTCCTACTACAGTCTTTCTCTCACCTGTCAGCTGTCGTCTGCAGTTTTCTCTCTCCTCACAGCTGCGTTTGGCAGTTTTCTCCATCTATCTGCTGCGCCTGACAGTTTTTCTCTCTCCTCAGCTGTCGCCAACCTCCACACTCCCTGCATTTGTTGTCTACCTCCCTCTACAGCCTGCGTTTTCAGCACACTCTCTCTCTAGACTGCAATCTGCATCAGATCCAGCTCACATTGCTGCGTTTGTTGGTGTTCGACATCCGGAGGCTGCCTAGCTGCGATTCGGGATCCGTTTGGAGTACGACACGCTCTCCAGCTCATTACCCCTGCCCTGATCCTTGAGATACACGAGTTCGAGGTTCAGTATTCATTCACTGCATAGTGTGTTTGTAGCATGAGTATCTTATTATCAGTAGTCATATCATTTCATTTATTCACTGTGTTCTTTTATCAGTCTGTGCTTTGTCGTACGGTTTCTGTTTATGCTTCTATGTTAGGGTATTTTCTTTACATGGTATCAGAGCCTGGTACTCTCTGAGAAACCTAGGCCTTTGATCTGAGAGCTCTTCGCAAGAAGCAAGAACAACAGTAGGTTCAAATGACTTCGAACACATCAACACCGATTCAATCTCCAGAACAGCCTATGTCGAGAACCGAGCGAGAGTGGGCTGATCAGCTTGCTCCACAAAGTTCCAACATGGTGAAAGACACATCTGAGTACATGGAAGAAAAGATAGACAAGCTGACCTTTGAAGAATATAAATTGATCATAGCCTATCGATGAAAGAAGATTGAGGAGCTTGACCGAAGGTTTGCCCTTCAAGAAAAGCTTCTGAATGAAGGTATGCACAATTTTCACTCTTCAAATATTCCACGTAAATCTGATGATGTCGCAGGGCTGTCAAGACCTCCATCAAGGATGGGGCCCCCTCTTGGAGAGCAAGATCCGGAGTATTTTCCATTTTTTCAGACTCTTCTGTCCTCTCCGGTGCAAGGTACTTTTGATTCGTCTTTTGTGCCTTCTTCTTTTACCTCTTCTGTTTTGCAATATATTGGTAGAGATCATGTGGAAGAAAGATTCCAGTCTGTTGACTACAGAAAAGGTCCTCTTGAGAACCAATTCTTGTATGTTAACACACGTCGAGGGGATTATAAGAAAAAGCCAGGTAACTCTTCTTCTACCCTTCGTTCTTTTCCGTCTACTTCACATAATCAAAATGAATTTGGTGTTCCTTTACTTCATTACATGGTGCATCATCATCTTCAGAGTTTCATTTTCAATCCTTTTTAAATGATAAAAATGAACAAAAAGAATCTGCACCTCATACACCTCACTTTCAAAACCCACCTATCCCACCACATTCTTCCGCTGCTTCACTACTTCCATTTACACCATTTACATTTACATTTCCATTTCAGACACCTTGTGTCGCACCGCACATCACACCGGGGGGTTATGGAAACATAGGCACATCCTTTAGGACCTCATCCTTCCCTCAGCCGGGTGGTGTTCCACCTACCTCATACACACTTTCGAGATCAATGCAGCTTGGATATCCCACTCAGTCTCTCCCCGAGTGTGGATCAGTTGCCTCCACAGTTTGCCTCCATAGCATTGCCTAGTGGACCTTCTGGTCATACTGTTGTGTTCCAGCCTCACTTTGGACAAGGCTACCGTGTCCCAATGCCTCCACCTACACCGGCACCTTATGGAAACATTCACGTTTCAATGCCTCCGCATCAATCGGCACTCATTAAACACTCACAACCTACTTCTGCCTACCCAACTCTTCCCCCTCCCTCTTTCTCTTATCAGACACATCCACCTCCACCATCTTTCCCACCATCATCTTACACCACCTACTCAACACCTCATGGTTCTAGCTCATCTTCTGCCAAGAATGTATTTAATGAAAAGACTTGTTTTAACGGGTCAAATTTTACTACTTGGTCGAATTTGATGAGACATGTCCTTGACTCACAGAACCTATGGGATCTTGTGCAGGGGTTGGAACCCCAACCCGATCCCGCATTTGTTCCATACAAGGTCGTCTGCTCATGGAAGGCTAGGAATGCCTATGCTATTGTCGAGCTGATGCAGGGCTTATTACCTGAGTTTCATTCTCAACTTCAGCATTTTGACTTAGCGTCAGAGCAATGGGCACACTTGACTGACCGCTATGCAGCTCGGGATAGGACCCGTCGTATTAATCTTGACAATGAGCTTCAGCTTTTCAAAATCACTAACCGGGATGACTTGAAAGTCAAGTTGACTGAGTATCGCCGTCTCCTCACTGAATTCTCCACTACGGGGACTCCCAAGTCCTCTGACGGTCAGGTCACATTGTTCCTAAATAAACTACCCAAGAAATACTTCAATTTTGTGGAAGGCATAGTTTCAAAGCCTATCATGCCTACATTCTATGAATTTGAGTGTCAGTTGTTGCATTACGCATGGTTGTTCGATCAGTTTCATATGAATTCCTCTTCAGAGGGGACTCTTGTTACTCATTCTCAAAAAGGGCAACAAGGGAAGGGCAAATCAAACCAACCCTCCACTCAAAATGAAAATCAAACTCAAAAGCTAAATCAATCTGGGGATTCTTAAGGAAACTCCCAATCACAACTTAAACCAGGGTGGCAAAATGTACCTAAAAAGAATAGGTATTGTCAACATTGTCAAAAGGCTAACCATTTTGACGACGAGTGTCGATCAAAGACACAAGGCAGAGCACCAAAACCCAAGTGTCAGACCCCACCTCACAGTCTGGCAACCCCCAGTAGGGGAGGTAGGGTGATAGCAAGGGGCAGTTTAAAGATCAGACTCACACTGCCACCGCACAGTCATCTCAGTCGACAACGTTCTCAACTCCAAAGGGCTTGTCTGACTAGCCTGCAGAGGCCCACATCGTCTCCGTAGAGACATCCGATACGAGTCTCGTCCACATCTGTGAGTTGTCTCCTGACGAGGTTACTGCAGAGGTCCACTTGTCATAGCTGAGCACTTCAGCTCCAGCTTGGGTTGTGGACAATGGAGCTACACATCACATGACTCCTATGGAGGACATTTTCCGTACCCAAGCCCCTGCAACCAGGCAGGTCCATGTAGGAAACAACTCCTCGGTCAAGATTCAGGCTCAAGGTTGTGTCAGTTTTGCCACTGACAAGGGTCCAGATCTGGCTTCGCTGGACAATGTATATCATGTCCCTCAGCTTGGGGTGAACTTGTTATCTGTTCAACAACTTTGCCGATTGGGGCGAGCAGTTTTCTTTATAGTGACCACAGTCAAGGTCCTTGACTCTCAGAATAGTTTAGTGATTGCTCGCGGTGAGGCACAACCTAATGGCCTATACCACATGACTCGCTTTCTCACCAAGCCGACAACGGAGGGCTCCGTGTTTCATAGCTTCCAAGCCTTAGCCACATCTCGAGAGCCTACGCACAATGAGCGTCTTTGGCATTTTCGCTTAGGGCATTATGGCTATGACTCACTTTATGAGTTGTCACGCTATGCACTGATTGAGCCCTTCCACACTTGAAGCTAGCTCGAGATGTCTGTAAAGCCTGTCAGCTCGGGAAGCAGTACCGTACCCCATTTTCTCAACAGTCTACATATAGAGCTGAGGAGCCTCTTAGATTGATTCACATTGATCTTTGCGGACCGACATCCACTCCCGCTTTGAACGGAGCGTTATACTTCTTTTTAATAGTGGATGATCATTCTTGATACATGTGGGCGTACTTCCTCAAGCATAAGTCAGATGCTTTCACATATTTTTCTGCTTGGGTATTGCTCGTTCATAACCAGACTGGTCGTCTGTCGGGTGCATGAGGAGTGATAGCGGTGGTGAGTTTCTCTCCCACAAGTTTTCTGAGTTTCTACAGAAGCATGGCATTTCTCGCCAGCTTACCTCTACCAACTCCCCCTCTCAAAATGGAGTTGTAGAGCGTAGGAACCGCACAGTCATGGAAATGGCACGCTCTATGTTGTTCACAGCAGAGCTTCCTGAGCGCCTTTGGGTCGAGGCTGTTAACACTTCGGTGTACATCCTCAATCGGTGCCCGACTGCGGCTCTTCCTCAAAAGACCCCGTATGAGGCATTTTTTGGCTCTCGGCTTGTTATTTCCCATTTTAGAGTCTTCGGGTGTTGTGCGTACACACACACGCCTGATGACAAGATAAGTAAGCTTACTCCCCAAGCTGATCTCCTTATTTTTGTGGGATATTCCTCTGAAGGGAAAGCCTATCGTTTGTTCAATCCTCAGACAAACAAGGTGATCGTTAGGCGGGATGTCATTTTTTACGAGAGGGATATTGTACAGTATTCTGCACCGGATTCCATTCCACTTTCTTCTTCCACATCATCAGAGATCGTGCCTATTGAGCCTGGTCTACTTTCCACTCCTGACATTCCTGCAGTTTCTTCAGCTCCCATGCCCCCTTCGCGAGACAAGTTACCTCGCTAGTACCAACAGACCATGTGGGATTCGAGGATCCTACCACCGGATTCCACTCCGGAGAGACCTAGAAGATCTACTCGGCTTGCTCTTCAAGCATCATTTGCAACATTGTTTACAACTGATTACATAGCGCATTCTAACCTGAATACATGGCAGGAGGCTCTTCAGCACCCTCAATGGCGCGAGGCCATGGAAAAGGAGCTTAAGAGTATTGACCGAAATGAGACTTGGACATTGGTGGATCGTCCGAGCCACAAGAAAGTCATTGGGACAAAGTGGATTTTTAGGACAAAGCTAAAAGTTGATGGGACTTTAGACAAGTACAAGGCTCGCCTTGTAGTCCAAGGGTTTCGACAGAAGCACGGCATTGATTATGAAGAGACCTTTGCCCCTACTGCACAGTTGACTTCCTTTCGGTTGCTACTCGCACTCGCCGCTCACCACAGCTGGCCAATACATCAGATGGATGTCAAGAGTGCCTTCCTAAACGGATACTTGAAGGATGAAGTTTATGTGGAGCAACCACCAGGCTTTCCTTCAAGGAACCCTAGGGATCAGGTATTCCACTTGCAGAAAGCTCTATATGAGCTGAAGTAAGCGCCGCGATCTTAGTTCATAGAATGGATGAGTTCTTACAGACTCATGGATTCCATTCTACCCCTTATGACCCGAACTTATGTGTTCGATCCACACCAGAGAGGGTTAGCTATATCCTGCTATACGTTGATGACTTACTCATCACAAGTTCAAATTCTACTACCATAGCAGAAATTAAGGCTAAGCTTAAAGCTACATTTGAAATGACAGACCTTGGTTTGTTGTCCTATTTTTTGGGGATGGAGGTAGTTTGTTTTGGAGGATGTATTTTTGTGTCACAGCAGAAGTACGCACTTCAACTTGTGGAACAGTACACTTCGGATCAAACACTACCAATGGCCACGCCTCTTGATCCTACTATCCACTTGTTGAAGGATACCCTAGGACAGCCCCTCGATGCACACACCTATCATTCTGTTGTAGGAAAACTTCTTTGGTTAATTCACACTAGGCCAGATTTAGCTTTACTCAGTTAGCATACTCAGTCAGTATTTCATAGTACCTAGGATGTCACATTGGATTGCATATCTTCATGTGTTGCGTTTGCGGTGTACTTTTTCTTATGGCTTGACATATGGTTCTGGTTTATGTTTGCAAGGGTACACTAATTCTGATTGGGCAAGAGGTCCTGACACCCAGCGTTCCCATGGTGGCTACCTCTTTACCTTGGGCACGGCTCCCATTTCTTGGTCTAGCCGTAAGCAAGAAACGGTGGCGGCTTCCACGGCCGAGGCTGAGTACCAGGCTCTCTTCGATGGCACCACTGAGGCCATCTATCTGAGGAGTTTACTGGGGGCGCTTCATTTTCCATGTGACTCTCCCACAGTTGTCTATTGGGACAACCAGAGTGTCATTGCCCTTGCGGGCAATCCAATCATCACACCACGGACACGGCATGTGGGAGTCAAGCTAGGTACTATTCGCCTTGAGTAGCATAACACATGGCAGTTCTCCTAAAGGCAATTTCCCTACCCTTGCTTGCTTGCTTGTTTTGCTTGTCTTGCTAAGCCCACCATCCTCTTTTTTGCCTTTCCACATATTCACCACATGATTGGCACATACATATACTTTTTCTCATCCTTAGGCACTTATCCTGGTCAATGCGAGGGATTGGATTGCTAGTTTTGTGCTTGACTTGGGTTTAAAACTCTCTTTATCTTTTCCTATCTGTCACTTAATCGGTCGCTGCCCCTATATTACTTATGTATTTTCAAAACATTTAAATAATAGTAAAATTTTTAAAAAAACAAGTCCATTGATTCCATCCGCCTTTGGAAGACTTGGTAGGCCCTTGGGCAGCCATCGAGCACCCTTGGTCTGATGCCCTAGCCTCAGATAACCATCACCTCTGTAGGCTTGGTAAGCCACTGGGCAGCCGACGTGCACCCTTTGTTCGATGCCCTGGCTGTTTTGAAATGGGACGCCTTGGGGTAAATCAATATTTTGGCTAGCCTACTTTTCTCGCCATATTTTGGGCCTGAGAGGAGGTGTTGTGCTAAGAATTGCTCTTAGCCACTTAAACAGCCCCAAAACATGCTTATTTTAGGCTTATTTTAGCCAAAACCCTAAAATGGGGAGCGGACCAAGAGAGTTAAGTGGGAGAAGATCTAGAACTCTAATTTTCTATAAATTGGCAGCCAGCCCTCCACTCTTTCCTTAATCTCATTTTTGCAGGTTTCAGGTGTTATCAGCTTGCTGCCCACACCCCGTTCACGGAGAACATCTCAGCCCTTGCTGCCCATTACTGTTCCCTACAGTCTGGCGCCTGTTTCCAGCCCTCCACACGATGATTGCTGTTGTTTCTGCCTAGCGACTAACTGCTGGTCATCTGCACTGCTATTGTACAACCTGCCATGTCAGCAAACTGCTGTGTTTGCAAGCCCCAGCTGCCACCCTGATAGTTTTTTCTCTCCTACTACAGTCTTTCTCTCACCTATCAGCTGTCGTCTGCAGTTTTCTCTCTCCTCACGGCTGCGTTTGGCAGTTTTCTCTCTACCTGCTGCGCCTGACAGTTTTTCTCTCTCCTCAGCTATCACCAGCCTCCACACTCCTGCATTTGCTGTCTACCTCCCTCTACAGCCTGCGTTTTCAGCACACTCTCTCTAGACTGCAATCTGCATCAGATCCAACTCACATTGTTGCGTTTACTGGTGATCAACATCCGGAGGCTACCTTGCTGTGATTCGGGATCCGTTCGGAGTACGACACACTGTCTAGCTCATTACCCCTGCCATGATTCCTGAGATACAAGAGTTTAAGGGTCAATATTCATTCACTGCATAGTGTGTTTGTTGCATGAGCATCGTATTATTAGTAGTCATATCACTTCATTTATTCAATGTGTTCTTTTATCAGTCTATGCTTTGTCCTACGGTTTCTGTTTATGCTTCTGCGTTAGGGTATTTTCTTTACAATTTGGAGCCCTCAAGGTGTAAGTGACAACATACAGGAGGGATCAATAGCCTTTTTGGTGGTTCTAAGCTATAGTTAACAACTTCCATGGTTATTCGAGCAAGGCAGCAATAGTTTTTCAGCCTTTCTCCCAGTGAAACTCTGAAATTTCTCGCTCTACACCACTCTCTCATCGTACAGCCATCTCTCAAGCTATCTCAACAAAATCCAACCATTTGAGTCATCATAGATGGAGATATTGAAAAATCTCTGCAATAAACCCTAATTTACAGCAAAAATTAGGGTTTAACAACCACCTCAAGATGTGTGCTCATAATTGAGGGCCTAGGACTTGAATTCCAACAGCTGAAACGCAAGAATTTCAAGGAGATTCAAGAGGCCAACCAGCTCATATTAGATTTGAGGCTTAATTCATCTTTCAAGGAGCAAGGTGAAGGCCAAATCCCAAGCAAAACAAGGGGCAAATTGGTTTGAAGGCTTACTGGTCAGTTTGGACAACAAGAGGCGCACTCGCATAAGCGAAGATCGAAGAATCTTAGTTGTACTCTATCCATTTGCGATAAAAGCTAAAGAAATATTGCAAGGGGCACCAGTTTTAACAGTCCCATTAGCAAAGGAGATTGGAGAATCTCAATTGTACTCCATCCATTTGCAATAAAAGCTATAGAAATACCGCAAGGGGCTCCAATTTTTGGGTCAACAAGTTATACATTGTCCAAGATTAAAGTGGTAAAGTGTACATTTTCAGTTTAAGTGAATTTTATAGTTGCTGTAATTGTTGACTAATATAGTCATTACCACCCTATCCAAGGACAAAGACTGGTTTCATGGTTTCATTATCAGGATACCATCAAATCCCTTGACTTGGTGGGCCCGAGGCACCTGATTGAAGGTCAAAAGCTTTGCTCTAGTGTTGACATTGTATTCAGCTAAGCATTGCAGTAAGAATGTCTTCAAATAGTGAGATGGGATCAAGCAAGGATGATGCCTCTTAAATTTCAATCTGAAAAATTCACAAGTGTTAGGGAAAATGCAATGCCTGATCCTTGACAAGCCACGCAGCATGGACAACGAGCTACCAATGTTGCTTTAGAGAAAAATGTGGGGCTTTCTAGGCCTTTAGAAGCCGATGGCCTACAAGAGGGAGGAATTTGATGACTAGTTTAAAGACCAAGTGAGGATAGCAGCTGAAATGCTTGTGCAATTGGCAAAAGATCCTTGGTTTTGAACCTCTTAAGAGAGGGCACCAAAGGTAAAAAGAGAAAATTGCCTTCAAGAGCTTCGAAACAACAAGAGGCACCAAAGGAAGAGCCAATACAACAGCATGATATTCCAAATGTGGGTAATGAGCATAAGCAAATGATGCCAGTGGGGCAGTCAATGCATATGCAAGGCCAACTTGGAAGTGCCAATCCAATGCTTTTTGGACAACAGGGCATGCATACAATGATGGGGCAACTGGGGTACTTTGGTGGTGGCACTAGTTTTCATGCTATGGTAGGCCAAGGACCGCATACGAGAATGTATGGCACAACTCCTTATGATATACAGCAACCGATGCATGGTGTGCAAGTCCCAACGTATCCAAGTATGGTTGGTAATATGTATAACCCCATGTATAGCAACATTGGCATGATGTTGGGGCACAAAGTTACAAGTTTGGCAATGCATATATGCAGCCCACTATGTTTGGGACTCATGGTACAAATGTTGAACGTACAAATGTATTAGATACATATCCATTTGGTTGAGCCAGTCAATCGTGCTTGTATCTACTACCAAAAGCATCACCATACTTCAGCCCACCAATTGCTCTCCAATCACCCAATCCGCCTATCTATCGTCAACTACGCTACTCGAGCCTTTGTCGTCACCTATTATGCATATGGTATAGTTTGCACCTAGTCTCTCAAACTATACATTTGCAAGGTTACTGACATATATGGAATACATGGAATGTACATTTTGATGTGATATGCATTCTCAAGGCATGTATGAAATACATGGATGGTATGCAATGTACATTTGGGGGTGATGCAAGAGAAGTACAATTGCATAAGTTACATGCAGTTTGTAGTTGATGTATGTCATCATGTGGTACATCATTGCTACAAGGCATTGGTCATGCTTAGCTCATACTTTACTTTGCTTTGGTGGTTCGTTGGGTTTTGACATGTGGATGCATGCCTTGTGGTTCTAACAGTGGTTATGATTCATGTGTGTGCATTGTAACTAGTTTAAGTGATTGAAATTTCACATGCAAAGGGCATGAGCATACTTGAGCAATAGGTGCACATGTTTCACTACAATGCTAGTATGGATTTCCACTAGTTGTTAGAGATCAAAGCCTGACCAGGACTGCACAGTCTAGTCAGACTGCCACGTGGCGCCACGTGGCAGTCCGGCCAACTGACTGCCGACCTGCCTGTTTTTTCGCCCAGATTCTGGCTATTTACAGCCGAGTTCTTCAGCAGTCTCCCACACTTTTCTGCTCGCAGATTACAGACTGGTGGCATGCGCAGATTTTGTCTCTGTTCGCAGATTTCAGACAAGAGACAGTGCAGACTACAACGGACTTCGAGGTGAACAGCAGGTTGCATTGTCGAGGTGGAGACACGCAGTCCAGCGCACTGCGCCCGTGTATATATCTGCATATCTTTGTATACAGCACACTTTATACAACAGATCTTCATCTTCCACTGTCTCTTTCTCTCTCTTCTCTCTCTACGTTCTCTCTCTCTCAGTCCTACGCTTCCGCACCGCTGCACTCTGACATGGTATCAGAGCAGTGTTGGAGGGCTGACTGAGCGCAGAACCAACCTGAAGAGGAGTTTCTATCGCGACACAAGGTTGCGTTTTCAGCGTTTGAGGGCAGGCAGGAGGGCTGTGCCTCGAAACAAGGCTGAAGCGAGCGTGGGCACGCAAGAAAGGAGTCCAGGTGGTGGATTTGCTGCTGTTTACTGCTGTTTGACGAGGAGGAAGTTTGAGTTTTCAGCTTTCAAAGTGCAGGTTTTGCTTTTTCATCGCCTCCGGCGGGTGAAGAAGTTTCAGGACGCGGAGGAGCCCTAGTAGGCTGAGTTTTCACAGTCAGAGGGGGCTGCTTTTGCGTTTGTGAAGGCATTACAGGTGAAGATGTCTACAGAGATTGACTTGGAGTTCCAGACAATTATGGACCGGAAGGTGCCTGTCTTACCGGCTCTTCCCGCAGATCAGAAGCTTGATGGCGACAACTACCGCATCTGGCGCATCATGATGTTGGCCATCCTTGAGTCCTATGATTTGGCGGAGCTTGTACATGAGGAGATCGACCGGCCCTCGGTAAGAGATGAGTCCAAACTCTCTTCCGATGCTCATGCGGAGTTGGCCAAGGCTCAGTCTCACTGGGACAAACTGAATGCCAGGATTCGTTCCTTTCTTTTTCTGTCTTGTACTACAGCCGTGATAGCTCACATCGAGCACTTGACGGTGGCTCGGGAGATATGGCTGGAGCTTGATCAGATGTACAACCAGATGACCCTTATGAAGAGGGTTTCTTTGGAGGTTCAGATGCGGACCTTGTCCGTAAAGAAGTCTTCTTCGTTGCGGGGGCATATCAACAAGCTTAGACAGCTTCAGATGCAGGTTCAGAATGCGGGAAAGCCGATTTTCTCCGAAGACATGGCGATCACACTATTGTCCCAGTTGCCACCACGATTCGGTACTTTCTATTCCGCCCTTATTGCTTCGGGGCGAGAGTCTACTCTTCGTTGGGAAGAGTTGGTTCCTATGGTCTTGGACCAAGAGGAACAACTAAAGGGACGGAATGCTTCCAAGTCGGAGGCACTGACAAGTCAAGCCTCTCAGAAGAAGGGGAAGGACCAAGAGAAGAAGAAGGGGGATAACAAGTCAAAGAAGGACAAGGACAAGGACAAAGAATCCACATGCCATATTTGTGGAAAGACTGGCCATTGGAAGAAGGATTGCCCTGACAAAGACAAGAAGGACACGAAGGATTCTGAAGCGGTGGCTGCACCCTCATCAGCTGCATTTTCTTCATCTAGCTGTCATTGAGGACTCTTCACCGAATGCTTCTGATGCTGCGATAACGGCTCCGCAGGCTCAAGAGTGGATCGTTGACAGTGGTGCCTCCCGGCACATGACTCCTTCATCAGATGGTGTTGCCCAGTTGCGACCTTCGCGCGGGCAAGTTCTCATTGGAGATAGCTCTTCAGTGTCTATTGCAGGAAATGCAACTTATTCCAGATGGACGTGGTGGTACCCATACCTCCGAGGTCTTGCATGTACCAAGTTTAGGGTATCATCTTCTGTCAGTTCATAAGATTTGCTCCCTTGGACTTTTGGTGGAGTTTGACAGTGATTCGGGGCAAGTCCTTGATCGTGGGTCAAGGAAGGTTCTCTCATCCGGATATGAGGAGAATGGCATCTATAAATTGAAGTCTTCCACCGCCCTCTCTACTCTTCTTCTTACCTCTCAGACACAGTCAGAGTTATGGCATGCTCGGTTTGGTCACCTCAACTATGATTATCTTCGGAGGGCGTCATGTGGACAGCTTGTTCTAGGGTTGCCGGATATAGTGGTGAGCCAGCAGCCATGTGTCTCCTGCATTCGTGGGAAGCAGCATAGGGATGCCATTCCCCACACAGCTTCGCGGCAGTCTACTTCACCGATGGAGCTTGTATCTACGGATCTATGTGGCCCTATGAGGAACGAGTCCTTGCGTGGGAGCTCGTACTTCATGCTGATCGTAGATGACTACAGCAGGATGACATGGGCCTATTTCTTGGCATTGAAGTCAGAAGCTTTCTCCCACTTCAAGGATTAGCTTCTCTTTGAGGAGAACCGATCAGGCCGGAGATTGAAAACCTTGCGATCCGACAAGGGTGGTGAATTTGTTTCTAATGAGTTTGCTCGTTTTTGTGCAGATAAAGGTATTCACCAGGAGTTTGCTAATACCAACACTCCTCAAGAAAATGGCATTCTTGAACGGAAAAACCGCAGTGTGATCGAGATGGCGCGCACCATGATGGAGCACCGACAGACCCCTCAGGTTCTATGGGCCAAGGCTGTGGCTACTGCAGTCCACATCCTTAATCGATCCCCCACTTCGGCCGTTGATGGGATGACACCTTTTGAGGCTTACTTTGGGACTAAGCCCGATGTTTCTTACTTTAGGGTCTTTGGGTGTGATGCCTATGTTCACATTCCCAAGGCTCACCGTGATAAATTTGAAGTAACTTCCCGAAGACAGGTATGATCCCGTCAAGCGAGATGTGTACACTAGTCGAGATGTGCGGTTTGTGGAGGTTCCGGCCATATCAACAGGTGAGGAGCATCCCGTTCTTGGAGATCCAGGGGAGAGTTGGGCTCCCGCTACAGTTCCTTTGGAGCCCGTGCCTTTTGATTCTGATTCTGTTTCTAACACAAAGTCTACTGTTCCACCGGTCACCCCCGAGGAGTTACCACCGGTGGATATCCCAGAGTCTTCAGTTGATGGAGAGCGACGAGGGGAGGTCCGGCCTCCTCCTCGTTGGGCCCGTGACACACTCCGTGATTCAGGGATCGAGGGGGTTTCTGAGGAGTGAGGACCGCAGGATGGTCCGCGACGGTCACGGAGGCACCAGGCACATTCTACGGAGCTTGTTTGATTTAACTATTGTTTGATGACCCGTGTTATGCAGGATCAAGAGCCCACCTCTATGAAGGAGGCTTTACAGTCCGCACCATGGAAGAAAGCTATGGAAGCCGAGTTGGAGGCTATTGAGAGGAATGGCACTTGGTCACTTGTGCCACGCCCCCCGAATAAGAAGGTGATTGGCGTCAAATGGGTCTTCAAGTCCAAATATCTTAGCGATGGTTCTTTGGACAAGCACAAGGCTCGCCTTGTTGCTAAAGGTTTTGCACAGCGCCCAGGGATTGATTGTCATGATACTTTTGCCCCCACTGCTCGTATGGCGACTATTCGAGCTGTTCTTGCCTTGGCTGGCCACAGGAGATGGCCTGTTTACCAGTTGGATGTGAAGTCGGCCTTCCTCAATGGTGATTTGAAGGAGGAGATCTATGTTGAGCAGCCTCCTGGCTTTGGATCTTCAAATGGGAAAGTCTACAGGTTGAAGAAGGCCTTGTATGGCCTCAAGCAGGCTTCGCGTGCATGGAACGAGAAGATTGATTCGTTCCTTCAGTCACGGTTGGGATATAGGCGTTCTAAGGCCGATCTGCAGCTTTATGTTCACACTTCCGAGGATGGTTGTGTGCTTTTTGTGTTGTATGTTGATGATTTGATTGTCACAGGTGATCATGCACAGCAAGTCCAAGAGACGAAGTCAACTTTACATCGGACGTTCGAGATAACGGACTTGCGTCTACTCCATTTCTTTTTGGACCATGAGATTTATCAGTCTCAGAGGGGGATCTTCATCTCTCAGCAGAGATATGTACAGGAGCTCTTGGTTTCTTTTGCTATGGAGGATTGTCGGACCCTTTCTACTCCTATGGATCCGAACTAGAAGGCCACTTCCCATTCAGCTTCTCCCATGGCGGATCCTTCCCGCTATCGTTAGTTAATTAGCTCATTGATTTGGCTTCTCAACACTCATGTTGATCTTTGTTTTGCTGTTGGGCTCTTGGCAGGGTTCATGAGTGAACCTCAGACGGTGCATTGGCAGGCTGCTCGGAGGATACTTCGGTATTTGAGGGGGACGTCTGATTTAGGGATTCATTATCCCGCAGGGACAGATGGTACAAATCTTGTACTTGCAGTTGGAGCGACTCGGATTGGGCCGGTGATGTGGACCACAGGCGGTCTACTACAGGTTACTGTTTTACCTTGGGTGCAGGTGTTATCTCATGGAGTAGCAAGAAGCAGCCCACGGTAGCCCTTTCGTCTATTGAAGCGGAGTATCGGGCCGCGTCTTCCACCACATGTGAGGCTGTGTGGCTTCGGAGATTGTTGGAGGAGCTTGGCTGCCCCCAAACTCGTCCTACTTTGCTGCAATATGACAATGAGAGTTGCATTGCCTTGGCACGAAATCCTGTTTTTCATGCCCGGACGAAGCACATAGAGATCCAGTACCACTTCATCAGAGAGAAGCTTCTGGATGAGACCATCACTGTGGAGTACTGCTAGACGGAGGACAATCTTGCAGATTTGTTTACGAAGGCCCTTCCACAGGCTCTACTTTGGAGACATTCCAGATCCCTCAGGCTTCTGCCCCGCCCAGGCTCTGAAAGGGGGTGTTAGAGATCAGAGCCTGACCAGGACTGCACAGTCCAGTCGTACTGCCACGTGGCAGTCCAACTGACTGCAATACAGCCGACCCGCCTGTTTTTTTGCCCAGATTCTGGCTATTCATAGCCGAGTTCTTCAGCAGTCTCCCACACTTTTCTGCTCGCAGATTACAGACTGGTGGCACGCGCAGATTCTGTCTCTGTTCGCAGATTTCAGACAAGAGACAGTGCAGACTGCAGCAGACTTCGAGGTGAACAGCAGGTTGCATCGTCGAGGTGGAGACACGCAGTCCAACGCAGTGCGCCCGTGTATATATCTGCATATCTTTGTATACATCACACTTTATACATCAGATCTTCATCTTCCACTGTCTCTTTCTCTCTCTTCTCTCTCTGCATTCTCTCTCTCTCAGTCCTACGCTTCCGCACCGCTGCACTCTAACACTAGTGGCAACAAATGCTTTGGCAGATTGCAGAGCAATCGAGGACAATTGCAAGGATTCCAAGGAGATGGTTTGTCATGAGAACATGAAATTTTATTGTTTTGCTTAGCATTTGATTAAAAGCTAATCAAATGTGTTAATGTGACTTGCACATATGAGGTGCAAGTTAATTATTTCACAATATGGGATCTGGGACCCCAAAATATCAGTTCATGCCAGATAAAAGTTGTAATAAGTTATGTTTCTGATGTCAAATTTTGGCCTAGGCCAATTTACTAGGCACTAATGTCAGTGGTGGTGACATTAGAGACTAAGCACTAATCAATTAATTAATGACGGTCTAAGGGTCAATAATTGCTCAAGAATACTTGGGAGACAAATTAGCCTAGCCAGTTTAATTATTGGCTGGTTGAAAATTTTTTAGGACTCTGGAATAATTATTAAATTACTTTCTAGAATTAATATTCTAAAAATTAATTCAACAAGCTAGATAATGCTAGAAAAATGGGATCGAAAGGCTACCACTTGGTAAAACTTGCCTATGCGAGTGGAAAAAACGTTTTTGGGGACTAGTAGAAATCTATTCCAGTCATTATGAAAGAGGAAGGCACTATTAGAGAGCAAGGAGATATTACTTATGCGGTTTGCAGCCACCAAGAACCAATCCTACTGTAGGTGACAGCAATTTGGAGCCCACTAGGTGCAGGTGACAACAACCCAAGGTCCCTCTAATGTAGGTGACAGCATACAAGAGGGGATAGCAACCTTTTTGGTGGTCCTAAGCTATAGCTAACAACTTCCATGGCTATTTGAGTAAGGCAGCAAGCAGTTTTTCATACTTTCTCGTGATGAGACTCTTAAATTTCTCTCTCTACACCATTCTCTCTCATTTTACAACCATCTCTCAAGCTATCTTAGCAAAATCCAGCCATTTTAGTCATCAGATGTGAAGATATTGGAGAATCTCTGCTATAAACCCTAAGTTACAGCAAAAACTAGGGCTTGACAGCCACCTCGGATGCGTACTCAAAATTGGGAACCTAGGACTTGAATTCCAATAGCTAAAATTAAATATTCTAAAGGAGATTCAAGAGGCCAGCCAGCCCATATCAAATTTGGGGCTTAATTTGTCTTTCAAGGAGCAGGGTGAAGAACAACCCCCAAGCAAACCAAAGGGAAATTTGGTTTGAAGGTTTGCTAGTCACTTTTGACACTTGGATTAGTGGAGGAGATCAAAGAATCTCAATTGTACCCCATCCACTTTCAATAAAAGCTTTAAAAATACCGCAAGGGGCACTTGTTTTGGGGTCAACAAGCATTCTATTATCCAAGATTAAAGTGGCGAAATGTGCATTTTCACTTTATGTGAATTTTATACTTGCTATAATTGTTGATTAATCAAATCATCACCCTCTCTGAGAAGGAAGGTTGGCTTTAACTAGAGCTAAGTGGGTGACCTGGCAAGCATACACACATGTGCTAAGGATTGAGATAATTAGTCCAAAAAAGAGATCTTGTCAAGGTTAGAAGGTGAATAAACAACTCACACACATTTTCTTTTTGTTCATTCTACTTCACTATTGAGAACCCAATTACAGATCAAACCAGCAAACTATTAGCCTTAGTCTATCATTGGTATCGAACCCATGTAGGTCAAAGATCCCTCACAAACTTCTTCAAAGGCAACACAATAGACCCCCCAACCCACGTGACACCTTTCTCCTCCCTTGATATAGACCTACCTTGTAGCAGGTTATCATCAATAAGAGTTCCCTTGAATAGAGCTGAATGACCACACCCACTAGGGCCATACCCACTAAATGTGTCGTTGCATTCCTCACACTGGCTGAATTTTCAGCAACAATCATGCCCACCAATTGCTTCCTTTTTTCACTTACAATCCTTTTCTTGCATTCTTCAATAACATGCCTCTTTTTCTAGCAATAATTGCATCTTTTTTTCTTAATACCATCATTCTTGGTGCTTGAAGAGTCCGTGGAAGAAGCTGATCTATCTTTACCCTTTGAGTTTGATGGCTTCCATGACTTCCCTTTATTCCTATGGCTAGCTGCAAATGCTTGATTTTTCATACTTATGTTAGAGTTATTCACCCATGATTGCTCTTCTTGCAATGACAGTGACACCAACGCATCAAATGTGTATGCACAAACATCTCCTTTTGCAAGTAAGCAAAGTATAGTAGCAAAACTCTAATAAGTGTCAAGTAGACTAGCCAAGACTATAGAAACGAGAAGCATCAAGAATTATCTCATCAATATTTGCAAGTTGCTCCATTATGTCCTTGACACGTGTAATGTAGACGTGCAAATAGGCTACACAAGTCTTGTTGCGCACTTAATACAATGAAGCAAGTTCGTCCCAAGCACCCTTGACCATTGTGCACGAACAAATATGTACAATAACCTATCTTTTGCACGAGAGTGCAATCAAAGTAAGTGCCTGGGCAATGGGGCATCTTGCCCATCCTATCTCCACTGATCAGCGGTAGGAGGTGCACTAAGGGCTAGAGCGGAAGATCCATGCACCTGCAACATTTTCTATAGTGGGGCCTACATACCGAACCTCTGAACCAAATATATAACCCCAAAGCTACTTGGCAACTAAAACAAGCTTCATCATGTTTGACCATATCAGATAATTAGTGCCATCCAATTTATCAAAGTCCCAAAAAAAGTTAAGCAAATCATTTTGGCTTGCCACTGCTTGTTGGGTATAACTAATTTTTCACAACTACTGCCAAATGTGTACCTGTAGGTGCAGCAATATAAAAAAGCAAAGAAAATGCCAAAAAACTAACAAGCTTTTACAAAATTAATGATGGCAAAGAAAATTTTGTGGCTGAAAATGCTCCAATGTTTACGAATGTCGATGTAGAAGGTGTAATTGGCCTCAATATCAATGGATTTGGACAAATTGCACAAAAGCCACAAATTTATTTGCCAAAATTTCATGAAATGCCCCGAATTTTTTGCATGAAATTGGGTAATTTTTGTGTACCAAACACTAACTCCCCAAAATTTTGGGGCAATTTGGGGGTTTTAGGCAAAAGTCCCAATTTTTCTAAAGAAATTGGGTAGACAACCATACGCCAACTCATGAAATTTCTCCTAAAATCATCAGAATTTTTTTCTTGTAGCAATCTTTCTGTACATGGACAGCAGTAGCACTGTATTTTTGTTGACTCCTGTGGTTTTGCACAAGTTCCAGAAGCATAAGGCTTCTACTTGGGTTTCCCTATTTTCAAGGAGTTTGAATTTCAACCACAGCAACAGGACGTGTGTTGCAAAATTCCATCAGTTCTCATCCAGTGCAAATCATGTTCCTGCAACCTGCTCACTCATGGCACCAGTCCAGCTTCATTCTGTTCTGCTGCTTGGTGCTGTTTTGCTGCAATTCCTAGCTTCATGCTGCCTTTATGCTTTTGAATTAGCCAAAATATGGAGCTGTTAGACTGCAGGCATCATCCATACTGTCTATCTTATCTTATAATGCATTATGCTGATTTATGCCAATGCATTCCTTTAGATTTCTGATAACTAATTCTTTTTCCTCCATAGAAAAAGAAAACAAGATCTCTCTCTCTCTCTCTCTCTCTCTCTCTCTCTCTCTCTCTCTCTCTCTCTCGGAGAGCGAAGAGAGTACATATCAGAGCCTACTAATACATGCGTATGATTAGCGCACATAGAGCAACACTTGCTGAAACAAATGAGATCGAGAAGAAGAGTTTTTTGTTTGACTTACTTGTTGCCTCCATCTTCACTGATCTGATTCCCAAACTGGATGTGTTTCCCCCCGTAAAGCCCCCGAAGGGCCCGTTTCATCACGATCTTCGTCTGGCCCATGGCTGCTGCTGCTTCTGGGCGAGAGGTGGGATGGGGGTTTAACGCGCACGCAGAGTGCCGGCATAAACCCGCAAGCTCTTCAAATCATTGGCAGGTGATTCACCTTTCAAGACAAATTTGAGACTAGGGGCATAGTATTATATGGTTACCGGTGTTCTAAGGCCTGAAACATGCTTGATTGCATGTTACCTTTGGTCTAAGTGAAAAAGAAGAACCAAATATTGCCTATACATGTAGAGTCAGGGTGATCCTAATACATGTTTGGTTACATGTTTCGTCTTGTCTAAGCGAAGAACAAGAGCCAACAATTGTCCATGCCTACATGGTCGGGGGGTGACCAATGGTTTAAAGAGAAAAAAAGCCAATGATTTCCTATCCCTATATGGTCAAGGGGTAACCAATGGTTTGAAGAGAAAGAACGATGCCTAATACATGCTTGGTACATGTTACCTTTGGTTTTGCAACTATGTGGAGCTCATTGAGAATTCATATTGCCACAACCATGAATGTGAAGTGGTCCAAGAGATATGGGGATTTGTGGTTGAACCTTGGTGGATTCAAGTCCCATACATGAATCAGCACCTATTAATATACTTTTGGAAAGAGAGGAACATAACCTCATGAGCAACTCATTTTTTCATAAAGGCTATCAAATGAGTAATAGATGAAGATACTAATCTTAGAGTGATCTCTAAAGTAACAACCTTGAGCCTGATATTCAATTAGTGGGAACTATCCCTTTTTGTAACGAATCTAGTAGACCAAAACTAGGAAGAAATAACCTGATATTCAATTAGTGGGAATTATCCCTTTTTGTAACGAATCTAGTAGACCAAAACTAGGAAGAAATAAACATTATTTATGACCAACATAAATTTTCAAACGCAAAAGCAAGTATAATATACTATCCCTTTTCGTAATGAATCTAGTGGACCAAAACTAAGAAGAAATAAACACTATTTAGGACCAACTCAAATATTCAAAGGTAAAAGCAAGTATCATGTGTGACCTCAAATAGAGCAAAAGGTCTCATCCAATTGTGGGGTTCACTTGAGGTGTGCAACCCCCATTTGCATACATGTGTATGTGTACTAAGAGTGCAAAACTAGTGAGTATGAATGTGCCTTTAGTGCATTAATAGCGCATTCCCCATTTGCATACATGTGTGTATGCATGCATGTGCACATATGCCAAGAGTGCAAAACTAGTGCACTTAGTGCATTTTAAAGCACAATAAGTTGTAAACTTGCTCTTAGGGAGGTAAATCTAAGCTTAAGTCCTTACCTTACAATGTACTTTTCCTATTCTATTGTGATATGGAGAGGATATGGGGGTCCCTTCCTTCACATCACCAAACTAGATACATAGGGTGTGGAGCATGCTAATCAAAAGGGGATAGTGGATGCTTGGTACTAGCTTTGAAAAAGTTTCTCATATATCTTTGGTAGTTCTATGTGTGATGTCTTGGCTCAAAGGGAGGCCTTGTTGTGACATTGATCTCCAATAAGAAGAGCCTTATGAATCTATAATCCTCAAACTTCATCACCTAACATAGTATTCCAAAGCCCCTTTGAAGAGATAATGGTATCTCCCTTGAATGTTAGAATATATAGCACATCATCACATATGATGTCCCCTTGGTCTCCACCCCCTTGCGAGCACAATTAGTAGTCTCAGTTTCCTCATATCAACAAGTCTCAATTCTTAGTTGGTGAGATGGTGTGGACTTTTCAATTGCGAGGGTGGCGAGTATCAATGGGTGTTAGATTTTTTCGATGTTATATGGATGATGCGTGGGCCCATTTGGATAGGGATGTCATTGTTATCAACAATTTTTCTCCCAAAAATCAATGCTTCCATATGTCATGCGGCATGCCTTGCCCATCTCAAAAACAATGACTTGCCCACCTACCCATACACATAGCAGGCCTAGATGGCATGCATGCTTGCTAGCATAATGGGCTTAGATGGCACATCTTGTTATGTTAATTTGTTTATTCTATTATAATGAAAATAGATGTTATTCATTAATTTATTTTGTGGATTTTTATTTTGTCTATTTGCTTATTAATAGTGACCTATTACATGTAGTGCCACTTGTAACATTGGTTGCATTGTGTGTGGCTAATAAATGGCAAGGAGTAATCTACATGGTGTTTCCAATCAATAGATTATTAGAGAAAGTTATGCATATGTAATTATTTTTAGTGTGAGAGATTATTATT
The DNA here is from genome assembly GCF_053477565.2 of Lygodium microphyllum. Classification (NCBI taxonomy): domain Eukaryota; kingdom Viridiplantae; phylum Streptophyta; class Polypodiopsida; order Schizaeales; family Lygodiaceae; genus Lygodium; species Lygodium microphyllum. The sequence goes on from NC_141156.1 coordinate 4,622,319, forward strand.
ATGGGTGCTACTATTGCACAAATAAATTTGTGTGCTTGTGTGAAGAATGATCTATTGTTGTTGTAACCTTTGTATTATGGTCTTAGAACAAGATAATTATTTTTTTAAGGGTAGAATTATAATTTAGGCTTTAGCCATAATGAGATAGGTCTTAGGAATCCTTAGACAAAAGCAAGTGTTCAAGCTAGGAAATGGAAAATCCCAAAAAGGATGCATAATACTATTATGAGCACAAAAGTAACAAGATTGCATGTAAAACTATAGATCAAGGCAAACAAGTGTTGAAGCTAGGAAATGGAAAATCCCAAAAAGGATGCATAATACTATTATGAGCACAAAAGTAACAAGATTGCATGTAAAACTATAGATCAAGGCAAACAAGTGTTCAAGCTAGGAAATGGAAAACCCCAAAAAGGATGCATAATACTATTATGAGCACAAAAGTAACAAGATTGCATGTAAAACTATAGAGCAAGGCAAACAATAGATTTGTTGCATCTCACTTATTTTTGGAATTCAAAGCACTAAGATATATTTTAGGGGTTTTAGCATACCTTGGATGCAATGGTGATGTAAAAACATCAAGATGCACGACACAAAAGCATTAAGAGTTGTTTTGGGGTTTTAGCATACCTTGGATGGAATGGCAATGTCGAAATATCAAGATGCACTACACAAAAGGCTTTGCTGCTAGTATAGCGACGTCCAGGAGACCTTCGCATATACGAAACCTTCTTTTTTATTTGTATTTGTATTTCCTTTATATGTAGACATGAGGTATGAATGTATGTGTACCTATATAACTTAATATTTCCATAATGGAGGATGGTAAACTGTGACTTTTGTTAAGGGGGATGTTGGGTCTCATTGTATATTTTCTCTTCATTCTTTCTAAATTTGTTAACTTGTACAATTCTTTTCATGTTTATGAGGTCACTTGTATTTGAGATGCTAGGTTTTGTGTGTGTTCCACTTCACAACACATCTACACTCCAAGCTTCCAATCGCATGTCATCTTGTATGAAGATAAGCTCCCAAGATAAATAGGGCTCGATGGTCCATCTCATGGCAAATGGTCATTGCCATCATGAAGAGCATCTAGAGAGAGAGAGAGAGAGAGAGAGAGAGAAGCTATAGTTTCATGACCCAATTCATTCTCTTTCTCATCTTCCATCACATCCTCATGGTGTTCTAAATATGGCAAACCATATTGATATGCTTTTGTTTATTTAGCAAGCTTGTCTAAATCTAAGTTTTAGGAAAAAAAACTTAAAGCTAATGCATGATTAAGTTTTATAATTAGCTTACATTTTTCTTAATAGACTACCCAATTAGAAACTGAAAGATGCTAGCCTTGCTACCCATCTAAACCATACATACAACACATTTTTTTGAGTATTATAACTTTATATATGCCCTTGAATGTGATGTTAAGCTTATATAATTATATTAGCTAGGCATTATTCGTTTCATATTTGGAATGATCCTCCATTATTTAAGGATGATACACAAATTGTAGTACATGAAATTATCATTGTAATATCATATATGCTTTGTTAAGCATAAAAATCATTTTGAGGATTTAGAAATCAAAGAAATAGACAGCAAATGTACGAAGCATCAAAGAACCTTCAACCTCCATACCACTCCTCACTTAGGGACCTACTCAAGAATTGGAGGTTTTGCCAAAGGATTGGGAGAAGCAGAGGGATCAACACGATGAGAAAAGATGGCTACTAAGGGGATTGCCTTAAAGAAGAAGGAGAACAATGACAAAAAGTACGAGAAAGTGTAGGAGTATTACATTAGAAAAAGAAAACAAGATACAATTGAAAGCATAATGTGTGGTTTCCCTAAAAATGAAAGCTCGTTGGAGAATGAGTAAAGTAAGTAGACCCAAGAGGAAGCAACTCAAAACCAAGACCAGCTCACGACAAAAATAACTTGGTTAACAAAAGAGAAGAAAGAGTTGCAATAGACCAAGAAGCAATAGCAACTGACATTTGACACTCACCAAGTTGCAAAATAAAGGCCTTGAACAAACCAATAGAAAAATTCAACAAATGGATGAGTATAGCTTATAGACCATGTGCTAACTGGGAACCAAATGGGCATAAGTAGGCTTTGAAAGATAGCTTCAAATAGCAAGTGAAACTCTCAAGTTGAGTGTGGGAACAATAGTGCCTCAACCTGAGTACAAATTTGTAAGAGATGAATGTGTGCAATAGCTAGGGATGAGGAGTTTATGAACACAAATATTTAGAAAATGGGATTCATCAGCTAAGAAGAGCCATTTTTGTCACCCCCATTGATGGACATAGGTAAATGGGAGGCAAGAGAAGCTCTAGAGTTGGTTCCTAAAGAACTGCTTGCTAAAGGATCATTGGACGAACCCACCCCATTAGACTTAGACAAGGATCCCAAGCAAAGGAGGAAGGAAAATTTATATGGGAGTACAAAAACATTTGTGGCCTCTTCTTAGCATGCGCTAGATATAACATTACTTAATGCAAGGGAATCCACAATCACTAATTGCAAAAGAGAACTCTTGGCTCTAGGAATGTGGGAGTTGTAGAAAGCACTCATGACCTTCACTTTCAACCTTCCACAAAAATTCAAAATATCGATCCCTCCAAATGTAGTGAAACAAGTTATAGAGGTAGAAGAAACATTAGAAAAAAGATGGCTTGACCAAAAAACATATTAGGTATGAAGGATAGCATGGATAGCAGAATAACATTTTAGATGTGAATCGTGAAACCTCAATTGCCTTCTATCGTACCATAACATTAAAAAGAGAAGATTTCATTATCTTCCTTACCCATGAAGCCATGGAATGGATTATGAACCAAACAAGCATATCATATTTGACTTTCCCCTCCACTTCATTATCAAAAACCAAAAAGAGGTCGATAGTCTCAAGTGCAATAAGATCTAGTTTCATCAAGAACTTTATGTCCAAATTTTTAGAGTACTTAGACCTAGTCTTCTGTAAGTAAGGTCTCATACCACTCCAAGTGTGGACGTGAAGGTGGTAGGTGTAACTAGCTCAATTGGAATAAAGAAGCAAGATGCATGAGATCCAGGAAAACATGGTTGGGAGTTATATAGTGAGGTGCCAAATGCCCTAAGACATTCTAGAGCATTCAATAAAATGTCCAGGAGCTTTAAGATATTATTGCAATGTCATTTTTGAGTGTCGAGCTATCTTGCATGCAAATTGTAAATAAAAATAGCACACCCATAAAAGCACATAGAGACAATGGTAATTGATAAGGACTTGCCGATGAACATGAAAATAACCTGATGAGATATTTTAAAGATGAAACTGGCTATAGGCACCCAAAGTTAAATGGCCCTACCCTAGCGTAAAATGAGTCCACTTGTAATTAAAGTGAAAGAAAACTATTGAAATGTCATTTCAATGTATGCAAATCAATTGAGCTTATCTCATTTTGCTTCATGCTTCCTTGTGAGCTTATGTGTATGCCATAGCATGAAAGAACAAATTTCCTACTACTCAAGAGAGCTTGCGACATTGAGTGCAATCTTCATTTGAAGCTATTGTATGTCTATTTCTCATCCACCTATTCTCTTTTTTGCTTCTAAATGACCTATAGATAGATAGATAGATAGATAGATAGATAGATAGATAGATAGATAGATAGATAGATAGATAGAGAGAGAGAGAGAGAGAGAGAGAGAGAGAGAGAGAGAGAGAGAGAGAGAGAGAGAGAGAGAGAGAGAGAGAGAGAGAGAGAGAGAGAGAGAGAGAGAGAGAGAGAGAGAGAGAGAGAGAGAGAGAGAGGGGGGGGGGGGAGGGAGAGAGGGAGAGGGAGAGGGAGGGAGAGGGAGAGGGAGAGGGAGAGGGAGAGGGAGAGGGAGAGGGAGAGGTAGAGGGAGAGGGAGAGGGAGGGAAGGAGAGAGATTTCACTCACACACACATGCACACACACAAAGGTCTACTTGGAGGGACAAGAAGAGTAGATAATGTCCTTAAATATGTACTCATGGATTCAAGATGTGTGGAGCTCAATGATCTACTACATTGGATCGATAGAGCTTGGAACCTCATTAATTCATCAAGAGTACAATTGCTTAATGAGTACTCATGCTTCATTTTTTGTTCTTTATCTTATCTCAAGAGTTGAGCTAGACTATAGACCCAAATCCATGGTTAGGTTGTAGGAGGAATAGATTGGGCTATGAAGCTCAGGATGTTAGAGCTCATAGGCAATCGAAGGATCAAGAATGTGTGACTCAATATGCATTCATCCCTTTAAGTCTAACACAACCATAATTGAAAGATCCACTTGTGGAATGAGTAACACTTAGATCATAGAACCATTTTTGAGCCTTCAAGCTTTCAACTACAACATAGAAATGTGAATTGATGAGCTCACTATGCCTTGAAGATAGCATTATGTCCTTTGCTTTCTTTGGATATAGAGAAAGGATGCATGGTTGGTAGTGTGAGACGAAGGTCATAAATAGTTGATTTGAGGAGGTTGGAGTCTCGAAAGGATATGAATACTATCCAATGTCTTGATGTTAAGCATTGAGACCAATATTTTGGTTCCATTACCATTTTAAAAAAAGAATCAACCATGAAGATTATCATACTCTTATTGTGTAGTAGAATAGGAGGCTCATCTACTCGAGTGTGCAATGCAATGTTTAGAAGCTAATCTCTCACCCTTGCAACTTGCTTACCCTAAAACATATGAGGCTAGTTTAGGAAGGTCAAATCAATTAGGAATTGATTTGTTGGATTGAGATTGAGAAATATTGAATATGATAGGTTAGGTTCAAGGACAAAGAAAACTCATAAAAACACAAAAAGAAACAAAAAACCACCAAACTCAAATTCTTGATGTTTGCCAAAAATAGTGTGTATGGTCACTGTTTTCATTGTTTGGATAGTCTATGGCATGGAAAAAAGTAAGATAAGCACAATCTAAAGGGTGACTTTTTGGATTCCATATGCTCCATACCATTAAATAGGAGTTGAGGGGGCAGACAGGACTACAGAGGGTAGATAGAGGTTTAGTAACCAAATAGGCATATAGTTTTCCATTGCTCTTGTGATCATGTTTGCTATATTGCTTTTTCAAGCATGCATCTAAGGCATTGGTGTATAATGACTTATGTGAGGGATACAAAATAAAGTGCCCCAACTAAGAGGAAAAATGCTATTACCTTGTTGAGATGGAGTTGATCAAGGTGGCAACAAACAAGAAAGAGAAAACAAAAAATGAAAAAGATGTTGAAACATCATCAAAGGCAAATCCATCAAGGTGGCAACAAACAAGAAAGAGAAAACAAAAAACAAAAAAGATGTTGAAACATCATCAAAGGCAAATCCATCATCACCATGCCATGTCGGTACTTCTTTCCCTTTGCTTTGATTCTTTATGGACCAGTACAAGGGAATGGGGGTATAGTGACGGTTGTTTCTGACGCAAAAGAGAGGCTCACTATTTGTGTCTGTGTTGCAAATAGCAACGCCGCTCCAAGAAAAAAAAAGCAGCAAAAACTTGAGCGTGGCATTTTTCCGCAAAGAGTTTAAGAGAAAGTGAAAGAAATCGTGGCTTTGGGAGGGAGAGGGAGAGGAAGAGAGAAAGAGAGAGACGGAGAGCTTCTCACCGCCGTCGCCGCTGTCGTACGCGAAGAAGAGGGAGAAGTGCATGAAGGAGAAAGAGGGGACGTCGCAAAGAGGAGACGAAGAATCCATCCTCGGGCCTTTGCGGTAAGTACATTGCCTCCTCTTGGTTTGTTTGTGTGCTTTCTTCTTTTCTTTTGTTTGATTTTCTGATAATGAAATGCATTGAGGGAGAAAGAGAGGAAATGAGAGAGGGAGAACAAGAAAGGAAAAGGAAGAGCGAATGAGAGAGAGAGAGAATAAAGATGAAAGATAACAAAGAAAGAGAGAAAGAGAGAGAGAAAGGGAGGGACAGAGGAGAATGAGTGAGAAAACAATGAGGGGATGGAGAGAAACAAAGAAAGAGAAAGAAAGAAAGAAAAAGAGGGGGGAGAGAAAACGAAACAGAGAGTGAAGGGAGAGGTGGATAAAAGGGTGAAGTAAAGAGAACAAGGATAGTGGAAACAAAAAAGAGAGAGAGAAAGGGAGGGAGATAGAGGAGAATGAGTGAGAAAACAATGAGGGGGCGGAGAGAAACAAAGGGAGGGCAACAAAGAAAGAGAGAAAGAAAGAAAGAGAGGGGGGAGAGAACACAAAACAGAGTGAAAGGAGAGGTGGATAAAAGGGTGAAGTAAAGAGAAGAAGGATAGTGGAAAAAAAAAGAGAGCTAGAAAGAGAATTGGAGAAAAAGAGACAAAAAGAGGGAGAAAAATAGAGATAGAAAAAACAATAAATAGAGAGCAAGAGAAAGAGAGAGAAAAATGAAAACAATGAGAGAATTAGAGAGAATAAAATTATAGAAAGATAATGGTAGAGGGGGAAGAGAGACACGAAGAGGGGTGGGGAGAGAGAGTCTTTCAATGCCTTGTTTTATGAGTTTTTTATTTTTGATCTTTGATTTTGATTTTAGCAAGATGCGTCGAGTGTAAATGAAGAGGAAACGAGAGAAAGACATAAAGAAAAGAAGAGAGGGAAAGGAAAAGAGAGAAAAAGTGAGAGTGGAGAGGGAAGATGGGGGGGATAAAGAAACATTTATAGAAATAGAGGGGGAGAGAGAAGCAAAGAAGAATGAAGGAATGCAAATAACAAAAGAAAAAGAGAATGAGAACAAAAACTCGTTGTTGGTTGTAACGTAGAAAAACTGGAAAATGATAATGGTCATGATGTCCAAGATCGCAAGGCGTATCTTAATCAGTGTGTCCCGTGACCTTACTTTCAATGCAAGCTAGCAAGTAGACGAAACCGTTGCTTGTCTATAGAACATGTACGATGCTTCGATGAGTTCCAATTGGAGATCATTGATTTGGCGATCTCAGACTTTGAGCAAACGGTAAGAAAATTGTATATCAATCATACCTTACATTCGCAAACTAATTGAATATCATATACAAAAACATTAGACGTGCTCGTAAACTTTATACAGAGAGGTAACGTCTCATCCCAAGGAGGAATGCACCTATTGCGGCTAGTTAGAAAAGTTTGTGGGCATGCGATGGATGGATTTCCTGAGCCTATCCACTACTTGGAAGACACGACTCAGTCTATACCCTCTATACCAAAGGAGACAGACAGCTTTTTAGACCGTCCTCCAATCTTGGAGCCTGAGATGGAGGCAATGATCGATGCATTGATGCCCATGGATGCTAAGAGGCATCTGATCTACTAAGAGAGGAAACGTCCATACCATTATATGATGGGTGCTGAGTATCTCACCTGAAGATGCTGATTGAGCTCCTAAGTGTGGAGGCAAAATACGAGTGGAGTGATGCGAGTGTGACCAAGTTGTTCATGTACATTCTACATACGCTCTTCATTGACTTTTTTGACTCCATTGTAAAAAACACTTGTGCTTTTTCAAGGTGTTTTATGATTTTTTTTAGGTTGCTAAAGTATCATATATTACCACTTGAAAATACCATACCTAAGTCTTGTGATGATGCACGACATGTTTTACGAAAGCTTAGGGAAGGGCAAGAAGTAAGTTTTTTTAGCTAGTTTTTTTTGGCAACCCCTCTATTCTTATTCCACATAGTTCACTTATTCTAGCCTTAGATGTATCCACCTCTACTTTCACTTCCACTACCACCACCACCGTTGTCACTTTTGCCACCACCACCCCCGCAGTCACTAGCTCTACCACCACCACCACCATCATTACCTTCGCCACCACCTTCACTCACTCATACATACACACACACACACACACTCTCTCTCTCTCTATATATAGGTAAGTAGTTCATTCTCTCTCTCTCTCTCTCTCTCTCTCTCTCTCTCTCTCTCTCTCTCTCTCAACTTATGCCACCTATCTCACCATCACCACTACCTCCCTCCCCCCTCTCTCTCTCTCTCTCTCTTTTGCAACCCAAAAATATATTTGTGCTAGTACTATGGATTGATAGAATGTGTATTATATCCTCTATGTGTATGTGTGTGTATCTCATTAAAAACTTGTTTCTATCTCTCTCATTAATATATATACATATGTACGTGTGCATGCATTTATGTGTATATATTAGAAGTCTTAACACGTGCACACACACATATACACACATATGATTAGTTCAAAGAAGTATAACTATATTTTATAGCCTATGAGTATTAATATTTCAACAACATGATGTCAACTTAGCAAAGACATGCACAATGAGAGACCAAGATAATGGTCTCTCTCTCTTTCTCTCTCTCTCTCTCTCTCTCTCTCTCTCTCTCTCTCTCTCTCTCTCTCTCATTAAGCATATTGACTAAGCATCGAATTTATACTTGTTTTAACCAATCAATATCCCTTCTTGCCACCATAATAAATAATCCAAAAATATTCAAGCTTTAATGATGAGTGTTTATTTTTTAACCAACATTTAATAAAGTTGCTAGAGTCATGTATAAAGAAAAATGTTTAGTGAGTATTTGGAATGGATGCAAATGAAGATATGTTTATACATCAACCCATGCTTACTAAAGAGAACTTACATCTCATATTTGGAAAGAGAAAAACTTTTCCAATGTCGCCCATAATGTGACTAGCAAAGCAAAGACTTTGCTAATTATTAGAGTAAATGCATTTTATTTTGTTGAGAAAATACAAACATATCTCGCTTTAGTTAGCTATGATTAAATTTATGATAATCTTTTACTATTATTATCTATCAATTTGTGAACAATAACGCACTTACCAAATATCAACATAATATGAATCTAGATCCGGATTGCTTGTAGAAATTGTTTGAAGTACTAATCATTTTTAGTTAATTAGTAAATAGAAATAGAGAGAGAGAGAGAGAGAGAGAGAGAGAGAGAGAGAGAGAGAGAGAGAGAGAGAGAGAGAGAGAGAGAGATTATGTAACTTGCTCTGAATATTTTTTTGTTCGAGAAGGAGCTAGCAACTTGTCGAGAAGATGATTGCTTGCAACCCCTTTTTGAGATGAATTTTTTTTTCACAAATCTCCTTCATCATTTCTTTGAAGGGACTTATAAATTTTTTTTTCACCAAACAGGGGGTTAATGGTAAACCCATTCTTGGCGAAATTGTTTTTCACAAGTCCTCTCTAATTTTTTTTTCACTAAATATGGAGCTATCAACAACCTTCTTAGCCAAAAAATTTATCATAAGTCCCCTTAGATAGATGGAGACAACTTCTAAATTTTTTTCACTGAGAAGGGTTTGCTGGAAACCTTTGTCTGGCGACAAAAAATTTCATGTCCCCTTAGAGAGATAATGTAGGGGAGTTGTGATTCAAAGCTCTCTCTCTCTCTCTCTCTCTCTCTCTCTCTCTCTCTCTCTCCGAGAAAGGGTTGCTAGCAACCCCTGTTCGGCAAAAAAACATCCGTCTCTATCTCTCTTTCTCAATAAGGAAACTACTACAACATTCAAGTGGACAAAGTTTTGTTCTTCTAGTTCACACAGGAGATAAAGAGAATTTCAAACCAAATGATGATATTGAGTCTTGGAAGTAATGCAAGTTAGTAGCATGGAGACTTCTCTACAAGCATAACTTGGTATCCTTCTATAGAAGTATATTTACAATGGTATCTTGTCAATGTGTTCTCTATATGTAATACAACTATGAATGGTAGGTTCATGTATAGGCAATTGGAGAAGAGGATGTTACAAACGTTTCCAAGGAAATGTAGGGGTTAGGTGCACTTGAAGAAGGAGTAGCTCATATATAAGGATCACTAGATTGAGAATATGGCTAATTGTAGGAAAGTGATACTTGCAGTGCATTTGTTCTTGTAACTCATTCTTCAGTAAGGAGTCACGGTGAAGCCACAATTTCTAAAATGTTTTGATGATATTGATTGGCCACACTTTAATCCTACAATGATACTATTTGTGGATGATAGCATAAAGACCTAACTCCTTTACATATCCATTTATATTTCAAGAAATCCCATGGATACCATCATCTTCAAATAGATGCTTCCCTATTTGACTTAAGGAAAATCCCTTGAATACCATCCTCTTGAAATACATGCTTCCATATTTGAGTGAGCTAGTAAGTTTTCATGGGGGAGTCTAGGAGTTTGTTAGAGAACACCCATTTCACCCTCCTGCAATGGAGCTGGATTGATATTTAATGTTTGCAAAAAATATGTTCATTTGATTTGCATATAGTAGCTCACTGACTTGCAAATGCATTTGTGGATTTAGAAAAATTTTCGGTAGTTTTTGTAGTAAGTTCTGAAAGGGATGCAGGAGACGGGGGAGAGAAGAGCACACACAATGTAGGTACTGTCAACAATGTTATGACAGCCTTATTGCACTTTCATATATATATATATATATATATATATATATATATATATATATATATATATATATATATATATGAATAAAAAATATGGGCGGTCACTGTACACGGGTAGGTCCAAGGGCCTTTTACCCCAACAACCTCCCACTAAAAGGCCAATGGGCCATGGAGTGAAAAAGCAAAACAAAAGAAAAGAGACAGGGTAAGGAATCATGACATCTCACCCAACGCCCAATCGGAAAGCGAGCTGTGCAATAAGTGGCGGGAACCTCCTCATAAGAAAAGTCAAGCATCCTTGAGTCCATGACATCTAGGAGATAAGCAATCCCATAGTTCTAGACAATAGAGCAATCCATGATTGCTTCCCATGAAGCAAGCAACACAACTCATAAGTGCACGGCTGTAAAGTATCAGAGTGGTGCATAGCATCAGCACAGTGCATAAAAGACAACGAAGAGCATACAGACTCTCCAAGGTCAATCATCAAAAGAGGGCTAGCATCCTGGACACAAGTCAAAAGGGGTGTCAAGATAGTATGCGGCCTCATCAAAGCAGAAGACTGACATACGGTTGTAGAATCAGCCATAAAGCGCACTGAACGTGCATCAAGAGGCCTAAGAGGTGTCTGCGTCTCATAAAAGACAACATGATGGCTACTAGAACCTGCTGGGCATCTAAATCCCAAAACCTGTAAGCCGTAAAGTCACCATCTCCATAACCAAGGAGAAGACATCTGCGTGACATAAGCTCATGTGGCATACTGACAATGGCTTGGCAGCCAAATATCCTCAAGTGATCATAGGAGGATCTCTTACCACTCCATGCCTCATGAGGTGTAATACCCATCCAAAGTCAAGCAGGACATCCTGTTAACCAAGTAGACTGCTGTCATAAGGGCCTCAGCCCAAAAGCCATAAGACAATCCATTTGTGGTAAGCATAGCAGCAACCTTTGCCTGTAAGGTCAGGCACATGCCATGAGCAATCCCATAACACTGGGGGCATAAGAAATCAATGCCATACAACTGACAAGAGATCCGTAAGCTGGGAGAGATAGCATGACTCTCATAATCCATTTGCAAGCATCTAGGCCTGCTACCAGCAGAATCCATAAACATGTCAAGCATAGTAACAGCATTCTCAATCCATACCAAAGGGTAAGCCCAAACATGGTGGGTAGCATGATCCATGAAGGTCACAAAATATAACGCTCCACCAAGTGACTGGGAAGGCATAGATCCATATACTGTAACATGGATTAGATCTAGAGGAGCATGCCTCACACGATCGCCATAAGCCAAAGAGGCTCTGCACGGACCATGAGTACAATGAGGGCAAGTAGCATGGGGAAAAGCAGGCAATAAGCCCATATTACATAAAGCATCCATCTCAGTGTGTTGTACATGGCCTAGGTGACAATGCCATAACAATGCATGTGGTATCTGCGTAACTGCAACCATAGAATCTCCCACATGAGAGACATGCACTATATAATCACTGCCATATCTAGCACCTCTGGCCAATACCAAGCAACCACGGTGGATTTTCCATGAAGTATCCCCAAGAGAGACATAATATCTTGCACCATGCAACTGACTGATAGAGATCAGGCTCTTCCTGAGAGTAGGTATATGCAAGACATAACAGAGCATAAGAGAAGACCCATTTGGCAAAGCCAAGTGTGTATCCCTTGTACTAGTAACATGACAATCCTGCTCAAGGCCCAAAGAAATACATCCGTCAACCTCCCTATAAGAAGAGAACCAAGCTCTATGCGGAGTAACATGACAATATTCAATTGCATCATCATGGGTAACTACATGCACCATACCACTATCAATAGTGGTCTCATCTACTATATCACTGACTCTACTCTCATGTCTAGTGCGGCGCAATCTTTTCTGCTCTCTAATCCATTGGAAGCATTTACACTTCACATGCCCTGTCTTTCCACAATGAAAGCAAACAGAACCTGTAAAACCTATAGAAGAGGACAACTACTCTGTAATAACATGAGTAGGGCTGTCCAATACATCCAAGGAGCTCAAAGAATCAGGGAAACTCTCATCAGAGAGAATAGGCTCATCAAGAGGACTGTTTGCATGACTAGAAGAGCTGGAAGTCGTCATAGCATACTGCAAAGGGGACTCATCCAAACTAGAAGGGGAGAACACAAAAGCATCAACCACGGATGCAAAAGCTCCCACATGGACAAGCCTAGCAGGCAAAAGCATGACATATCCAACCACTGTAGCTCGTAGCCACCATAAAAGCATAAGCATGCCTCGGAGCCATAAATGCATAAGCATCCCCGAAACATAAGAGTATACATAACTTTGCAGTGTCTCATACCATGTACTGACATACATGTCTAGCCAAGAATGCCAGGTGGCAAATAAACTTGCAAGAATCAAGCTCCAATAAAAGCCCAAATATTTGTGTAAAAGCATCTAGGTAAGAGGCTCTGTAAAATACATAGCAACAGACCATGTGCATACATGAGTGGCCATAAAGGTGAACTGATCCCTGACATACACGGGCAATAGTAGCCCAAATAGCATAAATGCTATACAACAGAGAAGCAAGACAGCCATAACTGTAAATCCCAAGCACTATCCAAGTCCGCTGATAAGTAAATATCACGTATATCAAATGCAAATGAGCAATCACAACCCAATAGGCAACTGCCAAAATAAGGGAGTAGTTCACTGCTCAATATTTGTAAGTGCATCCAAGTAATAGCCTAGATCCATAATTAGAGCATCAAATCCCATATAGCATCCAAGGTCATAACAGAAAAATCCAATTCAATGTCCAACTGCTCAAGGGAATACTCAAATGAATGTGGAGACAAGCTCAAACAATGGCCATTCATAACCAAAGCATAAAGCATTCACCAAGATATCATAACCTGTACTGGGTAGCCTAGGCATAAACTATGTCATAAATGAAATGCCAGCTGCAAAGAAGTGACATTCAAACCCAATTGAGCTCTAATCTCAGCTCAAAAGCATTCCAGAGCATAAATAAGAACTATATGGCATCATCCAAATGTATGAATACATCAACCCAAGTAGCTGGGAGCACCTCGTACGCAATAGGCATAACCTGGCAAATCATTAAATAGCTTCAGTCCTGAAGTTTCTAGCAACATATAACCTTTGTAAACTGAGCAAATTAGTGCTCAATATAAGCTCAAATCCATAGGCAAACCATAGGCATACATTCCATAGGCAAACCATAGGCACCAACCGGGCATAATCGGGCATCAAATGCCAAGACCTGTAAGCATAAAAATAAAGTAATAGGTGGCTGCTCTGTTTTGGACAGATATGGGACTATTCAAAATAGTCAATGGCCGAGCCAAATGCGTCTCATATAAGAGGCATAACATCCACAAGTGATCCGATATCAATAGACATCAGTAGAAGCATCACATAAGCCATAGGTATATACAAATACATGCTGTCTCAAACTTGAAATCTATTGCAGAATATTTTATCATTAGAAGTTGGCAAATTCGACATCACCATTGCGTCCAGAGCATGCCAAAACCCTAACTTAGAATCTTACCTTGCTTGAATCGGGTTCCGAATGCCCAAGATATGACAAAAAGAGTGATTTTTGAGCCATTTTTGCAAACATGCGCAAATAAAACGTGAGCATGCTGCTGTACTTGAGGGGTCAAATCAGGATGGGTAGGGGATAAGCAAGAGCCCAATGAAGGCCTACAATAAGCCTACATAAGCCTAGGACAAGTCCAAGCAAGAGGTGAAGAGAACAAGCTTCAATGATGGAAGCTATGGCTGCCTCTTCATGAAACCCTACTATTCATGTCAAAGAATGGCCGAGAACTGAGTGAGAAGCAAGCTCTCATATCTCGTGTAGATGCCAGGGAAGGCCAAGAAGCGCTCGCGAAGGACTTGCTATGCTACCAGTTGAAAGGGATGCAGGAGATGCGGGAGAGAAGAGCACATATAATGTAGGTGCTGTCAACAATGTTATGATAGCCTTATTGCACTTTCATACATATATGAATAAAGAATATGGGCAGTCATTGTACATGGGTAGGCCCAAGGACCTTTTACCCCAACAAGTTCATGTAGTATAACGTGAAATATATCAATATATTAAAATATTTGATTGTTGAAGTTTTGAGTTTAAAATGAAGAAATCTTGAAAATAATAACAACTATAAGTAATGAAGTAATATAGAGCTATATTTTACGAAGATTGTGAAGCAATTGTTTGTAAGGGTCTATTGTAAATGAATGCACAACTTCAATCTATATGTAAGCCTAATCAAATGAGGAAGAGAGAGAGCAATGTGCAAGTATAAGTAGATGTGTCTATAGTTTGCTCGTGTGTGCATAACTAAAGTACTAACACATCTAGATGCAATTATAAAATATGTGCAAAGAAGAGAGGGGGATGTGAGTGTATATGTAGTGTGATATCTCATATGCATGCATAATTGAACTATTAATATTGTGATAATATTATCAAAGATAAGCACATAAGATTAATCTAGTGATGTAAATAAGTTGTGAGAGAACTACTAATTCATTGTGAGACAGAGAGAGAGAGAGAGAGAGAGAGAGAGAGAGAAAGAGGTTATTCAGAAAGGAGGAGAGGAAAATGGATGTCGTGGATCCCCAACATATGTGTGTGTGTGTGTGAGAGAGAGAGAGAGAGAGAGAGAGAGAGAGAGAGAGAGGAATGTGTAAGTTTATCTGGTTTTGCTTATGTGTGCACAATAGAAGTACTAATACATCATGATGTAATTATAACATATATACAATTAATTGAGAGAGGGGAGATGTGAATGTATACGGAGTGTGATATTGATTATGTATGTGTATTTTAACTAGTAACATTGTGATAATATTATAAAAAATAATCACATACAAGCTTAATATAGTGATGTAAAGCAATGAAGGAGAGAAAACTACTAATGTGTTGTCAGAGAGAGAGAAAGAGAGAGTTATTGAGGGGAGGAGGAGAGGGAGATGTATGTTGTGGGTCTCCAAGATATGAGAGAGAGAGAGAGAGAGAGAGAGAGAGAGAGAGAGAGAGAGAGAGAGAGAGAGAGAGAGAGAGAGAGGAGAATGAATTGTGGTTCTGATGAGGAGGAGGAGAGTAAGATGTGGTAGTGTAGTGGTGGTAATGTTATTGAAGGGGAGTGAGATGTCATTGGTTGGTCCCCAACATATGAGGAGAGCAAGAGGAGAATTGGTTGTGGCTCTAATGAGGAGGGGGAGAATAAGATGTGGTGGTGGTGGCGGTGGCGGCAACAATGGAGGAGCAATATTGGTGCTTGATATATGCCCAAGAAGGACCAAGTGGACTATGTTGAATAAAGCTTAAGGTTGCTAAAAAAAGCTCACTCAAAGGCTCACTCCAAAAGCTCGCTTCTCACACGCACTCCGAAAGCTTGGCATGGACTACAACAATATCCATGCATGTGTCAACGATTGCGTGCTGTTTCAAGGAGAGTATAGAACTATGGAGACATATCCAAAGTGTGGTGCTCACAGGTATCGATAGGACTTGCAAGGGCAAACCATCCCTCAGAAAGTTCTAAGAAAATTTTCACTTATCCCGTTTATATGTCACATGTTTTGTACATCGGGCACGACGAGCTTGACAACGTGGCATGCGCTGAATATATCCATAGATGGAGTCCAAAGAATATCAATGGATTCATGCGTATGGAGCCACATTGACTCTATCTTTCTAGGCTTTGCACGAGAGCCAAGGAATCTACGGCTCAGTCTTGCTATGGATGGCATGAACCCATTTAGTCTCCGCTCAACTTCTTATAGTGTGTGGCCTATAGTCCTTGTTAACTACAACATCCCGCCATGGCTTTCTATGAAGAAAGGACACCTGATCCTTAGCTTACTCATTCCTGGGCACTACAAAGTCAAGAATATGGAAGTCTATCTCCATCCATTAGTTGATGAGCTCAAGATTTTGTGGGAGAAAGGGGTCGCCGCCATGGAAGATATAAGCAAGCACAAGGGTCGACGGTTTGCCAATATACTAGCCATTCTCATGTGGACCATGCATGACTTTTCGGGATAAATGGGTTTAGGGTTTAGGGTTTAGGGTTTAGGGTTTAGGAGTGCTCAGGTAAGTAGGCTTCTGTTCTCGTTGGTGATATCTAACATAGCTCGTTTGAGTTTGTGTCGACTAAATAGGGGTGTTGGGATAGGTCTGGTTATCTCAGGTTATGATGCATGTTTATTGTGTGGGCCATAGTTAGACTCCCAAAGGTCACGAACCATGAAGAAGATAGTATATCAAGGACACACCGCTTTTTTGCTAAAGGGTCATGAATTGAGGGAAGGTTTTCTTAGATGACCTCCAGTATGAATGAACACCCAAAGTTAGTACGAGTTGAAAATTCACATGGAGTCACATCCAAACAAAATGCGGTGGTTCTCGATCTTCTATGAGTTGTCGTATTGGACCCACTTATAGATCAACTACTTGATGGATCCCATGCATATTTTCAAGAATGTGAGCAGCTTACTATGGGACCATATCACAGGAAAGAGAGACACTGTAGGGGCATGAATGGATTTGAAGGAGGTAGGCAAGATGGAGGCGTTTTGACCATAGTCATGGCCACAGTTAGCGCTGATGGTCACTTGCAACTACCTCGCACTCCTTGGGTTTTGTCCACTAAAGAAGAGCGCATTGTGAAGTAAATTATTAGGTCTATCCGCACCCTGATGGATATGATGTGTTCCCTTAGATCCACTTTTTCTAAAGACAACCAATTATCAAGGCTAAAATCCCATGATTAGCATAAGATATATCAAGTTTGTACTGGCCTCGATTGTAAGTGGCCTACGTATTTTGCTATTTAGTGTCTAGTCGGTGTTTGTAATGCTTCTTCATTTATGACAATTTGTACTATCGATCGTGATCGCAGGATGCCTCACTCCAAAAATATACGAGGAGATTTACAGGTTGTCAAATTTAGTACAATGGATCTCAGAGAAGGAGATCAAGACATCCTCTATTAAGTCCGCAAGGCGGGGAGCAGTGGAGAGGGTGTCTCTTTGAGAAGTACCTACCCATCAGCATACTCACAATACAAACCCACCTCATGGTGCATATTGTAGATGAAGTGGAGATTGTGGGACTCGTCCATACGTAATGGATGTTCTTCTTGGAGCGCTTCATGAAAATCCTGAAAGGCTTTATGCGACAATAAGCTTGGCTAGAAGGTAGCATGGTTGAAGGTTGGCTAGTGTCATAGGCATTAGTGCATATTTCATAGTGGCTACCAATGGTGGGTTTAGACAACAATATGATATGGTTGCTAAAGGATGATGATAGACTGATTGGAGATGTGGTAGTTGAAAATGGGGTAGAAAAAATAATGGATGCTGGAGGAGAAAGTGAATCGTTTTTGTATGTTGCATCATGCATCCATGGAGATGTGACTCGCTAGGTACAAGCATGCCAGGAAAGATTGAGAAGAAGCACAATTGAAATTTCGACACACTACGCTCCATCGATCGATTCGATATCCCAAGGGCATGGAGGAGATGCCACGGTTTATGTCTATGTGATGGTTACATGAAGCTTTGATCATGCAACTTCTCAAGAAGGGGTGGAGATCTCTACTGAGGAATGGGAATTCTCGAGGGGATGTAGTTCGAAAGTGACTGCATATTTTATAAGCTATCATATCTATATTTTATATTTGATAACTAATCTAACCATTTCAATGTAGAGTACAAAATATACAATGTGGCGTGGTCGCACAAGTGACATTTTTGCATCATTGAGCACATTGACAAAATGCGCTCCACAATAGATTGTGGTGTCATGGCAAAGTTTGAGCAAGAGAGCCGATGGTGAGCCATGGATCTAAACACCGTTATAGATGAGATGGAGTATTTTGGAAACTTTCAAAGTGTTATCTCAATGGATTACCATAGCTTCTCCATGATCATATTCAATGTGCAGTGGTTCAAAGTGGTATTGGAAGGAGTCGGGGCAATTGTTTAATGAGGTCCATATGGATTTCTCGAAATAGATTCCAAGAAAAGATTAACAGATCTGCGCAACATGTTTGTCTTGCCGGCCCATTGTGAACATGTGCATGAACTATTTTAAAAAAAAAATTCATGACATAGAACAGTCACAAATGTTGAATCTCTCTTATATGTGAATCTATCCAAACCCCCAACAACCTCGATGGCGATATATTGTGCCTTCAAGTCCTCGAAGTGCGAGACTGTATGATGAAAGAAATGCTCCTAGCGTAGATGAGGAGAGTATGTAGGTGGAGGGGTCGATATTGCAAGGGGTGGAGGTCAAAGATGGCTTGGAGCATGTAGAGGAGGTAGATTCAGGTAACAATGATAGAAAGATAGGAGGCCAGGAATTCTTTGAGAATGAAGTGAACTCCTCCTTTTGTGGTAACCTATCTATTGACCTTATAGTGTATGCAAAGTTGTGCCAAGAGATTGACATGGGCCATATGCTACGTCATACTTGTAGCATCCGCCTACTCAATTCGTTGATGAATCGCTTATAAGGGTACTCTAGAATATGCATTTTAAGTAACATCATTTTTTTTTCAGAGTTATATTACCATGCTTTAATCGAATCTTTATATTGATTATGATAACATCATTTTCTATCTGTGTAAGTTACCTTTGACGATATTTGGAGAGCAAGATGAGCAATAAGGAGTTGTAGGAGATATTCACACATATGTCTCCATATCAGATGGCCCAATTCAGAGATATGGCGGACCAGGAGCTATCTCAAACACCATCAGGCTGTTTCGCTAGATCTACTTTGGCATGCTCTGATGCTTCTGTTTTCTAGTAGATGAGGTCGATACTCCAGACTGGGCCTGGACGGAGGGAGTAGTTCTGGTGGGGGTGTTGCGAAGATGTGGATGCTAGGAGCCTGCAGTCGGCTTGAGATACGAGCGCTACTCCTTACTCTTGTACATGTTCGAGAGAGAGTGGCTCAAGTGGGTGTTGTGGAGGCACCGATACAGTGTCTCCGTCATCTTGTCGTTTTGGTTGAGGTGTGTTACCTATAGGATTTGTCACACATGTGGGGACATCTACTCTAGTGACTCTAGCTTTTGCTCAGCCATCACAGGTGGCACCCCTATGGGTGCTACTCCGAGAGATACTAACCCTGTGGGTACATTAGATGTATAGGCGTGTCCTGGTTATGCCCATGAGTGCAATCGTGGGTGGGAAAGGACACACCTTAGATATACCCTAGAGGGATATGGATACCTCACAGAAAATAGGACATGAGCTATGATAATGAATAATGAGGGGAGGAGGGTGATGTCTCGCATGAGAGAGTTGTGCCAACAAGTTTTTTGGCACAACATTTTGGACCATTGGAAGAACATACTTGAGCGGAGCAAGGACTATATAGTAGCATCTTTGCATGAGGATTTTTCAGTACCTACTGTGGCATAGAGGTTTTCCATTGGGTGGATGATGGAGTGCATGCGTGTGTACATGTCACATAGACAATGACACACGCAAAGCTCGAGTGACTGGATGCAGATGACTAGTAGAGACTTAGGGAGGAGGCTACAGATTCTCCAAGATATTGGCGACGATAGCAGTGGGAGGCAGTGAGGGCACGATTGGAGGCAAGGGTCGTGCATCATTTGGGGAGCGGCAGCCACAAGGCTTATTTAGAGGACTTTGTAAGTTTTTCTTTTGTTCTTCTTGCTTTCTTATTTGCAATATCACTTATACAGACAATCGTGCTTCTAACAATTGTATTTTGTTTTCTTTGCAGCACTCCATTACAAACCATGATCCCACCGGCTTGGAGACTCGATATGCATAGAGTCACGGTCTTGCTACATTGATCGATAGACTATATGCACGCGACGGCCCAGTAAGTCAATAATCTTTCTTGTCCATGGTTACTAATTTTTTTAAAATGCATTATGTATGGTGGATTGATGTGTAGTTATTCATTTTACAGAGTCCGTTCGATGCTCCTTTACATCTAGATGAGCTTTCGGATGGCAAGGATTTATATCTTGCACTTGGATTCGTGGAGTGCACATCCTCTTTTTTTTTGGTCTTGTGATTTCTGCAAGCATATTCTATGTACTATGATGTTATCATCCTTTGTATCTTGCCATTGGTCCACAGATCGGATGCTGTATGCGTGCATAGTGAATGTCGGAAGGTCCCCAAGAACAAAAGAACTCTACTTTTGCACAAAAAACAAGAGAGAAGACTTGCATGACATGAAGCAAAAGACTAATTGGGTACAATCTCCCCCCATGCCTTGTGTGAGCGCTCCGCAAAGCATGTATTTGATATATTATTCATCTTCAAGCTCAAAAAATAGCCCAATTTACAATTAGCACGCTTTAGCTTTTGTGTTTGCTTTTGTCCCACTAAAGAATTAAATCTATTGGGCGCCCAAAGAGTCGGGCTGTGCCCAAATACAATGTCCAATAATAAATATTTAAATCATGCGTCCATGCACATACAAAATAATAAATAAATGTCAGGCACTTCAATAAATAAGCGTGTCAAAATAAATATTGGCGCCACGCCTAAGATGCGTACCCATAAAAAATGACAATTTCTTCTAAATAACTTGAATACACGCTATCGCCCCAGTGCTTTCCAACGCCATCGCTGCCTGCTCTACACATCAATTGAAGTATTCACAATTGTTAGAAAATAATCAAATTAAACCAACAAAAGTGAATACCTAGCAGTCTTCGGCTACAAAATAAATAAATTGGTTAGACTCAATCCTAACCTTAATTTATTACGAGTGCGCACTCTAAACTCATTAACGTTTATTAATTTAAATATGTATTTTGTAGAATCACTTGCTATGGAATCACCCACTTACACATTAAATTAACAAGACACCCGAGAAGGACAGGCGTTTTCATCGACTTTTCGCACGAGGAATCCCCCTTGTGTATGAGCCACGTCAATAAATATAATTTTATAGAATCCACCGCAAAACCTCACGGAATCCACCATGGAATATGTCGCCTGGTATCATACCCCCGGGGTGGGATAGCAATTGTCCTCAATTGCTATTAGCTCAATGTGGAGCCAACAATGAGGGGTAAGCACTTAGATCTCGAGTGTGCATCCATTGGGCCTCTTCAACAGGATGATTTTTAAACTTAACCAAATATCTAGAATATCTACAACTAGTTCTAGTGGTCATAAAGTCAGTATCTAGAATAGTTTCAGGCTTAAGGATTTCAGTTTCTTCTTCTAGCAAAGGAGGGTTTTCATAGACATGATGTATAGGTAATTGGCCTCTAAAAGGTCGTAATAAATTGATACGAAAAGTGTTGTGGATTTTCCAGTGTTGTGGTAATTCTAGTTTAAATACATTACCATTGATTTTGTGAATGATCTTGAAAGGTCCATAAAATCTAGGAGCTAACTTTACAACAAAGTGTTTGTCAACACTTTGTAATCTTCGCTTTTCAATACGTAACCAAACATAATCATCAACTTTGAAACTCATAGCTTTTCTTTTCTTATTGGCTTATTTTGTATATGAGTGCTGGGCTTTCGCAATCATATCTTTAACTTCATAAAAAATAGTAGCATGCATGTTAGCAATATCATCAGTAGCTTGAACTTTGTTTGACAATGATGTAACATGTGCATGTAATCTATATCCATAAATAATTTCAAATGGTGCTTTCTGTGTAGCTGTATGTGGTGTGTTATTGTATGCAAATTGAAGTAAATGTAAATGTGTATCCCATGTTTGTGGTTTTGAAATTGTGTATGCATGTAAAAGGTCTAAAATGGTACTGTTAGTAGCTTCTGTTTGCCCATTTGTTTCAGGATGAAATGCATATGAAAAATCAATCTTTATTCCTAAATTAGCAAACAAAGTAATCCAAAAATTATTGCAGAATCTAGAATCATGGTCAGAAATAATAACTTTTGGAAAGCCATGATTAGTGAAAACAGTTTTCAAGAACAATTGAGCAGCTTGAGATGCATTTAACGTTTTCTTGCATGGAATGAAATATGCTTGTTTGCTAAACCTATCGACAATAGTCCAAATCATGTCATGATTAGCTTTAGTGTTAGGCAAACTAGTGATAAAATCCATTGAGATCTGTTCCCATGGTTGTTCTAGAATTGGTAAAGGCATTAATAAACCATATTTTTTTACCATGGTGTCGTTTAATTCTTTAGAAAATTAAATATTCAGATACAAAGTTAGATACATCATATTCCATGTGTGGCCAATAAAAATCTTCAATCAGTGTATGCAAAGTAGAAATAATCCCTCTATGGCCTTGGTATGGGGGACAATGAATTTCATGCAAAACAAATGATCGAAATGGAACAGTTATACATAATCTTTTTTCATAAAACATAAATCAATCAGTGTAAGACAATGAATCAGCGGGAATCCATTTATTTGCAACTAATTCATTCCAATCAGCTTGAAAACTAGGGTCTTGGTTGTAGGTATCTTTCATAGGGAGAAGAGAGTCAAAAGATATCACAAAAATATTATGGATAGTCGGTCTTCTACTTAAAGCATCGGCAACAACATTCTCTTTTCCGGGTTGATATCGTATGAGTGGATGAAAACTTTGAATAAAAGCAGCCCATTTAATGTGTCGGTTAGATATTTGTGGTTGACTAAGGAGACATTTAATGGTTTGTTGGTTAGTTTTGATCATGAATTCAGATCCCATTAAATAGTGTTTCCATTGACGTAAAGCTTGTACTACAGCTAGTAGTTCCTTATCATAAGTAGAATACTTAAGTTCGAAATGTTTAAGTTTGCAGCTAGAGTAAGGTATGGGATGAGAATCTTGCATAAGGACTGCTCCTATTCCAGATCCACTAGTATCAGTGACTACTAGGAAAAATGGTCTATTGAAGTCAGGTAATTGCAATACAGGAGCATGAGTTAAAGCATATTTCAGTAAATCAAAGGACTTTTGTTGACTGTCAGACCAATGATACATAATGCATTTCTTTAATAATTTTGTCAAAGGTAATGCAATCAATGAAAAATTTCTCACAAATTTTTTGTAAAAGCTAGCAAAACCTAAGAAAGAACGTAATTCGTACACATTTTTAGGTATGGGCCAATTCAAAATTGCTTCTATCTTTTTATGGTCAACTTTAATACCTTCAGATGAAATAATATGTCCTAGGTATTCAATTTGTATTTGTAAAAATTCGTTCTTTTCAGGATTAGCATATAATTGATTCTCTTTCAATAATTTGAAAACCAAAGATAAATGTTCATAATGCTCATTCTCATTCTTACTGAAAACCAATATGTCATCAAAGAAAACAATGACACAATGTTGATGCTTCAAAAATATGCGATTCATCATACGACTGAATGTGGTTGGTGCATTAGTTAAACCAAAAGGCACAACAAGGAATTCATAGTGTCCAAATTGTGTTCTAAATGCAATTTTGAAAATATCAGATGTGTTCAATCTTACTTAATGGTATCCAGATTTAAGATCTATCTTGCTAAATATTATAGATCCTTGTAGTTTGTCCATAAGATCATCTACACTAGGAATCGGATATCTATTCTTAACAGTGATCTTATTTAGGGCATGATAATCAATGCACATTCTATAGGTATTGTTTTTCTTCTTCACTAATAGGACAAGTGCACCAAATGGAGAACTACTAGGTCTAATGAGTCCTCGGGTTAACAATTCTTCAACTTGGGCTTGAATTTCTTTCTGTTCAATTTGGTTATGTCTATATGGTGCTTTACATGGTAGTTGTGATTCGGGAATTAGGTGTATTTTGTGATCTTCAGGATGGATAGGTGGTAAGCCAGATGGTAAGTCAGTAGCAAAACAATCTTGAAATTGTGAAAGAAATTGTGCGTGCTCAGGATGCATCTGATTTTTTTTAGCTTCAATTTCATTCACCCATATTAAATAGGATTTGCTACCTTTTTGTAATGCACGTTTAGCTAGTGTATGACTAAGCAATGGAAAATTATCGAAGGTGTGCATACCAAGCAATGTGATTTGTTTCCCATTAGAATGAATCTTCATTGAATGCATAGAATAATCTATATGGGGATTGTACTGATGACGCTAAGGTATTCCTAAGATAATGTCACTAGATTGCAAAGGCACAACTAAGAAATTTCTACGTTCAATATAATCACCAATTTTAATTTCTAAGTTATGCACTTCTTGTGTCCCATTGTATCTAGTACCTAAGAATATAGCCTTGATGCAATAATGTGTAGAAACAGTACGTAAATTCAATTCTTTGACCAATTTTGCAGAAATAAAGTCGTGTGTGCTCCCATCATCATGTAAAACAGTGTTTTCTTTACCATGCACAAGACATTTCATCGTTAATAAAGAATGGAGATTTGGCATACTTGGTAAAGTATCTGAAGTAGTACCGATGTCGTCATCGTCTTTCGTGAAATCTGACATTTCTTCATGTTCTTCATCTTCTGTCGCTCCCAAATAATTGATGTGAATAGTTAGCTTTTTGGTTTGACAATTCGCCGCTAGATGTCCAGGTTGATGACATTTGTAATAAACTATGGGTTTGGCTTTAGATACATTATTGGTAATGGTGGGAAGTTTATGAATGTTGGGATTTGGCTGGAAAGATGGCTTAGCGTTTGGATTTGTGTTTGATGGTAAAGCAGGGGGTCGTGTCCAAGATTTATGGAACGAAGATGGAAGGAAACAATTTTGATTGAATCTTCAAAATTTTGAATTGAATTTTTTTGAACCAAAGTTACCATTAGTTTGAAATTGTTGTGGTCACTTTTCTCATCCTTGAATTTTGTCTTCAGTGTCATGGGCCAAGGAAATTGCATCTTCGAGAGTCATTGGCTTGAACATGTTCACCTCCGCATAAAAATGTCTAAGTAAGCTAGACATAAACTTGCGTTTATGGGTTGCCTCAGGTACATCTTCGAGCATTCAAAGTTACAATAAAGCATTCCAAAAATGCTCGGTATATTGTGAAATAGGCTCACGATCCCTCTATGTAGAAGATCCCATTGTTTGATTGCTTTTTCGTGGAATTGGGGTGGAAGGAAATTCTGCAAAAATTTCTTTTGGAAAGTCTCCCAAGTAGTAGGACAATCAGTACTCTTGCGGACAACAATTCACCATAGGGATGCTCTGTCCACTAGATGATTAGTGACACACTTAATTTTTTCTTTCTTAGTATACTGTTCTTCATGGAAATAATAATCAAATTGACTAATAAAAGCAAGTATAGTCTTTCCATCGCATAACCCATTGAAAGTATAAAATTTAAAATTTCTTTTACTTATCTTTGTTTCTTTCTGAATAGATTGCGCTTCAAGTGTTGCATTGATCGTACATTGTATAAGATCTTCAGATTGCGGTCCATCTTGGTCGGCGGTAGATTGTTGCAAATTGGCCAATTGAGCTTGCAAAGTTTGATGTGCTCTTCGTTCCTCTTGAAGCTGCATCATGATCAAATCCACTTTTGGCTCTATCATTGGTTCGGGTAGGTCACCTTCAGCCATAAAATCTTCCATGGTTTGATCGGACATCCTGCAAAATTCCAAAAGACCTCACACACTCGAAATCTTATTAGCGGGATGAGAGTAGCTCAAACTCGGGTTTACTAGGCTTATTTTTTTTTATAAATGGCTTTTTGTAGTATTTCTTCTTTGTAGATGCGGAATTTGATATCATGGTCGTCTTCCAAGAAGATAATTCGTGCGTGCAGACTGCGGGTAGCAATCTATGTGCTAGAATTTGGCTTTTCAGTCCCACAGGTGTGAACAGGGGCTTCGATGGAAGTCAAAACCCGTTCAGGACTAACTGTATATACTAAATGTATACGAGCAGTCACTATGGGAGAGGTTGAATCTTGAGAATTTAACCTTTGTAACTTAGTAGACTTGAAGCTTTAGTAAGCTTAAACCTTTAAGCTTTAACGTTTTTTTTTTTTTGAAAAGAAAGCTTAATCCAATAATCTGATCTGCGCCGGGACAAGAGTATATTGACGTCGATGTCGCGAGGGAGTACACACTTCCGCCACAACGATTGAAATCGTGGAGTTTTAAGCTTTTTAGAAAGCTTATTAAGCTTTCTAATTAACTTGATAAAAGTTACTTATCTACTTCTCTCTGAGAAAAACGTTTTTGCAAAGGAACTTCTTGAGTGGTCCTCCGCCTGTAGAGGTCCGTCCTTCACGATCCAACAGTGTAGCAGGGGGTTCTTCACTGCAGGAACATGCTGGTATTGACGGATTTCCACGAGACTAACTGTGGAGCTCGATCGTTCCAGGAGCTCTGCCTTCGCGCGAGATGGTAAGCGATTGGAAGCCCTCGATCTCAGCTTTGTTCTGATACCATTGGTGCACAGATCGGATTCTGTATGCGTGCATAGCGAGCGCCAGAAGGTTCCTAAGAACAAAAGAACTCTACTTTTGCACAAAAAACAAGAGAGAAGACTTGCATGACATGAAGCAAAAGACTAATTGGGTACAATCTCCCCCCATGCCTTGTGTGAGCGCTCCACAAAGCATGTATTTGATATATTATTCATCTCCAAGCTCAAAAAATAGCCCAATTTACAATTAGCATGCTTTAGCTTTTGTGTTTGCTTTTTTCCCACTAAAGAATTAAAGCTATTGGGCGTCCAAAGAGTCGGACTGTGTCCAAATACAATGTCCAATAACAAATATTTAAATCGTGCGTCCATACGCATACAAAATAATAAATAAATGTCAAGCGCTTTAATAAATAAGCGCGTCAAAATAAATATTGGCGCCATGCCTAAGATGCACACCCATAAAAAATGATAATTTTTTCTAAATAACTTGAATACACGCTATCGCCCCAGTGCTTCCCAACGCCACTGCTGCCTGCTCTACATATCAACTAAAGCATTCACAATTGTTAGAAAATAATCAAATTAAACCGACAAAAGTGAATACCTAGTAGTCTTTAGCTACAAAATAAATAAATTGGTTAGACTCAATCCTAACCTTAATTTATTATGAGTGTGCACTCTAAACTCATTAACGTTTATTAATTTAAATATGTATTTTGCGGAATCACCCACTTGCACATTAAATTAACAAGACGCCCGAAAATGACAGGTGTCCCCATCGACTTTTGGCACAAGGAATCCACCTTGTGTATGAGCCCCGGCAATAAATATAATTTTACGGAACCCATCGCAAAAGTCACAGAATCCACCATGGAATATGCCACCTGGCATCAGCCAAGAGTTTTCATCAGCGATCTTGTACTTATTCTATGTATCATTCTTATGGATCCAAGTACATTTTGCGCTCATTTTGACAACCATTGCACACCCAACATCTAATTATTTGTAGAACATGAATACAATGCATAGTGCTATATGTGGCAGGGCAGCTTGCTGCCACAAATTTTTTTTCTCTGTAATCGTCACTATTAGCGTTGCAAATTTAATCGTATCATTATTGGCATCACAATATGCATTGCAAACTGTTGCTATATGCATCCCTATTTGTGTCACAAAACTAACAAAAATTGCGACACAAATAACGATGCAAATAGTGATGCACATAGTGATGGTTTTATGGAGATGTTGATACCAACATGTTTAGCGAAGACGAGGGCAAGTTTTTTAATGAACATTTTCGTCACTTTGAACGTCGGTATGAGGCTTGTATCTTGTAGTGGACCATGTGACTTTTATGGATTGGAAATAAGTTTAGCATAATCTTGCACTTTTTGGATAATTAGAAAGCACTCACACACTAGAATTAGGGTTGGTGGCTTCATCGAAGCATCACATATGCTTTATTTGATATTTGTAGTCTATCGCATGATCCATTGATTGCATGAACATTGTGTTTTGGTCATCTAAAATACTAAAAAAGTATTGTAATATGCCTACAATTTTTGCTTATTCCATGTGCCAACGTTGATGTTCATCACAAGTGTAGTTACTTCATTATTCACTTTTGCTTTTGTCCCTTAGTTGCCACCTCATTAGGTCAAGGAAACACCTCTAAATAATATGTTGCAATCACTATAGTCACATATTGCAATCATCATCCTGCATGTGCTCACAAACATGTCTACCATAGCTGCAAACATCCCCCATTGCTCCAATTGCACTCATCAACACTCCTAGATAGTGGACTAAGTGTAGAGTGCCCCCCTTAGTCCAATGCTTGCACTCAAATAAGATCACACATGGCACTAACCATGCACACACATGACTCTTAGTCATTAAGTGGGCACTTTTAGAAACAAGCATGAGTGCACACACCTCCTTAAGGTATTCATAGTCCAAATAGGCACACTTCCTCACACATAATCATGGGCATAATTCCTCTATGCAATGCCTTACATCACCTAGTGTATCGTCCAATTTGGGGCTCCAATCAATCTAGATTACACTTGATTAATCAAGGCTAGCAAATAATATAATCTAGCCAAGTGCTTATAAAAGGGGACTAGTTGAAGTGATTAATATGTCAAATTTATTGTAATGAGGACTAAAGAAGGTAGTATAGTGAGTGGAATCAAGCATGGCTCAATCCCTAAGCCTAGAATCCCTTATAGGGAAGCCATATAATATTTTAAGTGTCTTGCCAAACAAATAAAGATGTACGTATAAAAATATATATATGCACAACTGATAAGGGAAAAAAAGAGTGAGAATTGGGTATAATATATATTTAATTAATAAAAAAATTCAAGAAAGAAAATCATTGAACTTTGGAAAAATTGACAATTGTTGTGCTCCAAGAGCTCCATGTTGGGACTTTAGACACCCTCTTATTTATTCAAGATGTTTAACCACAAAGCACAATGGCTATCCCTCACCTAGCCTCTCACACACATCATCAACACTAAGATCCACTTGTAGTGAGCTTAGGTGGCCTACCTTCAAATATGAAGGATGCTCTTGTAAAGCTTCACAATCCATGAGTGCATTCCCTTCATTCTCAACTCTCTATAGCTTTTGTATGCCAAGGAAAAAGAATGAGTGTAGGCAAGAGAGAGTACTCAAGAGAAAGAAGAAGATGGATTCACCCACATGGTCCCTCACCCTCACTCACACTCCCTCTCCCTCTCAACTCTCTCACTCTCACTTTCTCCCTCTCTCACACATGAAAAGCAAGAATGCAAGAACTAAAAATTTGCACACACATGAATATCATGCTCTATTCTTTCTCATCCTTTAAATACAAGAAAATTAGGGCTAGGATTTCCCCACCTCCCTTGGGCATCTTGCCCCCTTTGTGGTCTTTCCAACTAGTGATGGCTATCTTTACATGTAATCAAACTTTAGTCTTGATTAAAAAATAAACTAGATGTTGGATGCTAGTTACTAAATGTAATTTGCACCTAGCTCTCATAAAAATAATAGCGACAAGTGTTACATAAATTACTTCTTTTCCAAAATTTATAGGTCTTTTTCTTTCGCTTCTTCTTGTAATTAACATTTAGTCCCCCTCCTAGATGAGTGCCACTCCCACGGCACTTTCGCCAAATGGATGGTGTCGCTCTACTAGTGAAAGGCTCTAGGGATTTTGATGAGGGAAATGGTGGGGGTGAATAGTGTGGTGTGGCTCCTTCACTTCAGCCTTCAAAATCAGCCTGTCTTAGTGGCACGGCTCTGATACCATGTCAAGAATCGCATGGTGGGGGGACTTGCTCAAGATGCTGCGCCGAACACACACAGAATGCACAAGGAGAAGCTCACTCAAGAGACAATAAGAGAGTGTTGGAAACATAGAGATTAACACCATTAATACTAATGAAGCTATGGAGAAAAGTAATGGAACATTATCATGACAAAATGCACATGAGACTTTATAGTAGTTAGAGTAAACTAAATGAGAATCATAGTAAGTGGATTTTGTTACAAATGAAATAGGCAACTAGCAAAGCTAAGCTTGATGCTCATTCTTGTTGAACTTGAGAGATTGTTAAAACTGAAGTTTAGTGCCATCTTATATAGGTTGAGGCAAGTGTCTTGCTTACATCATTAGTGATCATAGTGTTACACGGGGTAGGTGAAGAGTTACATCATAGATGACTACCTACTTTATTCTCCTCTAAGTAAAGGTTGGTTCTCATGAACTTGGATGAAGGGGTCTATTTCCAACACCCTCCTTAGCCCAAATATCATGCAAAGGATAAGTAGAGTAAATAGGATGAATGCTTAGACATGATAAATACTTAGATAAAGTAGATAGGATATATGTGGGCTAGGTGGTACTTACTGTGATAAGACAAGAGAACATTTGGAGCTTCAAAATAGAAAGACTAAAATTAGAAATTCCAAATTCCATCTGGTACCCATGAAGACCAAGATTACTAGGGAAGGACTTCTAGAACTTAAAAAATAAGTCTAGGATACAAGAGAAAAGACTTCTAGAACTTAAATAGTAAGTCAAGGATTACAAATCAAGCAGTAAGAAGATACCAAAACAAAATCTAGCCTCTAATGTTGATGTAGATTAGGTTGCATAGTCAAGATAGGTATTAGCATAATATGCTATAGTTTCTTCTTCTTTGTCTTCCACCATGTTTGTAGTTGTAGACTCCTTGGGTGCTTTGCAATGGTCTAGCTTCCTCATTTTGGCAACGTAAGCTAGCTCTCATACATAGGGTGTTAATCTAAAGCTCTTCTCTTCTTCAAGGAGAGATTTTATCACGTTTCTAAGCTTGGAACTTGTTACTTCTCTTTCAGGACTCTTTAGTATTAATGCTACAACATTTGTGTCGTTGACTGGTTCTCCAATATTGGAAAGTTTGGTCTTTAGGCTTTTCATTTTATTGACTATAGAGGCAACATTTTTTCCATCTTCCATTTTTAAGCCATAAAGCTCAACCTTAAGAATGTTTACCTTTGGTTCCAAATGTAGTGTCTAGTGTATGCCATGCTTCAAATGCAATTTTTGCCCCATCTACATGATAGACAAGCTCATCTACAATGTTAGCACAATGATTCCTAGCACTTTTTTGTTCCACTCCTTTTGCTTAGGGGTCAGTTGACCTACTTGAGCTTGAGCTGTAGATTTTGTGGTGACTTCAAAAGAACTTGATGTAGCTCTAGATTATTGACTTTAAGCAAAGAATATGACATTCCATAGCTTCTTCCTTATGAGATGCCCTTTCATCTTAGCTTGCCAAGGATGGAAGGTAGTTTTGTCAAACTTGGTTGTCTTTGAATCCATGATAAGGATTGAGAAAAAGAAAAATGAGTGGAAAATAGTTGGGAAATCTTTTTGGAGAAGCTTCAACTCACTAGAAAATCTCAAGAAGTGAGAGAAACCACAAAAAGTGAGCTATTGATGAGTTTGGCTATGGTTCTATGTAGAGGTACCTTGTGTTGCATAACAAATTGTGAAGAGTAGAGGGAAAACCCCTAGGTAGGTGAAATAATGTAGTACTATGTACCAATGTGTACTAGGGATGTTGGGAGTGAGACCTACTATCAGTCCAAGGTGTCTTGTACATGTGTGCACAAGGAGTCTTATGGTGTGGATGGTCTTCTAATGATCATGTGCACAAGTTCATGTGTACATCTATGCACTTAGTACCCTAGTATACTAGTTTGAGTGTATAAGAAGAATTCTAGGGTTTGAGACTAGGTGTGATACAGGATGGTCTACACAATAGTCTAGGTATGTAGTACATCTAATGTGCACGTGCATAGATGCCCATGTGTGAAGGTATACTATGCACTAAGGTGCACTTGTGTGCACTACGATTGTACACCCAACAAGTGCACAGGCAAGGCATCACCTTCATCCTTCATGTATCTTTGATCCTCCCTTCCTAGTATAGTGGAAATAGGGTTGTGAAGAGGAATGAGGGCTTCTATAGCACTCATGAGTGCCAATGTGCCTAAGGGTTGTTCACTAAGGTATGGCCGAATGTTGTGTAGATGCAAGTGTGTGTACACCTAGGGTATAACTGGATAGGGGTGTGTGTATAGTGCACGAAGGTATGAACAACGCATAGTGTAGTGCACTAGTGTGAGTGTGTACTAAGATGCAATGTAATGGGTGCTTGAGATGTGTTTATGTGTGAAGGGATGATGGAGTTCAAGGGTTAAAGTTGCGATGCAAGGTTGTGTGTTGATTGGCGGGTGCTACACTATGGGATGCAAGGAATGTGTAAGGTACATTGATGCATGTGTGTGCACAATGCATTATGATGTAGGGTGAGTGTTTTAGTGTATGTGTGTGCATTAGGCATATATGGTGTGAATGAGTCTCTAGTGCTAGTATGCATTGGTTGCTTATGCACTAGTGCAAGTGTGAAATAGTTATAAAGGTTGGTGGTGTGGCTTGTGCATTGTGGTGCATAAGTGTAGGCCGTGGTTTATATGAATGTGTTGGATGGTGGCCATGCACATGGTTGTGCATAGTGCTCCTTGTTTTACTCTAAGGAATAATGAAAATGTGCACTGATAGTGTGTTCTAGGGGTATGAGGCTTAAGGATTCTAACATGTAGTGAGTGGTTTTGCAATTATTGACACTAGTGCACGTGTGTGCACTAGCATGGTTTGTGGATGGTGCAAAGTTGAATATAGTGTGGTGCCTGAGGAAGGTGATATACTAGTGCATGTGACCTAGGTAATGATGCAAGGTAATGCTCAAGAAACAAGGCTTAGTGCAGCTTTGATGCAAGTGTAAATGTGTAACTCTAAGGGTGGAACCTAGTCAAGCTTATGTACAAGGGATAGTGTACACATTTGCATTGGTGTGTGATAGGGGGCACATAGACACCTTCTTCCTTCCTTGCTCCCTTTCCAACCCTCCCTTGCAAACAAGGCAAGTGTATAGGACACATGGCCATGCACACCCACTACTATACAGAAGCATTCAAGAGTGCACCTAGTTTAATCCATTATTAATGCACATATTACACAAAGATTGAGTATGCAGAGAATAATGTGTGGTGCAACACAAATGATAGTGCACGATGTTATGCAAGTGTGGATGTTCAATTGTATGACAAGCAAGCTAGTGCAACTACACATTGTGGACACTAGGGTATGTGTGCAGTGAGCATCAATATGTTTGATGCATAATGCAATTGGCTGCTTTATGCTTGTTGTTGTGATATGAATGCTTTTAACCTAGGGTTGAGTGCACATTGATGGATATAAGCATTGTACACACCAATGTACGCAATTGCACACAAGCACACACAAGTACACACAAGTACACACAAGTACACACAAGTGCACATGAGTGTACACTAGTGCACATAGGTGCACACACATGAATACTAGTTCTCACACACATGCACTTGTGAACACCACCATAGGATTCTACTTATGTAGTGGGTCTTTAGTGTGTTTGAGGATCATGGATGCTTCTTAGTATTGCCCTTCTTCTTTCTCACCCCCCTCAGCCCTCTCTTTCCACAAGAAGGTGTGGGAGAAAGACAGAACTAGGAGACATTAGAGCATGCATGACCATGGCCCTCCAACTAAGTGTGCATAATACTTTTATCTATGTGGTGCATGGGGAGAGTGATATGCAAGGTGATTGGGGATGCACTAAGTGGTTGTGAATGTGTTTGTGTCTCCAAAGTGATGGCGCACTTTGTGGTGCTTTTGCAAAATGAGTACATAGTGAAGCAATGCACTAAGGGGTGCTATTGTGGTAAAATAAAGTGCAACATTGTAGCTCACTAGTGTACATGTGCCCTATGTGTGGCAAGGGTGCAAACAGACACCTCCTTCCTTCCTTGCTATTTGTTATAATCCTCTCTTCCTAGTAGTGTGGATGTACCAATGTACAAATGCTAAGGTCTAGTGGACACAATTCCACACACAAGTACACCTGATGCACATGATCCACTTGCAACCAATAAGTACACAAGCTCACTAGTGCCAGCGCCGTGCACCACGGTGACCCTATAGTGCATGCGATTCACAATTGAGAATAAAATAGTTTATAGAAAATGACAAATATTAAACTAATAAAATCTAAAAAATTAAGTGCAAAGTACACAAACTTTCCAACTGCTACAATTCAAGTGCACGCGTTCTTTAGAGCAGTGATGTGTGGAAAGTCAATAACACTTCTATCATTCCATTAAGAATATAGACCCAAGACTTGAAACCATAAGGGTTGCATCAATGTATAGCATGGCTCTCTCTCTCTCTCTCTCTCTCTCTCCCCCCCCCCCCCCCAATGCATGCTCTCCCTTCCCATAGGGAAATTGGTAAGGGTGGAGAAGTGAGAGGGGTCTTGCTTGCCATACTCTATGCTCTTATTAAAGATGTTTTTGTGTGGTTACACATTGTAACCATTAAACGAAGAAAAAGACATCCATATACATATTCTAGATATATGCTCATGGGGTCCTTACTCATGATTTTGATAGATTCTCTAGATTCAAAATTGGTCTTCAAAATTTTCTAAATATTAGTTATTGAGTTCTATTAACTTAATGACAATTTTGGGTGGATAAAAACACATGTAAGGAGTTATCCTAAGTGCTATAGGGCATCTTTTTGGAATTTTGCCCATGTTGGCTTGGAGATTAGGTCTAGTTTGTGGTCAAATTGAGTACCCAAACATCTATGTTCTAAGTTTGTATGCAAAAGTTAGAGTAGAATCAAGTTGTAAAAATACTCAAGACAGGACAACAATCCTCATGACTTTGATACAAGGTTTCTCGCATTTATCAAAAGAGCGTTTGTAATTCAAGAGGGTGTCTACAATATATAAAGTCTTTTTCAAAGTAACATATAGAGTTTTTTTGTATTCTCTTGATCCTTCCATATTGTCTATTCTTTTTGATCCTATGGTTTGTGACTGGTTACTACATACTCCCCTCAAAATCTAGTGAACATGATGATGTAAAAGCCATATAATTAGTCACAACGAGATGGAAGACAATGATCATGAAGTGACACTGATAAGAAATAAGGGAGAAGATAGAGGAAACATCTTTGGTAGAAACTCAAATGTTGGAGATATTCATATGACTCATGGGATCTATGACTTTATGTAAACTTATGGACACATCAAGCATGAAGAAGCTATGTTAAGGGCTCTACAGGTCATTATTACATAGACAAAGCAATTTGATGGTAGGACTGCCTCTAGGTTTCTATAGGTTTATTGAGAGAAACTTGAGTTTGAAAGTGTGGCTGTCAATAAGATGTCATGGTATTTTAACATAGTTGTAACTTATGAGTTACAAAATCACATCTAAACTTTGTACGAAAATCATGATTTGACATGGGATGGGTTCAAAAAGGCTCTAAAAGACGAATTCTTCTTAGAAGATGCAAATCATGTGACAAAATAATCATGCTTGGAGTGAATCATGAAGCATGGTAAAGGACTTTCAGTTGTTGTAGAGTTGCAGTAGGATTTTGAACAAAGATATGACCATCTTAATGCCATCGAGCCACTACTACTCCCTAAAAAGATTTTACTTTTTCTACAGCCTAGGGATCCTTCATTGTAATTACAGCTAGATAAGTTTTTAGAAGATAAATCCATGGAAAAATTGGGCTAATGTACAAGAAGCAGTTTCAAAGCTAGTAAAGAGGAAACAAAGATATGAGCATTTGATGGGTCTGCAAGCTATGATTCCTCCTTTGTGACATGTATCTCCTCCTAGACTTTAGTCTTTTATACTTGCTTTTGCATTAGGTATGATGATGATATTATTGAGGAGGTTGTGAAAGATATAAGAGATTTGAAGACTAAGGTGTCTTTGAAAGATAAATTTGGGTGAGCTAGACCTTTTCAGGCATTGCCTAGGAGAGACTATGAACATAGATACATGTGGTGCAATAGCATCAACCATGAGCACAACCACAACGAGCCCCTTAAAGAGGTCCATAGATAGAATTTGGTATTTTGGAAAGATGGGAAGATTTTTTCTACAAAGACAAGGTAGCCTTTTACATTAAACTTTGGTAAAGGAGATATGAAAAAGATTTTTGAGGACATGTTTATGCGGACACCTTATATAGCTTGTGATGCTTCACCTTATGGTGTTCAAATTGAGAAAAAATTGCAATGTAAATTAGAGTTATGAAAATTTTCTTTGTAGACTGGAAATAAGGGCAAAGTGCAGCAAGCTAATTTATCTAGTGTAGGGAAGAGCATTAGAATAGAGACTAGATGGGACTCTCCAATTGACACATATTCATTTTATGCTTATTTAGTAAAGATTCAGGGCACAAAGGTGATTGTTGAGGAAAAACAAAAGAGGGATAATGGTGTTCCTAGCATTTCCAAGAAGACTAGCGGGGTGAGTCTACAATGCTACCTTCTAGTCAAAATAAAGAAGATGTACAAAAGAAGGAGAATTCTAGATTAAGAAAACAACTAGATTACAATCTTTCTTTAGATATTGAGTCCACGGTAGATCTTAAAAGAGTGCTAGAAGATAGGATCTTGAATAGCGAGATTGAGTTCACTCTAAAAGAGGTTTTGGGGATTGCAAAGAGAGAATTTCATGAGGAAATTATATGTATCATTAAGAGGAAGAAACATGTTATTGAGATTGCAGAGAAACCTTTCATGCAGGGTATCATGATTGACAAGTTGACTAAGGAGAGTGATGATGATGTTCTTATTGAGGATACTATAGTATGTGTGAAGAATGTACAATTAGTGTAGTACACAGAGGATGATGCACTTGTAATGGTTTCTCGTAGCCGTTTTTTTAGAAGCCATTGGGCACACGAGCAACCCTTGAGATAGTGGGGTTAAGATTGGAGAGATGGAGAGACCATGTGTTGCCTTATTAGATCATGGATAATTGATAAATGTCATAGTTGACACAGTTTGTATGAGAGCAGAAGGTGGCTCATAGATCTAGAGCATGGATGCAGATGAGAGCCACTAATAATACTATAAGAGAGCTTTGTGTAGCATGTTCGAGTATGAGGGTGACTATAGGAGATATTTAGGATTATTATCATTTCTTTGTGCAAGACTCATGTTCTTATGATGTTATTTTGGGATAACTCCTTGTCATTGGGACTTGAATGGAAACAAAAGTTATGGAAGACAGTTGTTTGATGTTGGTTAATGTCAACACATAGAGTTTGGAGATGTTTGTATGAAATCCAAAGAGAATAGGTCTCACTTATTTTAGCCAACAAGGTTGTATGCTATGCATTTGTAGCAAGAGTTGGGTTTACTAGGGAAAAAGATTGAAGTATGGTCCAAATCAAGTACAAAACGGTTGATAAAAAAGTGTCTACTAATTGATGATGTGATGATGAAGTGTGTAGATGGTATCGTGTAAGAGAGGGAAGATGCTATGGTACTTGCAGTGTCATGCCCATTTTTAGTCCCGATAGGTGGTGCATTTATTGAGAGCCGCCAATAAGTGGCAGCTTTCAAATCTTGGCTAATTAGGGACTAGCAAGTTAGTTTATGCCAAATAGCATCAAGGTAGACCCATTATTTTTTGATAAGCACCATCAAGTCGAGATCCAAAAATAACAAAGAGCTGTTAGGGGTAGATAGTGGGCTGAAATCCTTAGGAGGTATTTTCTTGAACGTATCAGCCCCCGATACCCCTACGAGGGAGAGGTCTTAGTGACCCTAGTGCCAAAAACAATCCATTAGAAGGAGGAGGAAGCTCTAGTGCTCCCCTTCTCCCAGTATGTTAGCCTACAAGTGGAGTTGTAGTTACACCATTAGAAACTCCTATAGAAAATCCGGTTGTCACTATGGCATAACATATTGCGATTCCTATAGGCACGTGAGATTTTCCAGCCTTGGTTTTCCCTATACCAATCTCTACTGGGTTAGCGGAGGAGGATGTGGAGCTTCACATCAATGAGGTTTAGAAGCTTATGTTTAATTATCGAATTCATGACGAAGGACATCTCATGATATTTTTGAACATGACCCTAAAAGGGAGGTTTGCAATATCTTATCACAGCTTAGAAGCCAGTACCATAACCATAATCAATTTATTCTTTACAACCTTTCGAAGGGAAATTTCCCTTGTGAGAGGGCTAGTATTGGCTACGTGTGTGCTAATAAATGTGACACATCAAGAGCCCCATGAAAATACCCAAGCATATACCAAGAAGACGAAAGAGGTCTTTCGCAATTTACAAGCCTCCATCCCTATCCCACTGCTACCCAATTGCAATATTTCTTGCATGGATTGGACTTTAATATTCAAGTGCAATTGAGTAGTGTCCATTTTACGGATATAGATATTGTTACAACCCAACCAAAGGAAGTAGAGTCCCACTTGCAAGCGGCCTACGCCTCGAGGACAAATCTAAATTCGAGCCTTAGTCCTAGAAATAATTTGGGATTGGTTAGTCGAGATCAAGGTGCAATTAGTACCCCTCTGACCAACCTAAATGGTAGAGAAAACATGATGTAGAATGTGCCTTTGTTGCTAGCTCCTCCAAATGTCATTAAGTCGACAGGTAGCCAAATAGCTCTATTTTATAAACCAAGGGTCAGTACAAGTAGCACCCCCTTTGCAATTTGTGCAACCTAGTGGGGGGATAGCTCCTGAAGCCACTGGTTATGTGCCCTCTGCATCAAACATTGTAGAGGAAGTAAAAGATACGATGAAACATTATACAAATATGATTAGTGAGAAATACTACCAGATCACCATATATTCTAATTTTTTATAGCACCTGAAAAATGTGATGGTACTAGAAAGCTTGATGATGGGGGACCCATCACGATTCAATTGTAAGTGGTGTGGTGAGTGGCATTTCTCTCGTAATTTTCCTAATGTCAAATGCAATATATGCAATAAGTCTAGTCACTTAGCCACTACCTGTTAGAGTAGGATTAGTTCTCTCTAGTAAGATAATCAGCAACTTGGGCCTGTGAGCCATCGTGCCAATAATAAGAATACTAGAGGAGAGGGTCCTAAGAAAATTTTGCAAAGGGGTAAAGCCACACTTGAGGAAATGCCAAGTGGGGTAAGTCTAGTTGAAACTTTGCCAATCAGTGTGAGTTTATCTCTTAACAATATTAGGGTAGTAATTAGGGGTTACAAATTAAAATATTCTCAAAAAGATAGCCCTACTACACCAAGTAAAGTTAACTCTAAACCTAGCGTGGATGATAAGAAGGTGTTGGATGCCCAGGCAGATCCTAGTAAAAATGATGGTGTTTTAGAGAAGCCTGTGATTAAAAGAAAATAAAAATCAAAAGAGAAGGAGGGTACTAAGATTATCAAGAAGCCAAAAGAGCGGTTGATGTGGAAAGAAAAGAGAGTACTGGCCAACTTCTATGAGTTTGATCTAGCAAATATGCTTTGTGAAGTAAAATCGGATGTGAATCTGCTATAGCTAATCCAATTGTCACCAAATGTTCGTAAGGAGTTCAAGAAAATCCTAAGAATAGGTTATGTCATAGCATCTTTTAGTGTCCACCCAGTGGGTATAGTGAATGGTGGGATCATGTAGAGAAGCATTGCCCTAGGATGCACACATATATCGATGGAAGCATGATAGAAACTATGGTAGTGGACCCCGGCTCATCCATATATATTATGAGTATGGATTTATTAGAGAGGCTAGGTCTA
The DNA here is from genome assembly GCF_053477565.2 of Lygodium microphyllum. Classification (NCBI taxonomy): domain Eukaryota; kingdom Viridiplantae; phylum Streptophyta; class Polypodiopsida; order Schizaeales; family Lygodiaceae; genus Lygodium; species Lygodium microphyllum. The sequence continues at coordinate 4,662,276 of NC_141156.1, forward strand.
CCAATCCAAAAGATGTCACAACAATTTTAAAAATGATTGATAATAGCCTAAGGCAATCGGAAGGAATGGTAGCACAAGTACATGTGACGGTTGCTAATATTGAGTGCGTCCCTAGACTTTTGTGTTATATGATTGTAGGAGGCCAAGCTACCAATTGTTGCTTGGATGTTCGTGGATATCACATTCCAATTGTTTGGTGGATATCCCAGCTGGTCAACTGATTTTTGGATGTGGGTGAAAGAGAATAATTCTGGATGCATACCCTAAGTGCCATTAGATGAAAGGCCATTATCTTTCACTACTAGAATGGGAGACACTTGAGGGAACCTCAGCTATTGGAACTTCAAGTTTCAGTGATTCTGAAGAGGGTTCTACTACTACTGAGGAGATTTACCAAGTATGTTTAAATGAATCAATAAAAACAAATGATAGGATTCGTGATGCTGATGTGATAGAGCTAGATCTTAGGACTCTTAATGATCCCTACCCCATTAAACTTAGCACTATGTTATCTATTGATGAGCGTGCAAATTATGTGGCATTCCTATAGGAGTTCATTGTTGAGATATCGAGCTCCACTCGTGATATGCCAGGGTGACCGTTGTGCATTTATGTCACCGACTTGTCAGTTGCAGATGTGGTTGGTACACCGCCCATGAATAATAGCTAGATGACAGCTATCCTTATCTACTCTAGTTCGTGGCTCAGTTAGTATGCCACCTTAGTTAGTTGAGTTTGGTTTGAGACCCATATATAGGGTTCTTCTATTTCTATGTACTTGAATTATTTTGGTTTACACAACTAAGAAGAGGAAAACTGTTTTTAGCCTCCACCTTTGTGTGTATTCCCCCATTGTGCAAGCAAGAAAGCTACAAGTGAGACTCCTTCCTTCTCTCCCACAATCTTGACATGGTATCAGAGCCTTGTTCGTGGTAAGGAGCTCAAGAAAGCAAGCCAAGTTTGCGGTGTTTGGTAAGAGGACCAGTGTTGCTTTCATTTTTTCTATTTTGGGAGCAAGTCTCGACAGGTAGCACAGCCGGAAAGTGCAAGAGTGCATTGTCTTAGATTGAGACGCCCTTCGCGGTGTAGCAAGAGGGTAGTATATGCTGCGGGCAAGGGCTTTAGCCCTTGGTTGCTCTGTTTTTTTGATTTGAGGCCATTTCGGGGCCTGTTTTGGAGGCAGAAGTTTTCTGCATGCACTCAGGAAAAGGCCCAGTTTTATGCTGTGCGACCACTGTTCTACAGGTTGGTGAAAAGTTACTGTAGAAATTGCATCGTATGCCTGTGCGCAGAGACATTGGGAGTTACAGAATCATCCTTGTTGCCTGTTGATGCAAAATCGTCACTAGGAAGTGACTGTGTGGTCAAATACCACTTTCGTCAGTTTTGCAGATTTGCCCTTGTGAGGCTGAGGCTGTGTTCTTTGCAGTGACACAATTTTTTGCAGTGTTCTGTAATGGCGTTTGATTTTCTTTCACAGATTGTCACTGAAAAGCTTGACAAGAACAACTTCCAAGCATGGAAGTTTAGAATGATGAATTTCCTTATGGGAAAAGGATATTGGGAATTCGTTGTAGGAAATGAAGAAGAACCAGTTCTTCCTGATGTTCCCAATTAATAGCAAATGTAGGAATTTAAAGTATGGCATGAGAGAGCTAGGAAAGTTATGTATTGGCTGTCTATCAGCATTTCAGACTCTATGATTGTGCATATTCAAGATGCAAGTACGCCAAAGGAGGCATGGGATACTTTGTCAAAAATGTATAGCACAAATACGCAAGCCAGGAAAATGCAGCTCAAGCAAGAGTTGCACAATGTGCAAAGAGAAAATATGAGCATCAATGACTACCACATGAAGGTGAAGAAGATTGCAGATGCACTTGCTTCCATTGGGTCACCAGTGGAAGATGACGATTTAGTTTCTGTGACCTTGAATGGTCTAGGAAAGGATTATGCATAGTTCCGAACATCCATTTCCGTCCGTGAAAGATTTCCTGATTTTGAGGAGTTGATTGCTCTTCTAATTTCTGAGGAGCAGAGAAATGGTGGTGCATCATCTTCAAGAGGAAATTCAAAAGAAGCTGTCTTCTAATCAAATGCTGGAAGAGATAGAGGCAGAGGTAGAGGAGGCCGATCTGGAGGCCGTGGTAGAAATCAAAATATGCAGCAAACTCAAGAAAACCAGTCCTATGGAGGAGGATGTGGTAACTCTAGAGGTAGGGGGAGCCAAAGAGGTCGTGGTGGATGGCAAAGAGGCCAAAATGCAAACAGTAATGTTGAATGCTACTACTGTGGTAAAATGGGTCATATGGCTAAAGACTGCTATAAAAATCAGAATGACATCATGAATGGAAAATTGCAATAAGGGAATTATGCATCTTCTAGTAGATAGGGTGATGACAGAAATGAGCATTTGTTTATGGTGCAGCACATGAACAATTCTGTGATAAGTGCAGAAGAAAGCAACGATGTATGGTATGTTGACTTAGGTGCATCAAACCACATGACAGGTCATGCAGAATGGATGGAGGATGCAAGGAAAATGGAAAAACCAGGATTTGTGGAGACTGGTGATGATACTACACATCCTATTGTGCAGATTGGAAAAATTCCTTTGTCTATGCAGGATGGGAAAAAGAAATACATGTCTGATGTATTTCATGTCCCGAATATCACCAAGAATCTGGTTTCAGTTGGTCAAATGGTTGAGCAGGGCTTGCAGGTCAGATTTAATCCTCATGGATGCTTTTTTGAGGATATGAAAAATAAAGGTGGCTTGATAGCAAAAGGAAAGAAGAAGGGCAGAATGTTTACGTTGGATGCAGACATGCCTGAATTGAGTGCAGCAATGTTTGCACATGGGACCGGTGTAGTTGTTGATATTGATATCTGACATAAACACATTGGTCATGTTAATGTACAGCGACTTAAATCAATGCAAGCCCAAAATATTGTTGCAGGATTACCTAAATTCAAGGTTGCAGAAATGCATAAGGTATGTGAAGCCTGTCAGTTTGGAAAACAGGCAAGGAAACCATTTCCTAAACATGTTCAAGACAGTAAGAAGCCATTGGAATTAATCCACTCTGATGTGTGGACTACTAAAGCTGCATCTCTTGGAGGCTGTCATTATTTTGTCACTTTTATTGATGACTATAGCAGAAAAGTTTGGGTGTATTTTATGAAAAAGAAAAGTGAAATTTTTGGGCATTTCAAAACTCTTAAAGCTATGGTTGAAAAAGAAACAGGCCTGCAAATAAAATGCCTAAGGTCAGATGGAGGGGGAGAGTACCTCTCAAATGAGTTTACAAGGTTATTGTAGGAGCATGGCATAAAGCAGCAATATTCATGCAGTCATACCCCACAACAAAATGAAATTGTAGAAAGGAAAAACAGGCATATTGGAGAGGTATCTCGTGCCATGCTCAATGAAAAAGACATGCCAGATTTTTATTGGACTGAGGCAATTGCTACAGCAGTCTACATAATAAACAGGACTCCCACTACAGCAATACATGGGATGACTCCAGAGGAGAGGTATACTGGTAGGAAACCAGATATTTCTCATTTGAAAATTTTTGGTTGCATTGCCTATGTTCATGTGCTAGATGAGTTGAGATCCAAGTTGGATCCAAAAGCTGAGAAGTGCATCTTTATTGGTTACTCTTTGCAGCAGAAAGGGTATAGATGCTATAACCCTTCTACTCGTAAGTTTACAGTGAGCAGAGATGTTGTTTTTGATGAGATGAGTAGCTGGTATAAACCAGTAAATGTGATTGATGATGTAGATGTACAAAATGGTAATGCTGCACAGAATTCACAGCAGCAGTCACAAAATATTAGTGGACCTGGAGCATCCTCTAGCAGTGGTTCACATTCTTTGGCATGGACAGGGAGATTGAGATTAGGAGAATCTTCTCAAAGCAATGCAGATAGTGGTATTCAGGTATCACGAAAAGGAAAAGAGAAGGTAGATCAGCCCATGTTTGATGTGAATGCACGTCACTCTTATGTGGATGGTGAATCCAGTGGCTCAGAACAGAGCATTGATGATGAGTTGGGTATTCCTTCTATTGTTACACCTGGAATAAGGAAGACCAGGGATGTTTTGAGAGCACCTGGGAGTGAACCTGCTTTGCGCAGGTCTACCAGAGCTAGGTATCTTGTGGATAGGCTGAAATATGATGGATTTATAGCCATTCACTATGCCTATATGGTCAAAGTGATATAGAAACCAGAACCCACTTCTTTTGAGCAAGCCATGGGAAAAGAAAAATGGGAGAAAGCCATGGATGAAGAAATGAATGCCTTGGAAGCAAATGCTACATGGGAATTGGTACCTTTGCCTAAAGGTAAGAATGCAATTGGCTGTAAGTGGGTTTATAAGGTGAAGCACAATGCAAATGGTTCTGTAAACAAATACAAGGCAAGATTAGTAGTCAAGGGGTATGCACAAACATATGGCATTGATTATGAAGAAACATTCAGTCCGGTTGCAAGGATGGCAATCGTAAGAGCAGTCATTGCTATGGTTGCATCAAAGGAATGGTCTTTACATCAGATGGATGTAAAGAATGCCTTCTTGCATGGTGATTTGCAAGAAGAGGTATATATGGAGCAGCCACCAGGTTATGTGCATACTGTTCATCCTGAGTTTGTTTGCAGGCTGAAGAAAGCATTGTATGGCTTGAAGCAAGCACCTAGAGCATAGTCTGACAAGATAGGACAGTATCTTGTCACTATTGGCTTTCAGATTTCCAAGGCAAATTTCTCACTTTATGTGAGAAAAACAAAGAAAGGTATTATGCTACTTGTCATTTATGTTGATGATTTGATTATGACAGGTGACAGTGATGAAGATATCCTTCATGTGAAAATGCTATTGAAGCAAAAGTTTGAGATGAAGGATTTGGGAGAGCCGCGTTATTTCTTGGGCATTGAGGTGCTTAGATCACCAAGTGGGATACGGCTCTTGCAGAGGCAGTATGGATTGGACATGCTGTCCAAATACGGGATGACAGGCTATAAGCCTATTTCAGTTCCTTTGGAGCAGAATGTGAAGCTGAGCGCAGATGTAGGTGAGCTTCTGGAAGACCCTACTATGTACAGACGCATAGTAGGAAGTTTGATTTATATGACTATTACCAGGCCAGATTTGAGCTATGCTGTTGGACTGGTAAGTCAGTTTATGCAGGCTTCAAGGAAACCGCATTTGGATGCGGCTAAACGCATACTCAGGTATGTGAAGTCCACATTGCAGTATGGACTATTTTATGAGACTAAGGTTCAGATACAATTGCATGGATACACTGATGTTGATTGGGTTGGTAGTATTTCTGATAGACAATCTACCAGTGGATATGTGTTCTCTTTTGGGAGTGCTGTAGTCACTTGGAGCAGCAAGAAACAGCCTACAGTTGCCTTATCGAGCACATAGACTGAGTACAGGGGTGCAGCAATGGCTGCATGTGAGGTAGCTTGGTTGCATAAGCTACTTTATGATATGCATCAGCCTACAGATGGGCCGGTTGTCATTTATTGTGACAACATGAGCAGTATACACTTGGCAAATAACCCAGTCTATCATGCTAGAACAAAGCACATTGAGGTGCATTATCACTATGTGCGGGAGAGGGTTTTACTAGGTCTTATTGATCTAGTTTATGTCAGCACAGAGGATCAGGTAGCTGACATATTCACGAAGGCATTGGGGGCAGAGAAGCTACGGAAGTTCAGAGACCTGCTTGGTGTGCAAGAATTAGGATTGAGCTCGAGGGGGAGTGTTGAGATATCAAGCTCCACTCGTGATATGCCAGGGTGACCGTTGTGCATTTATGTCACCAACTTGTCAGTTGTTGCAGATGCGGTTGGTACACCGCCCATGAATAATAGCTAGATGACAGCTATCCTTATCTACTCTATTTCGTGGCTCAGTTAGTATGCCACCTTAGTTAGTTGAGTTTGGTTTGAGACCCATATATAGGGTTCTTCTATTTCTATGTACTTGAGTTATTTTGGCTTACACAACTAAGAAGAGGAAAACTGTTTTCAGCCTCCACCTTTGTGTGTATTCCCCCATTGTGCAAGCAATAAATCTACAAGTGAGACTCCTTCCTTCTCTCCCACAATCTTGACATTCATGGATATATTTGCATGGAGTTATGATGAACTAAAGGGGATTTCCCTCTCTATTGCCATGCATGTGATCCCATTGAAAGAAGATAGCAAGCCAATGAGATAGAAGGTTAGATGTATGCCTTTTGAGCTTAGAGAGCCTCTTTTTGAGAAATTGATGTATTTAAGGAAAAGATTGGTATGATCTTTCTAGTTGAACATATAGAATGGCGCTCAATAGTGGTAATAAGAAAGAAAAATAATAATCGAATCCATATGTGTGTTGATTTTAAGGAATTGAACAAGCAGACTATGAAGGACTATTATCCTCTGCCCTTTATCAATTATATTTTAGATTAGCTACTGCTGGCAAGGTGAGAGATATACTCTTTCATGGTCTGTTTTGCGGGTTATAATTAGATGGCCATAACTGAAGAGGATAAGTTAAAGATGATGCTCATTATAATTTTTGGTACTTTTGCATACCATGTGATGACTTTTGGCCTACGTAATGCTCATGGATCTTGGCAAAGAACAATTGACAAGACATTTGCTAATATATCCCTTGAAGAGATAAAAGTTTTCATAGATGATTTGGGGGCAGCTATTATGACCCATCATAGATAGCTGATTATTTTACATGCATGTTTTGAGCAATGTCTTGAGTATTGCATAGCCTTGAATCCTCAAAAGTGTGTATTCGGGGTACCTTATGGTTTGCTGTTGGAGTTGTGAGCACGACTAGTATTTCCACCAACCACTAATCCTAAAAAGGTGGTTATTATTATGGCCCTAAGCCCACCCACTTGCCCTAAGGAAGTTCATAGTTTTGTTTCATTGTGGGATAATATTGTCGATTCATAAATGCATTATGGCTGAACATTTGTTACCCTTGATGAATCTTTTATCTCACAGCCATATTTTGAATGGATAGAAGCATGCAAAGTGGCATTTGAAGATGTTAGCATGAAATTATCCAAAGTGCCAATTTTAAAAGATCTAAAAAGAGGTGATGTTTTCTATATATTCATGATTGCGACAAGGCATAGCATTAGTTGTTGCCTATCCCAAATTTTAGAGGCATATCTTTATCATCCTATTGCGTTTGCAAGTCAAAATTGGGAATTTTAGAGTTTCGTTCACAGCTATTTGGAAAAGGTTTGCTTGGCTATGGTGTTCGTCACCAAGAAGTTTAGACACAATATTCTTTATGAGAAGGTGGTATTCTTCACCAAAGCGGTAGAGGGATTGTGCTTATTATTGAACAAGCTTCAACCCCCTGATCACCTAGCCAAGTGGTCGATCTCTTTGCAGGAGTTTGACTCTGAGAATAAGATCAAGCCACCAAAGTTACAGGGTATCGTAGAGTGTCTAGTAGATTTTGGTGAGCCTAGTTGATATTAGTGATTGCGAGGACTTATGCAAAATTGATGCAACCTCTATTTTGTCATGATATGCATCTATTATGCATTATCTACTATCAACAGGTAACCCAACATAAACTCTTTCTAAATCCGAGAAGAGTAAGATTAAGCAGCAAGCACTTCACTTTTCAATAATAATAGGTGTCTCATATAGGAAAGGTGTGGATGAGATTTATCATCATTCTGTGGCACCCGATGAGATACCCTTTATTCTAGAGGAATGCCATGATTCAGCATGTGGAGGCCATTTTGCTGAATGGCTTGATGCCCAAAAAGCTTTACATGTTGGATATTGGTGGAAGACTATTTTCCAAGATGCTTTTACATATGTTAAGCATTGTAACGTTTGTCAGAGATACGATGCTAGGGAAAATCATAAGCGATTGCTTAATTCTATTATTGTAACTTTGCCCTTTGAGAAGTGGGGCATCAATTTTATTGGACTTGTGCATCCTTCATCTACTATGGGGAAGTGTTATATCGTTGTGGCGATGGACTATTTTATAAAATGGGGTCTAAAGCACTCGAGCTACGATGAAGGATAATGCCAAGAAATAGCCAATTTTATTATGGAACAAACTGTCTACCATTTCGGTCCACCTAAAGAACTGGTATGGATTGTGGGACACACTTTCTGAATAAGCTCATAAAAGCCTTGACTGAAGCTTTGAAAATTAAACATAATAAACCACCCCATATAATCCCCGAGCGAATGGATAAGTAGAGAGTACCAACAAGCAGCTTCTTGTAGGGATTTTATCCAAAACTATATTTGAGGGTAAGAATGACTAGGATAAGAAACTTCTTGTGGTTGTCTGGGCTTATAATACTGCATTTAAGAGAGTAATGGGCCACACCCTATTTAACTTGGTATATGGGAAAGAGTGTGTCTTGCCCTTGGAAATTGAGTTACCCACTGTGAGGTTTGCGTTGAACCATTCTTTGGGTAAAGAGGAAGCATTGTAAGAAAGGTTGACCTCCCTAGCACATCTTGATGAGATCCAATTGTAGGCATTGTTACATCAAGAGGTAGGGAAGAAGATGATGAAAGTGCTTCATGACCTTCTTGCTAAAAGATATAAATTTATGAGGGGTCAATTGGTTCTATATTACAATGCACATCATGAGTTATTTCCTGGCAAGTTAGAATCCAAATGGGATGGCCCTTATAAGATTGTTTGTATAGGAAAGAATGGATCTACAGCCCTCTTAGTAGATTTGTAGGGGGTAGAGTTTAAAAATAAAGTAAACTTTAATGGGTTGAAGCTCTATTATGTGTAGGGGCTAACATCGGACTTGGTATCTTTGTAAATCTTCCAGGATTGAGCTTAAACTTGCAGTAGGCGGTGCCAAGGCAATCATATGGATAGAATAATTCCTTATCTTGAACATCTGTATTTAGAGTAGCATTACCACCAAAGTTGAGTGATTTGGTGGAGTAAGGGTTATCATATTACTGAGTGTGGCAAGATGGATATTTCACGTGGGATATTAAAGTCTATTGCCACCATTGTCATAGGGTTCTTATTAGTGCCCCTATTGAGTTTAGTGAGGAAGGAGTGCTTGTACTTGTCATACATCCTCTCTCTTATGTGGATGTATCATTGTGTAGCCTTGGATATACTTCACATTTTTGAGACAATGACTTGTCAGTTGGTTCCTCGTTAGTGGAATTGGTTTGTGAATTCATTGGAAAATTATGCCTTTATTGAGGATGTATTTCTCAATTGTAGTCCTGAGGGGTTATTAGAATTGCCCAATCTTATTAGCCCAAGACTACTGTGGGGACTGCTTTTGCTGACACATCTTATTACGGCCGTCGATGGTTAGTATGGGTGATGAGTTAGGTAGTATCGACCATCTTTCTATTCTTTCATAGTAGATGCATAGGATCATTCAATGACATATTCATCAGACACCCCTTGCCATTTATGTAGCAAGCCTAGTTAATAATTCGATGCATCTAGTGTAGGGCTTGATTTTCATAAGGTCAAGAGGGCCGTTTATTTTGCAATGCATTGGCTTATTTCATAAGACCAAGAGGGCCATGTGTTTGTTTGGTGCAGGTGCAATTAATGGTTTCTTGTGGTCATGTTGTACTAAACAGATTTGATGGAGTACTTGGAGAGAGCCTATTGTTGCATAGAAGCTTCTTATGGCTATGTCTAGGTGTTATTCTTCCTTTTCGAGCTTTCTACCCTTTAATTTGAATGTATATGTGTTTGTGGAAAATTTTCTTCTTTTGGGGATTTTCAAATCAAGGCATGAAGTCCCAAGATTAGGTTACATATGTTTAGGGAGGTTTGAGCAGTTGTCCACCTCCTGTAAAGGCATTGTCAAGCATTTAAAGATTTGTTTTGAGAGTAGTCCTAGTGACTTTTTTCTACTAGCTTGCTAGGCAGTTGTTTCTAGGATCCTCTGCTAGTTGTGAGGTAGATAGAGAAGCTTGCCAAATAAAAGAAAGAGGAGAAATGATGATTATATTTGAAAAAACCCTATATAAAATACAAAGGCGTGTAAAAAGGGGTTCTAACTCCTAAAATTAGAAAATACAAGAAAGAAAAATTCAAAGTGCAGATGATCATTGCCTTATGAAGGTATGGTAGGTCCTTGGGGCCGAGTCACAGACCTGCGGCCAATGCCTTGTCTTCCTAGGGGTGACATTTTTTTGGAAAGAAAAAATAAATAAGGATGGTTGGAGAGGAAATAAAAGTAAGCAGAAGAAAAATGATTTAGTGTCGCCTTGTAAGAGCTTGGTAGGTTGTTGGGTGCCAAGCCAAGACTTGATGCCAATGCCCTATTCTCCTTGGGTCACAATACGCTAAGCTCTCTCCTTTTTACACGCATGAGTATCAAGTCTTGAAATATAAAAAAGTGATAAATCAAAAGTATTTGAAATTAATAGACTAGGCTATAGTAGTCCTTGCCTACTAGTAGGAGTTCGTAATCCAGTTGTTCTAGCTTAGGTGGGCATGTCAGACCACCACTTAGGATGACTCCTTAGATAGTGCTTTTTAGTAGGTCTGTGTTGAAGTAGTTGTTAGCAACTCACTCTGGATCTCTATTCAATTGCACTTGGCCTATCCCTCGTGGATCTTCATATCTTGATTTTGTCACGGTGTAGGGTGAGAGTTGTGTTTTGTTGTGTATTTTCTTTGTTGCAGCTTGATGCTCTTTATGGTTCTTGAATGTGCAAATTAGTTTGTGGATTTGATGGGCTAAGTTGCCCTATCCCATGGTTTCCAATGAGAGTGGGATTTTATGCCCAAAGAAAAGCAAAAAAGTGCCAAATTTTGATAATTTTGAGACGGAAATCGAAGCTCGTTATAGAAGGGATGATGTGGATTTGATGATTTTAAGTGGCCGTGCAAGGTGGGATTTAAAAGTACTTCTGTAGACGGACCTTTAGTAGTCTCATATTTTTAATAAATTTTCTAGGCACCAGAATAAAGTGGAACAAGTTCTAAGCAATAAGGGACTCCGAGATAGCCAGGTAGAAAAATTTGGATCACAATTCAGATGCCAAAAAAACTGGAGTTGCCATAGGCTAGGCATGGAGGGTCCAAAAGTGAGTGTAAAGTGACTTTAATAAGGAGGCTTCTGACCCTTGGGGGCCCATGGCCCCCCAAATTTTTGCCTGAAGAGGGGGGTTTTGGAATGTGGCAAAAAAAATGATGCCATCCTAGGAGGTGATGTAATGAATTGAGGGGGGGGGGGGGGGGAGGGAGACTATAGAGTTGGAGAAGAAGCATAGCAACCAATTATGCCAGTCTCTTCCTCAAAAATTTTACCTTCAATTGCCAGTCTCAACTTCAAAAATGATGACTTGATCGGAGAGATGGAAAATCAATCTTTCTCTCTCCTCCCCCTCTCTCCTCTTATGTGGGCAGTTCATGTGGGAATCATTTAGAGAAGATCAAAATGGAGATCGGCTGTGCAGATTGAACCAAATTGATGTGGGATTATGCTGACACTGAGGAGCGATGACCAACACTATTTGGAGATCAATGGGTGGGTTTGGTTGCTGCGTATAAAATCAATTCTTGAGATCCAACACACAAAAATTGGCGATAAGCTTATTTTTTAATGAAAATTTGAATTCTTTTTGATATTTTATGGTGCAAATCTTGTTCATATGTAATGGAAAATTGTTTGAAGCTTGGTTGTGATGTGTTTGATGAATGTGAAGCATAAAATATAGAGCCCATTGTTAACCCCAGTGCAAGACAAAGAAAAAGGAAGCAAAGTGCAAGACATAGAAAAAGGAAGCCAAGTGCAAGGTAGAGAAAAAGGAAGCAAAAGAAAATTTAAAAATGTGGAGCAAAGCGAGAAAAGGTGGCTCGATAGAAGGATAAAAGGAGAAGAGGCCAAAAGCATAAGGGCAAATTTAAAGTCAAGGCAAAGGCAAATGCACATTTTAAAATATAAAGACGCCACCAAATTTTTGTAAAAGAGCACTAGGCTCCCTCCTGTGCAAGTTGTAAAGAGTAGATGGGCATAGGTGAAGTCATAATGTAAATGGAAGGGAATAGGAAAAGAGGACCTTAGTAAGATGGCTGGTCATGCAAAAAAGGGGATGGGTGCCCAAAGGGATAAGGGCATGTATAAAAGCCAAAAGGTAAATAGAGAAGCTCATTCTTGGTGTGTGGCAAAAGTGGCTTTCCTCTTGTTCTTCTTCATCTCTTTTTCTTCTCTTCTTCTTCTTGCTTACTTTTACTCGTGATTTTGACAGAGGGAGTGTGAGAGAGTGAGTGTGTGAGGGTGAGGAACCATGGTGGAGAAGCTCTCCATCTTCTCCTCTCTTCTTCTCTTCTCTTCTCTTCTCTTCTCTTATCTCACATGTGTGTCTATGGAGCATTATAAAGAAGCTAATTCCCACAAGAAACCATTAAATTGAAAATACAAAGAAATAGACTAAAATGCCAAGAAACCATAGCCAAGGTGGCTAGGCATGAAGTGATATTACCATGAATGGCTGAGAATCAAGTGTTGAGAGGCTACAGCATGGTATGCACACCAATCTATGGTGGCCAGGAGCATGTACCCTCTTAGATGGTGGGAGGTTGAGACCTCAAATATGAAATATTGTAAAATGGAACAAAGATGCTTGGTGGCTAGTTACAACTTAGGCTTTTATACTCAACCCTAATAGGCTAAATATTGGCTAAGTGTAACATGCCCGGTTGTCCAGGCACGTTTTAGCGGTCCATCGAGAAACAATTCTAAGTGATGCCGCCCAGTACTCCCATGGAATGTTCCTAGGTTTGTCGCCTAGGGTCTCTCGAGTCCACCTCGCAACGAAATGTTCGCGGTCAAACCCACTAGGATCGGCCTCAAATTTGAGTCCCAATGGTCAAGGTATTCTAGTAGCATTTTAGCATCGGGTCTCAGACAGCCTACTTTACGCAGAGATACCCTAGCCAAAGCAGATCCATGCCGCACTTGGTTCAAAGAGAATGGGAAATGAGAGGGATGCGTTGCTCAACCTCTTTGCCCATAGGGCATAGTCCCATTCCGGTCCCCTAAAACGGCATGAATCGGGCTCTAACCTAATAATACCTAAAGGTCGGAACGATGGTAAGACCTTGTGAGAAGCCTCCCAGTTCTTTGGGACCACCTTGCCGTAGGATGGACCCGTTGGGGGTTTCGCCCACCCACTTCCCTCAATAGGCATTCTTTAGTTATCTAATTAGGTCCTATCACATTTATGTGTGACATTTAAAATCAGCTTCCTTAATTAAGCTTTTTAAAGAACAGGGTTCGTTCACGTAATTTATGGCATATACATGAATATAAAGCAAGCAATGCTTTTGACAAACAAGTTCCTTAACTTATTTTCCAATTAATCATTGTCTCTTGCCCATACATGAGAAAATATGTAGCCCTTTTGTCCAATAGAAGTACCCGGTCCGAATCACATGGCACCATAATTTCCATCCATGATGTAGAATAGGATCTTCCAACATCCTAGACGTTGGGCTCACGGTAGTCTACAACTCCGTTCTGGACTCGGCAAGGGGTGTCCAGAGCTCCACTGACCCCAAGAGATCTAGGAGTGAGACACAACTTTTCGTGGTTGGCCTTTTCACTACACTCGACCTTCTATTCGTGAATCGAGCACTACCCTCTTGAGGTAATCCACGGTGCGATATTGAAGATGATCCACTCGTTCAAAATGTCCTTCCTTAATTAATCCGTTTAGGAATCAAGCACGAACAAGGAAATAAGCTTAATATAATCTTCGATGAAAAATTCATTTATTCCCCATGGCAACTTGTCATTACTGACCCCTGCCATGCATTTACCATCAGACACAAGTAATTGGAATAATAATCCAAAACACAATCCAACAATTAGTTGATAGTAAAAGCATTTAGCGTGTTGTTCGATTAACCAATAGAGCAATGGTATTCCTTTCCAAACATTGCAAGAATAGACACAATAACATTTCCTTAATACATCTGGTTCCTCCAAACATTGCAAGAATAGACATAATAACATTTCCTCAGCGTATTAACTTTGTCAGATGCACAACACAACTCAAAAATTTAAATATTTCAACAAATGCCACACGAAACACAAACCAAACCAAATGCAAACAATGCCTTTTATAGCTCAAAACAACTTAAAACCCAAAAGTGGATAAAGCATCACTCCAACACAAATTTCAAAAACACCAACAATTTGAAAACAAAACCAAGTGAATAATATTCTCATACCTTGACAACTGTTGGTTGACACTCGCACTTCGACATCCAAATTCTCCAACTTCACAACTAGCATGACAAGAGTTCACACTCCCACATATGTGACCCTCCTCTCTCCTCACTCACAAGATACAATTAGAATTGAGGGGGAAGGCCCCTTGCTCTTCTCTTCCTCATTCTTATATAGTTTTCACAAGTTCTCTCATATACATTATGCTTTTTTGCTTTCAGCTTTTGGCTTTTGCTTTTCTACTACTTTTCACTATTTTCGTTTTTTTTGCTCTATGTCTGTTTGCAACTTGTTTGGATCATAACTTCATCATATGAAATTTGAATGTAGTCATCTAGATACTCAAAACGATTGGAACATATTTGATCAACAAGGCAACATGGGCAGAATTGCAAAAATCCATAAAAAATAGGAAAAAATATTGATTTTTGTAAATCACATCATTTTTCTTCATCTATTATCTTGGACAATGTATTCCCCTCCTTGGCCTATTGTTCTTGTAGTTGCACACACTTTCAGCACATGTCCTCTTTTTCTTCAAGAAATATTGGCTGACGATGTAAAACTTATGAAATTTTCCTTTGATCCTTGAGTCTTCAAAATAAACATTCTCTGGATATGAACCTATTTTTTATGCAATGTGTCTTAGCAGGAATATGGTTTTTTAAAGTGAACTTCATGCCCAATCATTCATGATTTGAAAAAATATACAATGTTGGATTGTGGTATGCAACCAATCAATCGAAGCTACATACAAAAATGTGAATGCACTTGAAGAAATTGTGCCTAGCCTATCTAGTTGTGCTTGTGCGTCATGCAAACAAAGTTCCTTTTTAATTAAAGATCATTATCCTCACCTCTCAACACTCGTAAAGAAGATATGATGTACTCCCGCTCCACCCACCCAAATTCTCACAAACACTCTAGAAAATGATGGTCCTCAAGATGTTGACCAAATAAGAACAACCCATCTCACAATTGGCAGCGTCCTTTAGACCCTCGAACTCACCCAACCACCTTCCCACTCATCTAGAGATTCCTAACTTTGTGATGAACATCCCAAATATCATGCGTGTAAGAAATGTGCGTGCTCAATAATAGGTGCTTTCAAGTGCTTGTGCAACTAGGATTTACTGCATATAGCTGCAGTGGGCCTCATGCCGTGCTAGTGCTCAACAATGGTGCGAAATGTGCATAAACGCAACCCATGGCATGGAAGTATTTGATAAGAATAGGAGACGACCCCCGCGTGTAGTGCATCAAACAAGTGCATCGTGAAGTGCTCGTGAACTCATAATCCCCATGATGTGCATAACGAGATTTTGGAACATTCAAGAAAACCCATTTCACCTTTATCAAACTCCACATGTCTTCTTTTCTCATCCACATAGGCCTTCATGGTCTCTTGAGCTTTTTCAATGTTATCCTTTCATTGCTTCATAAGAGCCTTCATATTCTCTAACTCTTCACAAGCATTAGGATTCACATCGTTATGAAACAATGTAGAAGGCACTTGGACCTTGTAGCCATATAATCCTTCAAAAGGACACATTCCAATACTCATGTGATGAGTATTATTATAATAAATTTTTGCAAGATGAAGCCAATGGTCCCATGCATTTTGTGTGTCATGGAAAAAATGATGCAAATAAACTTCTAGCCATTTGTTGATCCTTTCAGTTTGCTCGTCCATTTGTGGATGATAAGCCTTACTAGCAGTCAAAATAGTCCCCATATAGAAGAGAACAAACTCCTCCAAAAGTTGCTCATAAACTTGGTGTCACGATCGGACACAATCTTCATTGGCATTCCATGAAGCTTAAAGACACATTCCATAAAACTGATCAACCACTTGCTTTGCTGTAAATTGAGTCTTTGTTGGAATGAAATGGGTTGATTTAGTCAACCGATCTACCACAACATAAATGCTATTCCACCCATATTTTATTGTAGGTAATCCCATTATGAAATCCATGCTAATATCAGTCCATTTTCCATGAGGAATAGGTAGTGGCTAAAGCAAACCACTGGTTAGAAGTGTGGAATCCTTATTTTGTTATTAACATGGAAGACAACTCATGATATAGTCTTTAATATCTCTCTAAATCCCTTTCTAATAAAAGCTCTTATGGATATTATCAAATGTTTTGAACAAACCATGATGTCCCGCTAAGGTGAAGAGTACATCTCTCGCAAAATGCAGTCTTTGAAAGATGATTGAAAAGTCAAGAATACCTGTCCTTGATACCATAAAAGACCATTATGCCATTTATAATTTGGATACTCTTGTCCTTTGCTTGGCCAAAATTCCTTCATCATTTTGGATTCTTGCTCATCAAGGAGATACTCTTCTTGAATGTCATGGATCCAATCCTTATGAATGGTTGAAATGGTAGAAGTAGAACATGCCCACATTCTTGATAAGGCATCCGCTACCACATTGTCTTTTCCAGCCATATAAGATATCTCAAAGTCATATCCTTGGAGAATAGCTAACCATCTTTGTTGCTTGGGAGACAAGTTTGGTTGTGAAAGGAAGTATTTCAGTATACACGATGATCACTTTTGACCTTGAAATGGTTGCTATATATATAATGATGCCACTTTTTAATAGCGTGCAATATTGCCAACATCTCTTGCTCATAAACATATAATTGATACTCCTTGTCATTAAGCTTTCGACTTTTATAAGCTATGACTCCATGGTATTGACATAAAATAGGCCCAACTCCTCTTCCACTAGCATCTACACATATGATAAACTCCTTAGAAAAATCCACGCATACAAGGATAGATGCTGAAATTCAGCTCATTGAAACTTTGATCGGTGACATAGTCCCAAAAGAAAAGCCTAATTTTTA
Organism: Lygodium microphyllum; assembly: GCF_053477565.2. Classification (NCBI taxonomy): domain Eukaryota; kingdom Viridiplantae; phylum Streptophyta; class Polypodiopsida; order Schizaeales; family Lygodiaceae; genus Lygodium; species Lygodium microphyllum. The sequence goes on from NC_141156.1 coordinate 4,679,392, forward strand.
AGTCTATCCATCAATGGAGCTACCACATGAGCATAATTCTTGATGAACCTCTTATAAAAGGATGATAACCCAAGGAATCCTCTCAAAGAGGTTGCATTCGTAGGAGTAGGCCATTTTTTAACACATTTCACCTTGTTGGGATCCACGTATTCAACTTCATCTTCCATGAAAGAATACTTTGTCATCTTGGCAAAGAGTGTGTGTCTTTGTAATGTGTCAAAGGCCTCTCATGTATGCTGCTCATCCTTGGATTTGCTATAGATGAGAATATCATCAAAGAAAACAAGGATTATTTTGAGCAAGAAGGGTTGCAATATTTTATTCATGAGGGCTTGAAAAGTAGCGGGTGCATTGGAAAGCCTAAATGGCATAACCAAGAAGTAATATAACCCTCTTTCAGTCCTAAAAGATATTTTGAACTCATCTCCTTCCTTCATTTGAATTTGATGATAACTCGATAGAAAATCTATTTTGGTGAAGAAGACCTTTGCATCTTTAAGCTCATCCAAAAGATCATCAATTCGGGGAATATGATATCTATTCTTGATTGTTGACTTATTTAAGTTCGGATAATCAATGCACATGCGCAATGATCCATATTTCTTCTCGACTAAGAGCATAGGAGAGGCAAACGGTGATTGAATTTTCTGAATTAAACCCATTTGCATAAATTCTTTGACTTGTCGCTCCACTTTTTCCCTCTCAAATTTGGACAAGCGATAGGGAGGTTTGTTGATAGGATTTGTATTGGGTAAAAAATCAATAGGATGGTCAACCTCTTGCTTTGGAGGTAAAGATGATGGTGACTAAAATAAATCCTTGTATTCCTCCAATAGCTCTTCCAATCTTGGAACCTTTTTTTTTGTAGAACAAGATGGCTAATTTGATGTGATTACTCTTCATCTACTTTTGCAAATAAAAGAGTGAAGATGCATGACTTGGCATTGATTTCTTTTTGCAATTTCTTCATGGACATGAGTTCTATATATTTGTGGTTTATGCCTTTCGATTCTATGTGATGTCCATTCCAATTAAATTCCGTTTGTATTTGCTCCAAATCTAGAGTAAATTTGCCAAGTGTCTTCAGCCACTTAGATCCAATGAGTGATCAAATTTTGCCCTATAAAAGTACTCAAAATTTACCAAAAAATCTGAATTTAAAGGGAAATCTCCTCCAATGCGGCAAGCAACAAACGGGTTTCAACAGTGCTTTAAAGACCCATCGAGCAGCGGTTAGGGAATTTTCACAATTTTTTTGAGTATCTAATCCGACTTCTAGAAGTGGCCGACAGTCGGAGACCCAGAGTCGGTCAGGGAAAAATTTTTGGGAGTCAAATCGGAGGTTGGGAAGACGAAGTGCGGGAGGTCGGATATGTCAAAACCAAATTTAAAGGGGCCAACATTGAAATTTCTTGGGCAAGAGTTTTGGACATGCCCTTTAGGGGTTTTTAAGGGGCCTAAAAAAAAAGATTTGTGTGGGGGGGGGCACCGTTTCAAAATGGCGACTTGCAGCACATGCCATCCCCTTCCATTTTGGTGACCTATGGTTGAGAGGGGGCAATAGGGCTAAAGAACAACAAGCATAGCATATTACATCAGTGAATTTCGGGGTTTCTTCACTCCCAATCGCTACCTCCAGCTTGTGCAATGACTACCTAGTTGCTGAGATTCAAAGTTAGTATTTCTCTCTCCTCCCTCTCTCTCTTTCAAATGGCAGTTCATGTGGGTGAAATCAAGAAGAAGAGGGGTTGAAGGATGCTTGTCCGGTAGTGGTTAGATTGCTCCAAGATCAAGAGGAGGCCCAAGGAGGTGTTCAACACTGAAGAATGATCTCACTGGTTGGGCCATTGGCAGTCTGTATTAATTATCAAAAAACCCGCAACATGCGCATAAGTGGTATGTCTCATTTTTACAATGGAAATGTGCTTCTTTTTAATGATTGATAGTGGATCTTGTATGTTTGTTCTTTATGTTGAAGCAGTGCATCTTGGGGCCAAATCCCCGAGATGTAGGAGAGCAGTAGTGAGGCCACGGTGTTTCAGTCGAGAGGTTGTCTCCTGTGTATGTGATACGAGGTATTATACCTATATGTTATGGGATCTTCCTTTGAGGAGTAGGGGAAGACAAACGTTGGACTATGTCCTATTACAAACACAAAATCGATATTAGAGTTTAGTGTAGTGGATGCTAGTGGCCTCAGGCTGTGTGGGGCGTCTTGTGTGTCTTAGAGGTTCGGCTAGTGCTATAGAGCCAGTATCGGGCCCAGTTTAGGTCCCGAAAGGTGGTGCATTTGTCAGGAGCCACAAGTAAGTGGTGGTTTTGAATCTAGGGTTTGTAGGGACCAAATAGTTAGATCATGTCCTTTGACAAGAACCGTCAAGCCGAAATACAAAAAGAGAAACGTGCTGAGAGGGCTAGACAGTGGGCTGAGATTCTAAGGCATTATTCTCCTCAAAGGAGCAGCCCAATACGCATAAGAGGCAATGGTTTTAATAACCCTAGTGTCACAAGCAGCCCTTTGAGTGCAAGAGGAAGTCCTAATACTTCCCCTCTTCTAGTCAATCAACCCACTTTAAGTGGGGGTTTAGTTTTACCTACACAAACTCCTATTGTCAATCTGGTTGTAGCCATGGCACAACCCATTGCAATTCCAATAGGGATACCGGATTTATGACATTGGGAGCACCTTTACCCATCTTCAATGGGTTAGTAGAAGAAGATGGAGACTCCATATTAATGAGTTTCAACTCATGTTCAACTATCGAATCTAAGACGAAGGACACTAAATGATGTTCTTCAACATGACAATAAAAGGAAGGGTAGTAGTATGGTATCACAGTCTAGAGGTCGGAACCATAACTAGCATTGACCAATTCTTTACGGCTTTTCGTAGAGAGTTTTCCCATGAGAGGGGTAGATAGTATTAGTTGCGTGTCTTGAATGTAACACGCTAGAAGACAAATGAGAATGTCTAGGCCTATGCCAAGAAACTAAAGCAAGTTCAAAGCAAACTTGATACTTATATTCCCATTCAACCAGCTGCACAGTTGAAATATTTCCTACATGGATTAGATTTCAACATCCAAGTGTAGCCGAGTAGTGTCACTTTGCCACATTGACATTGCTATTACCCAAGTAGAAGGAGTAGAGTTACGCTTGCAAGTGGCTTATGTAGCAAGGGTAAATTGGAATGGCAATAATTTGGTACTAACCAATGGGAGTCAAGGGGACCCCATGTCAAATGAAAATGGAAGAGGGAGTATCATGCCAAATTTGCCTATGTTACTAGCTCCTCCCAGTGTGACTATGCTTATGACTAGTCAGATGGCTTCATTAAATGTTTGAGGCCAAACAACAAACCCTAATTTTTTCCCAATAAGTTAGCGGCTGATTTCCAATCAAGTGGTTAGGCCGTTGGGACGACAGATAGACAATCACGGCTATGAGTCAAGTGCCTCAAATGTCCTTGGTGAAGTTAAGGATATGATGATGCACTACATTGACATGATTACCAACAGTGTAGACAAATAGCTGTTGATGTTAATTTCCTTAAGAAGAAGCAAAATTTGATAAAGAGTCAACACCTTGAAGAGAGTGCCCCTTCAAGCTTCTATTGTAAGTTGTGTGGTGGCCAACATTTCCCTAGGAATTGTCCAAATGTCAAATGCGATATTTGCGGAAAGTCTGGCCACTTAGCTGCTACCTATTGGAGTAAGATCAGTTCTCTCCAACAAGGAAGTAAACAGCCAGGTCTAGTCAATCATCGTGCACAAGGGAATAATCTCTAGGAAGATGATGGACCACGACAAATACTACAAAGAGGAAAGGCTACTATAGAGGAGTTGCCTCATGGCAGTCGAGTCAGTCTTATTGAGGCTATATGTATCAATGGCACTAAAACTTCTAATCTATGAGCTGTAACAAGATGTTAAGAGACTAGAGAGGGTGACAAAGGTAATGTAAAACCTATCGAGGGAAACCCTAAGCAAGATGCTAGGGAAAAGCAAGTCTTGGATCTTGGTATGGAAGGTGGACCTCTAAGGCCTGTTGATAGTAAAGTTGATCTTGAGAAGGATAAAGAATTGCCAAGAAAGAAGGAAAAAGTTAACAAAGAGGCACGAAAGCCGTGGATTGGTCCAAAGACCAAAGGAGACAATGGTTTGGCAAGAGAAGAGGCACCAAAGCCATGGACCTCCAAAGACCGCGGTCTAAGGGGAGAATGGTTTGGCGAGAGAAGTGAGCTTTGGCTTACTACCACGACTTTGATTTAGCAAGTTCTCTTTGCGAAGTTAAACCATATGTAAACCTCTTCCAGTTGATTAAACTGTCTCCAAGAGTATGCAAGGAATTTAAGAAAATCCTGCGTAGTGGGCATATTGTAGAACCTTTGGGCATAGCACGAGTAGGAGAAGATTGGTTTGAGCATGCTGAAAAGCATTGTCCCAGGGTTCCAACATATGTGGTTGGAATATTAGTGGAGCATGCTATCGTGGACACTGGATTCTTCGTCAATGTCATGAGTTTAGACTTGATGGAGAGGCTAGGTCTAGAAATCCAAAACGACGGCTCCACACTTCTTAGGATGGTTGATGATAGTCTAAGGCAACCAGAAGGTTGCATCACTAACGTCCATGTTACCATTGCAAGTGTGGAATACTATCTAGACTTTAGGGTGATAAGGTTTGCATGATGTCCTAGCTATCGAGTTTTCCTAGACATGCCATGGATCCTACGAACAGACTGCCAAGTGGATATATAGCCTGCTAATTGAGTGATTCTAGGTAGAGGTGACAATCATGTAATAGTTGATGCTTACCTTGAGTCTCCTCAGAGTGAGAGAGCTCCTTTATCCTCCATTGAACTAGAAATAGTAGATGATCCATCTGGTAGTGAGACATCATCAAGCAATTCTAAAGAAGGGTCCACTACTACAGAGGACATTTATAAGATAACTTTAAATGAGCCGATAAAGCCGTAGGATAGGATAAGAGACATGGATGTGATTGAGTTGGACCTTGGTACGCCAAACGATTCGCGGCCAATTAAATTAGGTTCCATGCTCAGTTCAGAAAAAAGAGAGGAGTATGTGTTCTTAATTCAAGAGTTCTGTGGCATCTTTGCTTGGAGTTATGACAAATTCCTCTAAAGGAAGGAAGTCAGTCCGTATATCAAAAAGTAAGGCACATGCCTTTTGAACTAAGGGACGAGCTATTTGAGGAGCTACAGAAGTTGTAGAAAGCGGGTTTGATCTTCCCTATTCAGCATACTGAATGGTGTTCACCAGTTGTGATCAGGAAAAAAAAATCAAATCTAGATTTGTGTAGACTTTAGAGAGCTGAATAAGTAGATTGTTGAGGATTACTACTCGTTGCCATTTATTGACCAAATTTTGGATCAATTAGCAGGTAGGAAAGTATATTCGTTCATAGATTGCTTTGCAAGGTATAACCAAATGGTGATTGTTGAGCAAGACAAGCTGAAAAAAACATTTATTACTGTCTTTGGTACCTTTGCGTACTATGTGATGGGATTTGGTTTATGTAATGCACCTGGTTCATGGCAACGGACAACCGATAAGACCTTTGGTGACATCTCCCCAGAGGAGTTGAAAGTATTTATCAATGATCTGAGGGCAGCCACCATAAGGGATAGACAGTTGATCATTCTAAGGAAGTGTTTTGAGCGTTGCAAATAATTTTGTATAGCTCTTAACCCATAGTTGTGCGTCTTTGGAGTACTCTATGGGTTGTTGCTAGGCCATGTGGTTAGTTCAGTAGGGATTGCAACTGACCCTAAAAAGATAAAAGTCATAGTTGTGTGAGTCCGCCATGTACTCCAAAGGAGGTACACAGCTTTCTGTCGTCAGTAGGGTATTGTCAAAGGTTTATAAATGCCGTGGCAGAAAGAACATTGCCACTAACAAACCTATTGTCCTTTAACTACCTATTTGCATGGAGTGATGCTTGCAAAGTATCTTTTGATGATGTGAAGTAGGAGCTTGTCAAAGCACTGGTTTTAAAAGCACCCAAAAGGGGCAAAACATTTTATATATCTTTAGCAACAACAATGCATAGTACTAGCTACTGTTTGGCCCAAATTTGGGAGGAAAAATGGTACCATATATGGAAAATTAACTACACCTATATGGAGAAGTTTTTCTTTGTGATGATATTTGTGACCAAAAAGTTTAGGCACTACATTCTTTATGAGAAGGTGGTTTTTAATACGAAGGCGGAAGGGCTTTGATTGTTGATGAAAAAGCTAGAGCCGCTTGATTGTTTAGCAAAGTGGTTAATTACTTTTGCAGGAATTTGATTACGAGATTAAGAGCAAGCCACCAAAGCTACAGGGCATTGTAGAATGTCTTGTAGATTTCAAAAAGCCAAAATAGGTCTTGGCTGAAGGAAGTGACATGGAAACAATGTTTAAGATTGATACAACTTCTGTTCCCTCCTCGTATGTTGCTATAATGCACTATCTATCTACAAGAGAGCCTAGAGCTACTCTATCAAAATCCGAGAAGAGAAAAATTAAACAGCAGGCTTTAAAAATTGCATTAATCACAAGAACACTATATCAGTAGGGTGTTGATGATATCTATCGCTGATGTGTGATGCTTGATGAGGTTCCATTCATATTGGAGGAGTGCCATAACTCCGCTTTTGGAGGGCACTTTGCAGGGTGGTTGACGGCACACAGAAGGCCTCAAGAGCTGGATATTGGTGGCCACCCATCTTCCAAGATTCATTTGAGTATGTTAAGAGATGCGATACTTGTCGAAACGGCATGACAGTAGGGAGAATAGGAAGCGACCATTTACCCCGATTATGGCTATACTTCCATTTGAAAAGTGGGGCATCAATTTTGTGGATCCTATTACTTTGTCGTCCACTACACAAAAGGGATATATTATCATGGCGACGACTGACTACTTTACAAACTGGTTAGAAGCACGAGCGACAAGGAATGACGATGTGAAAGAGACAGTCAGTTTCCTATTAGAGTAGATTATATGCCGATTTGGTCTGCCAAGAGAATTAGCATCGGATCGTGAAACCCATTTCCTAAACAAGGTGATTAAAAGCTTGACTGAAGCATGGCAAATTAAGCACAACAAGATAACTCCTTATAAACCGCAGGTAAATGGGCAAGTTGAAAGTACTAACAAGCAGCTTGTGGGTATTTTATTAAAAATAGTGTCTGAAAAGAAGCGTGATTGGGATAAAAAACTGTATATGGCAGTGTGGGCATATAACACGATGTTTGAACGAGCCACTGGCCACACCCCATTCAAATTAGTTTATGGGGAGGAGTGTGCCTTGCCCTTAGAGATCGAGTTGCTGACCATAAGATTCGTAATCAATCATTCTTTGGGTGATGAGGATGCACTCTTCGAGCGCTTTATGACTCTAGACCACTTGGATGAGCTCAAATTGCAGAGTCTGTTGTACCAGGAAGTAGCTAAGCGTAGGATGAAGCAAGTCTATGATTTAAAAGCAAAGAAATATACGTTTAAGAAGGGGAGGTTAGTTCTTTATTATGATGCACGAAGAGAATTGTTTCCAGGAAAACTTGAGCCCAAATGGGATGGTCCCTACAAGATTGTAAGAATAGGAAAGAATAAATCCATGGGATTACTGGTTGATCTAGAGGGAGTGGAATTTAAAAAAAAGGTTAATCTTAATAAGATTAAACCTTATTATTTCTAAATGCACTAACAAATAAATTCCTTGCATGTTAATACTAGACTGATCAAGAGCCTGCAAGAGACGAAAGAGGTTGATGGGGTGCCTGATTCCTTATTTGGAACACCCATACTTGGAGTAGAGATATCATCAAGGGAAGCTTATCTAGTGGAGTAAAGGATATAAGGTGATTGAGCAAGAGGACGGATAATTCGTTTGGAAAATCAAAGTATTCTATCATCACTGCTTACGAAAATTGACAAGCATCCCTATTACATTCAATGAAGAGGGTGGGATGGAACCTTCAGTAAATCCTGTGAACATGCTAAATTTTGATTATCATAATTACGAGTAGAGTTGACGATGGCTGGCTGTGTGAACCCATTGTGGACGTACACAATGTACTTTGATGGAGAGTCCAAGGGTCCCAATAAGAAAGGGAGTATAGGGGTAGTTATTAAAGATCCCCGACGTAGAGTCGTAATGAAATCAATAGTTTATCTTGGGGTTGGATTTACCAATAACATGGCAAAATACAAAGCCTTAATCATGGGTTTAAATATTGTTAAGAAAGGTGGTATTCCTTTGTTGTTAGTAAAAGGGGATTCCTAGTTGGTATTGAACCAACTAAATGGGACATACATAGTTCAAAATCCTATTCTCTCTATGTATTATCACACTGCGATGACCCTGCTTGACGAGTTTGAGAGAGCAACTCTTCAGTTGGTTCCACATTATTGGAATCAATTTGCGGACTCATTAGTAAACTTTGCTTATGAAGAAGACCCTTTCTTTAATTGTAGTCCTAGTTTGGATATCTCTATGGATGATGTAATAGGTCTTGGTTGATTATGGGGGATTATATCAAAACATGCCCTATATGGCAGGCGATGGTTAGTGTGGGTAATGTAAAGGGTGATTGAGACCCATTTTCCTTTGTTATCTTGGATCCATAGGTTGGTTAGATGACATGTTATGTGTAACCTCTTGCTATTTATGCAGGAGGCATGGGTCATAATTTGATGCATTTAGTTTAGGAAAGGAGCCCTATTTCCTCCTTCGGATGGAGCATCTGGTTGTCTATTAATAAGATTTCCCAAAAGGGGATGTATATGAGCTGGTTTGCTTGATTTTCTTAGGCCAAGAGGGCTGGTTTAGTTATGTTTGAATGTTTTTTTTCTTTAGTCCAAGAAGGGCCAATTCGTTTGCAGTGAAATGTGCTATTTCTTTAGGCCAAGATGGCCATATTCCGTTTGGTGCAAGTACGTTTAATGGTTTTCTGTTTTAGTGATTGCACCATATTGGTTAACGAAGTCACTGGAGGGAGCCTTTGCTATGGAGGAGCTTCTCGTGGCCATTCCAGGTGGTTTCATCCCCTTTTTGAGTCTTTTTCCTTAAGCAGATAATGATATATGTGTACATTGGGGTTACTCTCTTTTCTTTTGTTGGGGATTGGCAATCAAGGCATGAAGTCTTAGGTTTAAGTTATGTATGTTTGAGGGAGGTTTGAGCAGTTGTTGCCTTCTACAAAGGCATTGTCAGGCACTAAAAGACCTGTTTTAGAAGGTAGTTCCAGTGACCCTATTCTACTGACTTGCTAGGCAGTTGTTCTAGGAGTTTCTATTAGTTATGAGACAGTTAGAAAAGCTTGCTAGAATAAATATATGCAAAGAAGTCAAGCCATGAATAGTTGACAAATAAAAAATATATACAGGTGTGTAAAAAGGGGTTCTAACCCCCCTAAAAATAGGAAAAAAAAAGAAAGTAAAATCCTTGAGAAGTTGTGCATTGCCTTTGCGAAGGCTTGGTAGGTTCCTAGGGACAAGACAAGACGCGGGGCTGATGCCTTGTCTTCCTAGGGGTGGCATCTAGCTGAAAAAATAAGAATAAGAGAAGGTTGGAGCAAAAACAAAAGTGATCATTAGAAAAGGATTAAGTGTCACCTTGCGAGGGCTTGGTAGGTTCTTGGGTACTGAGACAGGACCTGAGGCCGATGCCCTGGTCTCCTTGGGTCACTACACTCAACTCCCTCGTTTTTACATGCTCGAGTATGGAAATTAAAGGCCTAAAAGGACAATGTGCTAAAAGACAATATTTCTTGATCAGGCTATAGGAGTTCTTGCCTAGGAGGAGCTCTTGGTTGAGTTGTCCTTAGTTAGGTAGGTAGTTTAGACCACCACTTCGAATGACCTCTCTGATAGTTCTTTTGAGCTTTGCCATGTTGGAGTAGTTGATTAGTGACTAGATTTGGGATTTTTGTTAGATTATGCTAGGCCTACTCCTCGTGGATTTCATGCCTTGGTTTTGACAGGGGTAGGGTGAGAGCTCTGATGTATTTTGTTGTGTATTTTCTTTATAAGCTTGATGCTCTTTGTGGTTGTGTTGATGTGTAGATCTGTTCATGGGATTTGACAAGCTGAGTTGCCCTATCCCATGGTCGCCAATGAGCACTAAATTTTTGACCTAGAAAAGTGCTCAAAATTTGTCAAAAAATGTGAATTTCAAGGGAAAATTGAATCATGTCAAAGGCAACAGAGACAGTTGGGTCGATTTTAAGTGGCAAGCAACAAACAGGCTTTTCAACAGTGCTTTAAAGACCCACTGAGTGGAAGTTGGGGGTTTCTCATAAATTTTTTGAGTATTGGATTAGACTTATGGAAGTGGCCAATAGTGGGGGACCCCGAGTTGGTTAGGCAAAACTTTTCGGGAGTCAAATCGGAGGTCGAGGAAGACGAAGTGCAGGAGGTTGGACATGTCAAAAGCAAAAGGGGCCAACATTGAAATTTCTTGGGCAAGAGTTTTGGGCATGCCCTTTAGGGGATTTTAAGGGAACCTTACAAAAAAACGTTTTGTGAGAGGGGGGGGGGACACCATTTCAAAATGGCGGCCTACAGTACATGGTGCCCCCTCCATTTTTGCGACATGTGGTTGAGAGGGGGCAATAGGGCTGAAGAACAACAAGCATAATAGATTACATCAGTGAATTTCGGGGTTTCTTCACTCTCGATCGCCACCTCCAGCTTGTGCAACTGCTTGGTTGCTAAGATTCAAATTCAATCTTTCTCTCTCCTCCCTCTCTCTCTTCCAAATGGCAGTTCATGTGGGTGAAATCAAGAAGAAGGGGCTAAAGGATGCTTGTCCCACAGTGGTCAGATTGCTTAAAGATCAAGAGGACATTGAGGGAAGGTGTTTAACACTGAAGAATGATTGCTGGTTGGGCCATTGGCAGTCTGTATTAATTATAAAAAAACCCACAACATCCGCATAAGCGGTATGCCTCATTTTTACAAAGGAAATGCGCTTCTTTTTAATGATTGATGGTCTAAATGAAATTCATATGGAACCAAAATTTGTTTGGATCTTTTTTGCATCATGATTGAGGGTTGTGCATAAAAGAAATGCACAACCATAATGATACATAGAGCTGTAGTAGTGAGGTCACGGTGTTTCAACCGAGAGGTTGCCTCCTAAGTATGTGATACGAGGTATTATACCTATATGTTATGGGATCTCCCTTTGAGGAGTAGGGGAAGGAAAACATTGGACTGTGTCCTATTACAAATGCAAAATTGATATTAGAGTTTAGTGTAGGGTGAGCCTTAGTCGCTCCTTGACATGAGGCCATGTGGGGTGTCTTGTGTGTCTTAGAGAACTGGCTAGTGCCAGAGAGCCAGTGTCGGGCCAATTTCAGGCCTCGAAATCCAATAACAATGTCAATAGGCCCTACATCCAAAGTGATTAACTCCACTTGTATTGTGTAAGAGGACTGTGTAAGAGGGCGATAGTTCAATTGAAGTACATGGATACACTCCTTTACTGGACTCATATGGACCATTGGCAACTTGTATATGCAAGGATAATTCCATGTCAATGGGTAGCAACTTCACCCCATTCAAAGTTTTGGTATTGATGAAGCTATGTGTGCTGCCCATATCTACTAAAATATGTACATCCTTGCCATTAATCATACGTTTGAGTCTAAGTGTACTTTCCCCTTTGTATCTAGTCCATGCATCATGTGAAATAGTACACAAGGAAGCATGAGGATCATGAGTGCCACCTAGATCAAATGGAAATCTATCCATGGGGTCATAGGAGCCTTCATTAGTGGTATCCTCTTTTTCATGAAGTTGATCGACTATTGGGTAAGCATCAACATGCAGTAGATTTCCCTCATGTTCCTCTTCTTCTTCAACTTCATTATCTTGAGGGGTCGCCATATTGATTTTTGAATTCTTGGCTTTGCGCTTCAGCTTATGAGATTGTGACCACTTCTCCCCACATTTGAAACATAATCCTTTGGCATGCATTTCTCTAAGCTTGTTGTAAGGGAGGAAGTTACTATTAGAACTGTTTTGGGACAATTTAGGAGCATTTTTAGCTCTAGAAAAATTACCTCTTTTCTCAGCCACATTTTCAAAAATTTGCCCGCATTTTTGTTATACCACCTTTTTTAGAGGCATAAACAGTGGAAAAAATTGGCAGTTTGCTATTATAAGTATTTTGATAGTTATTATAATCCCTATTTTCTTGCTTTATTGCATCTCTTGATTGGTTGAAAACTTGCCCATATTTTGTTGGTTGGTTGGAAAAATTATTGTCCATATTCCTTTGCTAGAAAGTTCTTGCATCTCTCTTGTACTTCAAGGAATATCTTTTAGCCAATTGTATCGTCTCATGTAAAGTTTTTGGTTGTTGAGCTCCTACCTCCAATGATAGGGTAGGGTCAAGACAAAAAATGTATTTATTCAGCGCAGCAAAATCTAAATGCCTTCAACATACATGGAAAGATTCAAGTAGGTGTTGGAGTAGTCTCTAATGGACATTATTCTTTGAGCACATGCATACCATCTTCTTTGGAGTCTTTCTTTTTCCAAAGGGAAAACAAAAGCATCAATCATTGCTTGCTTGAACTCCTCCAAAGTGAGAAAGTTTTGTCCAATCTTGTGCATGTAATGCCACCAAGTATGGATGTAACCTTCAAGATGAAGAGCCGAGAAATAAATCTTGGCTTCTTCACTTCTAGGATAAAGGGTGAAGTACAATTCAAGCTTATTAATCTATTCCTCCCACTCCGAAGGTGAAGCGTTATCCCCTTTGAAATTAGTGATGTTGATCTTTTCCTTAAACTCCTTTCATTGTAAGATGGTTGCCCATAAGGATGTTGCTTCCATGAATATTTGTTCCAAGAGTTTTGTCTAAAAGTAGGTGGCCCAAAACCATGAGATGAGGGTTGACCATTTGAAACATGCTCTTTATTTGAGAGATCATAGTCTAATCTTTGATCTTCTCTCATCATTTCTTCCACCTTCATGAACTTGATTTGTTGACTGCATTTTCTTTTTGTACATTAGAGGGATGATGATAAAAAGACCTGTAGAAGGGGTTACATACATGGTAATCATCATCCCATGGATTGTTGTCTTGTTCCCCTTCATGTCTAAGACTATCTTTTGGGTTGCTAAACTGAGGCCTTATGGTATGAATGCCATGGATTTGTGAAGGGTGATGGTTACCTCTCATTCTTAATGGTTATCCCCTTTCAAAAGTATGCATAGTTGGCTGAGAACTTCCTTTGTTTGGATGGGAAAAATTGCCAACAAGAGGGGTTGCATATGGATTTTCAACAGTTTGAGGTTTCCTTTGTGGCTTGCTCCCAATTTCTTTTATGGTTGAAATGAGCTATTGGAATAAAGATTTGTTGCTTTGCTACAGATCAAAGATAAATTTGTTTATTTGTGCCATCCCTTGCAACAAACCTTTATTCATATGTATTAAGCCTTCATTCAAAGTCTTCAAATCCTTAGAAAGGCCTTCATTCAGATGTCCCAACTCTTTTGACAGTAATAGTAATCATTCACTACATGTACTTCATGTGTGTCATCCCTTTCTTGGTGTGTGCTATAAGCAATCCCCATACTTAAGTCTTCATCTATTATGGGCTTCATTTGCATAATTTTTATCCTCTTGGAACTTCCTGACACCATCATTCAATGCTTCAGTGTAATGGGATATTTTTTCTTATTCCTAGCCATTAGAAGACAGTGCTATAGTAGTAGATAGTTTGTTAAGAAATACCATGTTTCTCTCAGAATATAGCACCAATCCCAATTCTTAATAGCTCTATGGAAAGCTTATTATATGGGGATATACTAGATTTCAAAAGATATCAACTTAGACTAGAGATTTTGGGTGGAACAATGACAAACAATGTCTCCCTGTATGTTGATTGGGTGTTGCCTCACTGTACCTAATGTCAGTAGATCAACAATAACTTGAGCTTCCACCATTGGATTGTCAAAATGTTTGATTCAAATAGAAGCTTAGGATCCCCTCTTCCAATGGAGCTATCAAATTCCTAGTTTGTATCAAGAAATATTTTTTTGTAATTGAATCTTCAGTTCTGAGCAAAATTTTCCTACACCTTGTCCACCACTTGTAAGTACCTTGTTTGACCTTGTGGGAGTACCTTGAGTGGAAGAAACCATTGTAAACCTTTGTAGCAACCTGAAGAGGGTTATGGGGCACTTATAGGTCTCAAGGATAACATGTATATTGGTAGATATCTGCTGTAAAGACCTGTAAAATTGTGACCACCACTTGTGGGTATCTTGAGAATAGGATATGCCATGCACTTCTTCCAATTTTGTTCCAATGGAACCTTTAACTATTACAATGTCAGATCCAGGGCATAGCAAAAGCTATGATGGATAGAAGTTTAAGGTTAGATTCATGTTGACATAGACAATGGGTAGACAAGTGTGACATAAGTGAATTAGGTTCCAAGATGGAAGCTTCGACTCATAAACACAATCTTGTGTAATGGACTAACACAATGACACTAATTGAAAGAGGAAAGCATCATGATATATCATTAAAAAAGAGAGTAAGTACAATGCTTTATAGGGATAGACTAGGCTGCACTTTCCACCACTGTGCATATGGGATTTTGCTTCACAATCAGAAAAGTACAAAGTGTGTAGAGGCTTTAGTGAGCAACCACCTGCAAAGTGTGGGCACACCACAAATATGGTAAACACTAGAGGTTGTTTGCAGAAAAGGCTAAGTGTGGGTACCAAAGACATGCTGGACACCTAGAGGCTATAACATGGGCCTCATAAAGCGTATAGAGGCTGTAGTACAAGGTTACATGAGGAGTTTAAAAGCTTATGTTAGAAGCATTAGGGTTAGGCAATACAAGGCTAAAAAAGTCTATCATAATAGGAGTAGAAGGACTAATGAGGCTTGTCCTTCTCTTGGTGGTCTTCTTCTTCTTCTTCTTCTTCTTCTTTCTTTACTCTATGAACTTCTTCTTCTTTAATAGTAGCTAGATAGGCCTTTTGAGACCTCTTCTTGGCATAGAATTTCTTTGTGTGCCCGATCCTTTTGTAGAAGTCACATGCCAGTTGATCTTTCTTGCCCTTGTACTTATTACCAACATATAGCATTTGTTCATCTTTAGATGTGCTTGATTCTTCTTTGGATTTTATATTCTTTCTTCTTCTAGTAGGGAGGCGTAATGTACCCGCCTTGACGAGTAACATTTTAGTAGTTGCCCAGAGTTTACCTTCCACCTGTTGCCATCCATACTCTAACCAGAGTGATCGGATTTTGTCTAGATAATTAACCCTAGGTCTACCCCACAGGGGAAGCATCTAGCCGTTACCCATGGAGGACCGGACCTGAAGGTTCCTAATTGACCTAATAGTCATCTATCAACAACTAGCTCACACCCGAAGGTGTCCTTTGAGAGGCTTTTTGTCCAGAAGGAGCGACTGCCATTACCCTTGGTTCATGGAGTACAACACTATTTTCCAGTAGCAGACTAATGATCTATGAAATCCCTCACAATGCTCTGGCACAGCCACTATACCTTTCCCCTAAGATAATTTACAGTTCAGTTCTAAGACCAAACCCTAGGTAAGTCAACGGATCTGCCCTTCCTAGAGTTTCTTCCTAGCATTTTTTTTTGGAGAAACCTCTCAGCTAACCGAGACCACCCTACCATAGGACTAGATTCGTCAGGAATCCATGCACTTGCTTCGCTCTATGGAAGTTCTTACTTATCTAATTACTTACCACATTATGTGAAACATATAAAATAACTTCATTAATTAAAAAAAATCCTTTTATGCACAATTGTTCGTTTGCGTAATTTACTCACGGACATATAATCAAAATAAACAAATTCATTGATTATGTTCCATAATGTGTGTTCTCCCACCCATACATGAGAAAAATTACAATTTCAAGTGTTGCCTCATCTGGCACATTTGCACGTCACCAATATCAAATCCACCTATAGCTAGCATTTTTAGGTGTCCCAAGTGTAACTTGGCCATACAGGGGACCAAGTAGTTTCTAGGTCTGTAAAGGATTTACTAGCCAGAGTCCCCCTAGTACCCTAGCCACCTCCTACTTAATGCAATCCCTGTTGGGAGTCCTCTCGCCATCGGAGTCGGTCCATGCTTCCATGGAGGAAATAAAAAAAAAACCCCTCTTGGTATGGGGATTCAACACCTGTCCTTGAGGAGGTATAGGGATTCTCAATTTTTATCTATTCCAATAATTAATTCAATCAGGATCTAATCTAGAAAATCACAAACAAGATTGATGTCTTCAAGCAATTATGACTTCAAACAATCATGCAACTTTCAATGACGATTAACCTTGTAGCAATCAACCCTTGAAATTCACGCAGTGAGCTCTTTCCCTTGGAATTTAACTAGGGTATCTAGATTTGGGGCCTCTAACTTCTCAGTTTAAGGTTTATGATGACATTCTTGTAATCCAAGTTTCTTAGCCTTAAGTCAGTTTCTTCAACTTGGAGATATTTTCGGGTCTTTAAAATCTTCTATCAAGACTTCTAGATGAAACTATAGCCTTAACCAAATTCCTTAGGGTTTTGTTCTTAATAAATTCGTCTTGAAAAATTCCTCATGATTTCTCTTGAGTTCTAGAATTCTGTAGCTTTCCTAACAGTTTCTAGCCTATAAGATGTTTTAATAATTTACCAAGTGAATACTCTAAGATCACAGTATTTCTTAAGAGACTTATCTTATTTCTATTGAATTCGGATAGAAATTTTTAGAAAAACTTGTGGTATCAAAATTGGTAAAGGTTTGTTATCCATGCTGTGACTCTTTTAGCGACTCTTGTCGCAACTCCAACTGTTGCTTCCATGTTAGTAGGGTCATTCACAATTTTCACTTTTGAATTCTTTTTCTTTGGGGCCATGACGGAAATATGATTCGTAGAAGAAGAACACGGAATTAATAGCGGGTAGCAAAGGTGTAAGACTCATGATGATGATGATGGTTATTGTGGGATTCGATGATGTAGGCCTCGTAGATGGTTCTACTTGATTCATGGAGAGGAATACTTCTCTCTCTCTAGTAAACGGAATAGGGACGAGAGTAGCAGTATGACTTCTAGCCGGATTGATAGAATAGGATAAAGTTC
This sequence comes from Lygodium microphyllum, assembly GCF_053477565.2. Classification (NCBI taxonomy): domain Eukaryota; kingdom Viridiplantae; phylum Streptophyta; class Polypodiopsida; order Schizaeales; family Lygodiaceae; genus Lygodium; species Lygodium microphyllum. The sequence goes on from NC_141156.1 coordinate 4,696,539, forward strand.
TTCAGTGTCTTCTCTTCTTGGATTAGAGTAGAAGAGGATGAGAGACCTTCAGCGCATCCCCTTCCTTGGGTTGAATGGAATAATGTCTCTTCGTCTTGCGGAATAGAGTCTCCTCCTTCTACATCAGCATCTTGTCCTCGTCATGATTGCTCTTGTCGCTCCTCCCTAGTCATCCACAAGCCCTCAATTTATAGTTTTGCAAGGGGAGGGGGGGGGGATAAAAGAGAGGACGCTTTCCCTTTAGCATTTTTTGATGACATCATCGATGATAAAGAGAGAATGCTTTCTTTTAGTGCTTTTGATGATATCATTGATGACATTAGAGAGAGAGCTCCCTAGTGGGAAGATAAAAATTTGCGAATCTATGGGCGAGCATCGTGTGGTGCATCGTCGGGCAGCTGTCACTCCAAGGCGGCTACCAAGACATAGACCTTAGCATCTTGGCCTTGGCATACTTAGCAACGGGCTACGAAGGCTTCGTTGTTGGCGCTTTTTGTTGTGCATGAGAAGGTCCCACTAGCTTGTAGAAAAATCTTCATGAGAGGTCACCCATCTCGGTAGTGTCGTCACCCAAGTGCAATTAATTGCCAAGTGACTATCCACTAGGCTAGTTCTTTTTGTTGTTCTATACTACAAACATAGTTTTAATAAGCTAGTCTAGGGAGAGTCTCCCAAGTCTTTCTTCCATGAACTCGCATATAATACCTCATTAATAATAATAATTATCTTCATAATGAGAGTCAGTTTTATAATTAGAGCTATTTTTTTAAAAAATATGCAACATAAATTAAATTTCTTTGGAATGTATATGCTCATTAAAATAAACTAAGTAATGGGGACATTACATTCTTCCCTTCTTAGAGAAATCGAGATGTCCTCATCTCGAGAGAAACTGGGGGTATTCTTTCATAAGGGTTACCTCATTGACCCAAGTGGCATCCTCTTCAAGATAATCCTTCCACATGATGAGATATTCTCTAAGGGTCCTATTCCTAAGGATTATTTCTTTTACATCCAAGATTCTATAAGGTTGAAGTTCAAGTAAACCTTGGCTCGACATTACAACTTGTTGATCATCAAGAATATGATCAGGATTAGGTACATAGGGCTTCAAGAGACTTACATGGAATACATCATGAACTTTTAGGGTTTCAGGAAGTTGCAGCTTATAAGCATTAGGTCCAAGAGACTTTATGACTTTGTAAGATCCATAGTATCTTGGGCTTAGCTTCTTGAATTTCCCCAAGGATAAAGAACTCCTCTTTGGGCGTACACATACAAAAACCTTATCCCCTTCTTGGAAGATTCACTCTTTTCTCCCTAGGTTAGCATAGACTTTTTGTTGATCCTTGGCAGCTTGTATATCTTGCTTGATGGTTTTGACTTGTTCGTCCATCTCTTCAAGCATCTTCTTAGAATCTTCAACCTTCAAGGTAGGGTCAGAGAAGTTTAGCAAAGTTAGGCATTCTTGCCCATATAGAGCTTGAAATGGGGTCATTTGAATGCTTTGATGATAGGATGCATTGTAAGAAAATTCCACCAAAGGTAGATATTGTATCCACTGTGTAGGTTCTTTGCAACAACATGCCCTAATTATGTCTTCAATGTCCTGATTTACACGCTCTATCTACCCATCAGTTTGAGGGGGTGATAAGCTATACTAAAACAAAGCTGTGTACTGAGAGCTTCAAATAATCCCTTCCAAAAATGTGAAATGAATAGAGAATCACAATCGCTGATAATTCTCTTTGGGCGTCTATGAAGTCTAAAGATTTCTTTGACAAATAACTTGGCAATATCTGAGGCTTTTTAGCTGGTTTTGACCGGAATAAGGTGGGTAATCTTATTCAACATGTCCACAATTTCCATGATCAAGTTGTATCCTTCATGAACCGAGGGTAACCCAACTACAATATCCATACTAATAAACTCCCATTTCATCAAAGGAATATCAAGTGGTTGTAGCTTTCATGGCAGATTAACTCATTCAGCTTTTATTCATTGGCAACTCAAGCATTCAGTTATGTATTTAAGTACATCACTTTTGGGCTTTTCCCAATGATAGCTTTTTCTAATTGCATTGAGAGTTTTGGCATAGCTAGGATGTCTTGAAAATGGGGAATCATGAGCTTCCCATAGTATCTTCTTCTTAAGTTCTTGACTTGAAGGAATATATAATCTTGTGCTGAAGTAGACAAGTCCTTCGTTAAAATAGAGAAATTTGTCTTAAGCTTAGAATTTTGTTCTTTATTCTAAATTTCCTTAAGAATTTGTTGATATTTGGGATCATTATTCGTATTCTCCTTGGCTAGCTTGATGACGGGATTGCAAGGCATTAATATCATTGTAGCTAGTGTTTGAGCTCTAGGAGGTTCTTCTGAGATAAGTGCATTGAGAAATGATTTGTGGTTTAAAGAATCTACAATTACATTCTCTTTGCCCGGTCTATATTTGATCTCAAAATCATACACTTGCGCAAGACTTCGATCCACCAACGTTGCCGCATATTTAGATCTGGTTGAGTGAAGATCCATTTAAGAAATTTATGGTCGGTTACCAGTGATGATTTCTTCCCAAGTAGATAATGTCACCATAACTTAAGAGTGTGGATACTTGCAAGTAATTCTAGGTCATGAGTAGCATAATTTCTCTCGTGAGTCTTCAATTTTCTGGAGGAATATGCTAGTGGATGTCCTTTCTACATGAGTACGCATCCCAAAGAAAGAGAGCTTGCATAGGTCGCCACTTTGAACTTTGCTAAGATCAAGTAGTTTGAGGATCGGGGCTAGCTTGTGAGTTTGCATTGTCTCAAGAACTATCCGCAGTTGTGACAAGTGACTTCCTTCATCCTTGGAATATGTTAAGATGTCTTGTCAAAGAATACAAGAACAAAATCATAAAGATAAGGTCTGAATATATCTTGCATTAATCTGTTGAAGGTAGCATGGGCAATCCAAATGACATTACGATAAACTTGTAATGATAGTACCTTGTACTAAAAGCAATTTTTGGGATATCTTCTTGCTTGATTCTGATCTAGTAATACCCCGATCTAAGATCAATCCTAGAGAAAATCTTTGCTTCCTTGTAGTCAATCAAGTAGTATGTTGATCCTTGGAATTAGATACTTATTCTTGATTGTTAACTAGTTTAGCCCTCGGTAATCAATGCAAAGACGGTCAGTCCCATCCTTATTTTTTTGAAATAACACCAGAGCTCCCCACGGTGAGTTATTGGGTCTAATGTATCCATGATTTAAGAGCTGTTTGAGTTGTTCCTTTAGTTCTATGGCTTCTGGAATGGACATTTGATATGGTCACTTTGCAACTGGTGCAGGTCTTGGTACTAGCTTGATTTCGTGGTTGACTTCTCTTTATGGTGGAAGTTTAGGTAAATCTTCAAGAAATATGTCAGCATATTTCCTAAGCCATGACGGTTCATCTTCAGCTTCTTTATCATGTTCAGTCTTATTTAATTTGATTAGGTATAGAAGTGAGCTGTTTCTTAAACCTTTAGCGATTCGAGAAGCTTTTGCTAATTGAATCTTTGGTTTTCCTGCTTCTCCTTGTGTGGTCACTTGTTGTTCTACAAGATTCAAGAATGTGACTTGGCCCTTTTCACAATGAATATGAGTGTCATTGGGAATTAACTAGTCTATTCCTAATAGGCACTCATAGGTTCCCAGGTTCATCACTCTAAATTGCATGTTGGTCTAGTTGCCACCTAGATTAAACTCCACCTTACTTGTCTGTTGTGTTGAAGAAACTTCTTTTCCCTAAGCTAACTCAACTATTAGCCCAGGTGCATGCATTGTGTCTATGCCTAGTTTTCTAGTACACTTTGGTGATATGAATGAATGTGTGCTTCCACAATCAATCAAAATTTTAAAGGGTTTACCATTATAGGTTGAAAGTTTTTGAATCACTGAGAGCTGTTGATTTGGTTCCTTCTTGTTGAGAGAGGTGCGAATTCTCGCTCTCTCCATGTCGGTTTCCAAGGTGGGACCTTCATCATCTTCTACTTTCTTGAGGGTTATGTCGGCAACTCTTCCTCTACCTATGGCTGCCTGGGCTCTGGTCATTACAAAACTTGCTTTGGTGTTCATTCTATCCAAGTTTTGGGCATCACCTTTGGATGTGGCTAGGTTTGTTGCAATAATATCACTTGAAAGTATCCTTATTACCACCAGTAAAGTTCTCCACCAACGATGTCTTAGCCTTCTTACTATTAGCAGATTGGAATTGACCTTGGGCTCTTTTTGCATAGCCCCTAGTTATATTTCTATTTGGAACTTATTATTCCAAGGCTTATTGTTTCTTGGTTTGGATTGGAGTTCTTGTACAATCGGTCTTGCTCTTATCAATGCGTCTTGGAGGTCGAATGGACACATTGCTACAAGCCATGTGTTCAGGGGATCATCCAGTCTGTGGCAAAACTTGGATACTTGCTGCGCAATATCCATAGATGATGCATACTTGAGAAGTGTTACAAACTTCGAGTTATAGGCTTCTAGTGTCATTCCAAGTTGCTTTAGACCAAAGAATTCATTCATCTTTTGTGTGCGGTATGTTGGCGGGAGATACTGGCCTCACACTGCATCCTTTAATATGTCACAACTAATAGAAGCTTCGGAGTTTCCTTGGTCTTTACACCATTGTTTTCACCAAATTCGGACTTTGAAGAATGGAAATCTTAAAATTGGTACTTTAAAGGAAGATTAGGAAGTCCATCTTTGACGTAGTTGCGGCGTTTGGAGTCTGCTGGGATGACCAACAACTGTAATTCGATCCGTTGGGATGACCTTTGTCATTTCCTCGTAAATATATCAATTTAGCTTAACCTCTTGACCTCTAATGAATAAAGTTGAATTCACTCTGGCTTCATGGAATAAATAAACCTTCATGACTTAAAGGTTTTCCATCCATCTTATCCTCTTCAAATTGGTTTGAAGGAAGGCAAGATGGCTTGCGTTGATATAACAATATCCATCTCTTATCATCCAGTGTCTTTCCCGATATAGTGGAGAAAGATCATAGATGCAATCCAGAATCCGCATTACTTGAATTATCCATCTATAATATGCGGAATGCATTGCCAATGTAAATATTTCTCGGAAGACTAGGAATCACTCCCAATCTTTGTCTCTCTAGGTAAGATAAAAACACATATCAACAACAAGAGAAGGGAAAAACAACTCATATCTCAGGCTACAATTACCAAGTTTTTGATTTCTTTTGCTCTGATACCATTTGTAACGTACTCACTTTGATTACGTGATGAGAAATGTTTTAGTAGTTGCCCAAAGTTTACCTTCCAGCCATCGCCATTCCTCCTCTAATCAGAATGATTCGATTTTGTTTGGCTAGTTAACCCTAGTTCTACCTGGTAGGGGAAGCGTTGTGCCATTATCTACAGAGGACCAACCCGAAGGTTCTTAATTGACCTAACATTCATCTATCAACAACTAGCTCACATTCGGAGGTGTCCTTTGAGAGGCTTCTTGTTTGGAAGGAGCGATTTCCATTACCCTTGGTCCATGGAGTACAATCCTTTTTTTCAGTAGCAGACTAAGGATTTATGAAATCCCTCGCAGTGCTCTAGCACAGCTACCGTACCTTTCCCCTAAGATAATTTACAGTTTGGTTCTAAGACCAAACTCTAGGTAAGTTAGCGAATCAGCTCTTCCTAGAGTTTCTTCCTAGCATTTGTTTTTGGAGAAACCTCTCAGCTAACCGAGACCACCTTGCCATAGGACTAGATTCGTCAGGAATCCATGCACCCGCTTCGCTCTATGAAAGTTCTTAGTTATCTAATTACCTACCACATTACGTGGAACATATGAAAACAACTTCATTAATTAAAAAAAAATCCTTTTATACACAATTGTTTGTTTGCATAATTTACTCATGGACATGCAATCAGAATAAACAAATTTATTGATTATGTTCCATAAATCTTTGTTCTCGTGCCTATATAGGAGAAAAATTATAATTTCACGTGCTACCTCATCTAGCGCATATGCACGTCACCAATATCAAATCCACATATAGCTAGCATTTTTAGGTATCCAAAGTAGAACTTGGGCCATACACGGGACCAAGTAGTTCTTAGGTGCGTAAAGGATTTACCAGCCAGAGCCCCATGGCACCCTAACCAACTCCTAATTAATGTGATCCCTACTGGGAGACCTCTCGCCATCGGAGTCGGCGGTCATGCTTCCGCGGCGGAAAAAAAATAAATCCCCTCTTGGTATGGGGATTCAACACCTATCCTTGGGGGAGATATATGGCTCCTCAATTTTTATTTGTTCCAATACTTAATTCAATCAGGATCTAATCTAGAAAATCACAAACAAGATTGATGTCTTCAAGAAATTATGACTTCAAACAATCATGCAACTTTCAATAATGATTAACCTCATAGTAATCGACCCTTGAATTCATGTAGTGAACTCTTTCCCTTGGAATTTAACTAGGGTATCTAGATTTGGGGCCTCTAACTTCTTAGTTTAAGGTTTATGATGATATTCTTGTAATCCAAGTTCCTTAGCCTTAAGTCAGTTTCTTCAACTTGGAGATATTTCGATCTTTAAAATCTTCTATCAAAACTTCTAGATTAAAACTATATGCTTGACTAAATTCTTTAGGGTTTCGTTCTTAATAAATTCATCTTGAAAAATTCCTCACGATTTCTATTGAGTTCTAGAATTTTGTAGTTTTCCTAACAGTTTCTAGCCTATAAGATGTTCTAATAATTTACCAAGTGAATACTCTAAGATTGCAGCATTTCTTAAGAGAATTATCTTATTTCTATTGAATTCAGATAGAAAATTTTAGAAAAACCTGTGGTTTCGAAATTGGTAAAGGGTTGTTATCTATGCTCGTGACTAGGTTAGTGACTCCCATCGCAACTCCAACTGTTACTTCCACGTTGGTAGGGCCGTTCACAATTTTCACTTTTGAATTCTTTTTCTTTGAGGCCATGACAGAAATATGATTTGTATAAGAAAAATAACATGGAAGTAATACCGGCTAGCAAAGGTGTAAGACTCATGATGATGATGATGGTTATTGCGGGATTTGATGATGTAGGCCTTGTAGATAGTTCTTCTTGCTTTGTGGAGAGCAATACTTCTCTCTCTCTAGTAGACGAAATAGGGACGAGAGTAGAGGTATGACTTCTTATCGGATTGATAGAATAGGATAAATTTCTTCAATGTCTTCTCTTCTTGGATTAGACTAGAAGAGGATAAGAGACCTTCAGTGTATCCCCTTTCTTGGGTTGAATGGAATGATGTCTCTTTGTCTCATGGAATAGTGTCTCCTCCTTCTCGATCAACATCTCTTCCTCATCAAGATTTCTCTTGTTGCTCCTCCTTGGTCATTCTCCAAGCCCTCAATTTATAGTTTTGCAAGTGGGGTAAAAGAGAGGACTCTTGCTTTTTAGTGTTTTTCGATGACATCATCGATGACAAAGAGAGAACACTTTCTTTTAGCGCTTCTAATGACGTTAGAGAGGGAGCTCCAATTTTGTACCGTGAAGATAAAAATTTACAAATCTATGGGCAAGCAGCGCGTGGTGAATCATCGGGCGGCCATCACTCCAAGGTAGCAGTGACCAAGGCATAGACCTTGGCATCTTGGCCTTGGCATACTTGGCAATGGGCTACGAAAGCTTTGTTGTTGGTGCCGTTGGCTGGGCCGCGTGAGAAGCTCCCACTAGCTTGTAGGAAAATCTTCCCGAGAGGTCACCCATCCCGGCACTGTTGTCATACAAGTGCACTTAACTGCCAAGTGACTATCCACTAGGCTAGTTCTTTTTGTTGTTCTATACTACAAACATAGTTTTATTAAGCTAGTCTTGGGAGGGTCTCCCAAGTCTTTCTTCCATGAACTAGCATATAATACCTCATTAATAATAATAATTATCTTCATAATGAGAGCCAATTTCATAATTAGAGCTAGTTTTTTTTTGATGTGCAACATAAATTAATTTTCTTTGAAATTTGCGTGCTCATTAAAATAAACTAAGTAATGGGGTGTAATATTTCCACACAATAAAAGTTAGTTGGTTAGTTTGAAAGTTAGCTAGTCAATTAATAAGCTAGTAAGATTACTAACTAAAGACTAACTAATGTAAAAACTAACTAACATTAATTATTAATAATTTTTATTTGATTTAAAATATTTTATTTAGAAGAATTGAGTCATAAATTCGATATTTTTCTCGGATTGAAAAGAACCGTAGCCAACCTTCACGTAAATTACGACGTGAACGAGACTTATGAGCTATATTAACCACTAGGTTAATGTGTATAGTTTGGATGGTCCAAAAATATTAGATTTTGGGCAAAACCAGTATATTTTATATATTTTACATATTATCCTAAAAAAAGATATGGAGATTTTTAGAACTGGATATCATTTAAAAGAAAAGACAAGTGATATTTTAGTTAGTTTGGAGATTTTATAAAAAATAAAATAAAGAGAGGATTTGCGAAATCGCGTGCACCGCGATCGCAATACACAGGTAGTGGACAACACTTTGAACAGAGAAAAGAAGAAGGAGTGAACTAAGAGCTTTCTAAGAAAGTGCCTTGGGGTTTTACCCCCCTTTCGGAGCTAATGGAACCATCAGATTTATGATCTGAGCATCAGATCACTGATCTTTCGAAGATCCTACTCCGCAAAGAGCTCCATTTCTCAATCACAAACCCTCTTCTCTAATTCACTATAAATATGAGGCATGGGAGAGGCATAAGGAAGCATAAGGAGACCCCGAGAGGATGTGAGAGAGAGGTAGAGAGAAGGATACCCTTCTAAGAGATTGTGAGGAAGAGCTTGAAAGAGAGCTTGAGAGAGAGAGAGAGAGAAGAGTCACCCCGAGAGGCTGCAAGGAAGAGAATTAGCTCAATTCCCTCTATCTCGATCCTCTACTTAACCAGCTTCTCTTACGCTCTCCCATCTTGAATCTATTCCACCTTCTTAATCTCTTGAGTCTACTTGCGGACGATGGCCTCCAAGCGAAGAATGTTGCATGTGGATGACAATCCTGCAACCAGCAACAAGGCTTTGGGCAAAGGCATCACTGTCAATTCAACTGCGGTTCCAGTCGTAAGTAATGTATTTTCAAATTGATAGATGCTTGCTTTGATTCTCGTATGAGATAAGTCAGGCCCCATACTATGATGCACGAGTATAGATAACCTCATCTCACATATTTGTAAGATGGAGCTTGTGTGCATATATCAAGGTAAGTTAATTGCACCTAGTTGCATGTGGCTTATTCGTTGATAGAGTAATTAAAAGGAAGAATTGGTCAAGGGTTATGAATGGCATAGTCGTCAAAAGAACGACATTAAAAGATTGTGCATACAAGTGCTAGATTAAAGTATAGTCAAGGGTTACAAATAGCATAATTACTAAAAGAATATGACATTGAGAATCATAAATAGAAAGTACTAGTTTAAAGTTTAAATACTTCGAAAGTACTTAGCCTAAGAGCCCAAATATTAAGAAAAACTAGATTCTAGCTCAATGCAAGGCCTATTGGAGTCTAATTACTTGAGATCATCTCGCAGTTATCTTATTAAGTATTCACACGTTCTACCTATAACATGTTTGATATATGAGGATAATTTTCTAGGTCCCTCATGACTTGACTAAGAGCTAGTACAAGAAATTAATCATAAGGGTTAAAACTAAGATGTCTTGAGATCCGTTGGATAACGATGACTTTTACCAATCCAAATCTAGGGTTGGGTTATCAATCAAGGTAAGTGACCTACAGAAATTACATCATGAATAGTGTTTGAACCCTTAACATATGCCCTAGCCAAAGAAAGGAAGTGTTAATAAACATTTTTGCATAGTATTGCTCTTCGATCCCAAGGGGGAGAGCAAATATACGATGGAAATGTTATATGGTCTATTCTTGCATTGGTTGGAAAGAATGCAATTGGTTTTGTTGGTTGATCGAACAACATTCTAAATGCTTTTATATTCAATTGGTTGTTAGTTCTTGTTTGGATGACTCTTCCAAGTGCTTGTGATTTATGGTAAATGCATGGCAAGGGTCTGTGATGACAAGCTGCCATGGGAATAAATGAATGTTTTCTTGGAAAACGATATTAGGGTTGAATGCCTTGTTTGTACTTGATTCTTAAAGGATTTAATTAAGGAAGGATATATTGCACGGGTGGATCACCTCCATGATCACACCGCGGATTAGCCCAAGAGGGCACTGCTCGATTCATGGGGCGAAGGTCGAGTGGTGAAAAGGCCAACCACGGGAATGATGTTTTGCTCCTAGAAAACTTGCGAGTTAGTTGAAGCTCTGGACACCCCTTGCTAGGTATAGAATGGAGTTGAAGACCTCCGTGGCCCCCAACGTCTGGGCATGTTGGGAGATCCTATTCTAGATAAAGGATTGAGTTTGTGGTGCCATGTGAATCGGACCAGTTACTTTTGCAGGGCAGAAGAGATACTTCTGTTGGATAGAGGCGAGACATAATTTCTCTTGTATGGGCGGGAGACAAAGATTAACTTGAAGATAAGTTAAGGAACTTGTTTGAATCCTGTTTGTCAATAGATTTCTTTGCCTTGTTTTTGTGTTTGGGATATAAGTTATGGGAACGAACCCTGTTCCCTAAAAGGCTTAATTAATGAAGCTAACTTTAAGTGTCACACATAAATGTGGTAGGACCTAATTAGAAAAGTAAAGCTATTAAGGGAAGCAAGTGGGTGGAACCCCCGACGAGTGCATCCTATGGCAGGGTGGTCCCAGAGAACGGGGAGGCTTCTCACAAGTTTTTATCATCATTCGACCTTTAGGTATTGTTAGGATAGAACAAGATTCATGCCGTTTTAGGGGACCGGAATGGGACTATGCCCTATGGGCAGAGAGGTTGAGTAGCACATCCCTCTCGTTTCCCATTCACTTTGAACCAAGTGCGGCATGGGTCTGCTTCGGATTGGGTAACTCTGCGTAAAGTAGGATGTCCAAAACCCGACGCTAAAATGCTAACAGGAGACCTTGACAACTAAGAACCCGAATTTCAGGTTGATCCTACTAGGTTCGATCGTGAACGTTCCGTCGCGAGGAGGATTTAGGAAACCCTAGACGACGAAACTCGGAACATTCCTTGGGAGTGCTGGGCAGTGACACTTAGATTCATTTCTCGATAGACCGCTAAAAGAGTGCCTGGAAAGCCGATGTGGGCAGGCAGCTCATAGTTGGTATCAGAGCGAAACTTTGTAATGATACGTGATTGATTAATGTACGGTTTGTAAACATATCCTGAAAAAAAAATCTATCCAGTATGGCTTGATTGTTAGGCACCTTATGCACCCACAAATGTTGACATGCAAGAGAAGAAATTCTTTCTCAAGCAAATTAAGGCACCCGAGTTTGATGGAGAAGGGATAGACATCGCAACAGAGGTAGAGATATGGATTGAGTCGATGGATGACTATTTCTTTGCTTCCGGAACTGCCTCTACCAATCAAGCAATGATAGCCAAACTAAAGTTAGTTGGCCAGGCTCGATTATGGTGGAAGCAATGGTGCAAAGATGAAGGTGTTTCTGAAGCCGTTGTTACTTGGGTTGAGCTGAAAGATGCTGTACGCGGACGATACCTTCCGCCAACCTACCAGACTTTGAAGATGAATGAATTCTTCAAGGTAAAGCAGCTAGAATTAACTCTGGAAGCTTACTAATCAAAGTTTGTAACCCTACTAAAATACGCACCACCTATGGATATTGTGCAGCAAGTATTCAAGTTTTGCCATGGCCTAAACACTCCTCTGAACCACCGTCTTGAAGCAATGCATCCAACGGACTTGCAAGACGCATTACTCGAGCTAATCCAATCGTCCAAGAAATCGGAAAATTGTAGTAAAGATGACTCCCGATATCTGGGTAAGAGATGCCATACATGTGGAGAGATAGGGCACATCTGTAGGAGATGTCCCTATCGTCAATGTTTCCATTGCAATGAACTAGGACATGTCCAAGTAGATTGCCCTGACTTAAGTCCAGAAGATACGGAGCCTGCAAGAAAACGAAGCTACACAAGTTGAGTCTTCGGATATATAGAGGAATCAGATGAAGGCAAAGACTTAGAACCTACTACACCACGTCAAGATTATTAGAAATCCTAGAAATTTTGTCGACATGAAATACAACTTGTATTGGAATAAACTTTACTCTTGTAACTACAGTTAACTTGAGTAATATGAGTTGCATCTATTTTGAACCTAGAACTTGCAAATGATTAAAGGTACTCTGGCAAGGAATGATAGTTTTAACGTGCAATGAATTTCTCTTAAGTTGTTTCTTCTCAACTAATATAGATTGGGTCTTACCAAAATGTCGAAGCTTGGAAGTATTCTTTAGTATTACAAGCAAAGCCAATTGTCCATGGAGCTCAATCTTGAACTAAGAAGAGGACAATCTGGGAATGTAGTTTCCAAGATAAAGGACCACTCCAATCTGCTAAAATAATCCTAAGACACTTTGGTCTAAAGAAGAAAATCCTACCAAGGAAAACCAAGGATCCTGTGACCACAAGTGATAAAGCTTCACGATGTTTCTATTGCAGGGAGTTAGGTCATTTCAAAAGGGAATGTCCAAAGCACCCTAAACACCAATGCTTCGAGTGCCACAATATTGGACATAGCCATATCAATTGTCCCAACAAAACTCGAAGAGAACTTGAGCTTACAAGAAAAGAACTTATACAAACTCGAGTGATCTAGAATATACCAAGTGCTTAGGAAAAACCTAGAACATATCCATGAGATGTAACTACAATAAATTTTCTATTCTAACCAAGACTCGGATATATCAAATACCATAGGCTGTTGTTTCAAAAGACCGCATGCATGTGAGTGATCAGAGTAGCGCAGCGAAAGCATGGTGGGTCCATAACCCACAGGTTCCAAAATGATACCCCCCGTTTCTCTTGAGATGAGGACATCTCGATTTCTCTAAGGGGAGGAGGATGTAATATTTCCACACAATAAAAGTTAGTTGGTTAGTTTGAAAGTTAGTTAGTCAATTAATAAGTTAGTAAGATTACTAACTAAAGACTAACTAAGGTAAAAACTAACTAACATTAATTATTAATAATTTTTATTTAATTTAAAATATTTGATTTAGAAAAATCGAGAGTCATAAATCCAATATTTTTCTCGGATTGAAAAGAACCATAGCCACCCTTCACGTAAATTACAACGTGAACGAGACTTATGAGTTATATTAATCACTAGGTTAATGTGTATAGTTTGGATGGTCCAAAAATATTAGATTTTGGGTAAAACTGGTATATTTTAGATATTTTAGATATTATCCTAAAAAAGGATATGGAGATTTTTAGAACTGGATGTCATTTAAAAGAAAAGACAAGTGATATTTTAGTTAGTTTGGAGATTTTATAAAAAGAAAAAAAGTAAAGAGAGGATTTGTCAAATCGCGTGCGCCACGGTTGCAGTACACAGGCAGTGGACAACACTTTGAATAGAGAGAAGAAGAAGGAGTGAACTAAGAGCTTTCTGACCAAGTTTCTTGAAGTTTACCCCCCTTTCGGAGCCAATGGAACCATCAGATTTATGATCTGAGCATTAGATCACTGATCTTTCCAAGATCCCCCTCCACAAAGAGGTCCATTTCTCAACCACAAGCCCTCTTGTCTAATTCACTATAAATATGAGGCATGGGAGAGGCATAAGGAAGCATAAAAAGACCCCGAGAGGCTGCGAGAGAGAGGTAGAGAGAAGGATACCCCTCGAAGAGATTGTGAGGAAGAGCTTGAAAGAGAGCTTGAGAGAGAGAGAGAGAGAGAGAGAGAGAGAGAGAGAGAGAGAGAGAGAGAGAGAGAGAGAGAGAGAGAGAGAGAGAGAGAGAGAGAGAGAGAGAGAGAGAGAGAGAGAGAGAGAGAGAGAGAGAGAGAGAGAGAGAGGAGTCACCCCGAGAGGTTGCAAGGAAGAGAATTAGCTCAATTCCCTCTATCTCGATCCTCGACTTAACCAGCTTCTCTTATGCTCTCCCATCTTGAATCTATTCCACCTTCTTAATCTCTTGAGTCTACTTGCGGACGATAGCCTCCAAGCAAAGAATGTCGCGTGCGGATGACAATCTTGCAACCAGCAACAAGGCTTTGGGCAAAGGCATCACTATCAATCCAATTGCGGTTCCGATCATAAGTAATGTATTTTCAAATTGATAGATGCTTGCTTTGATTCTCGTATGAGATACATTAGGCCTCATACTATGATGCACGAGTATAGATCATTTCATCTCATATATTTGTAAGATGGAGCTTGCGAAGTGCATATATCAAGGTAGGTTAATTGCACATAGTTGCATGTGGCTTATTCGTTGATAGAGTAATTACAAGGAAGAATTGATCAAGGGTTATGAATGGCATAGTCGTCAAAAGAACGACATTAAAAGATTGTGTATACAAGTGCTAGATTAAAGTATAGTCAAGGGTTACAAATAGCATAATTAATAAAAGAATATGACATTGAGAATCATAAATAGAAAGTACTAGTTTAAAGTTTAAATACTTCAAAAGTACTTAGCCTAAGAGCCCAAATATTAAGAAAAACTAGATTCTAGCTCAATGCAAGGCCTGTTGGAGTCTAATTACTTGAGATCATCTCGCACTTATCTTATTAAGTATTCACGCGTTATGCCTATAACATGTTTGATATATGAGGATAATTTTCTAGTTGCCTCATGACTTGACTAAGAGCTAGTACAAGAAATTAATCATAAGGGTTAAAACTAAGATGTCTTGAGATCCATTGGATAAAGATGACTTTTGCCAATCCAAATCTAGGGTTGGGTTATTAATCAAGGTAAGTGACCTATAGAACGTACATCATGAATAATGTTTGAACCCTTAACATATGCCCTAGCCAAAGAAAGGAAGTGTTAAGAAACATTTCTGCACAGTATTGCTCTTAGATCCCAAGGGGGAGAGCAAATATATGACGGAAATGTTATATCGTCTATTCTTGCATTGGTTGGAAAGAATGCAATTGGTTTTGTTGGTTGATCGAACAACATCCTAAATGATTTTACATTCAACTGGTTGTTAGTTATTGTTTGGATGATTATTCCAAGTGCTTGTGATTTATGGTAAATGCATGGCAAGGGTCTGTGACAAGTCGCCATGGGAATAAAGGAATGTTTTCTTGGAAAATGATATTAGAGCTGAATGCCTTGTTTGTACTTGATTCTTAAAGGATTTAATTAAGGAAGGATATATTGCACGGGTGGATCACCTCCATGATCGCACCGCGGATTAGCCCAAGAGGGCACTGCTCAATTCATGGGGCGAAGGTCGAGTGGTGAAAAGGCCAACCACGGGAATGATGTTTTGCTCCTAGAAAACTTGCGGGTTACTTGGAGCTCTGGACACCCCTTGCTAGGTATAGAATGGAGTTGAAGACCTCCGTGGTCCCCAACGTCTGGGCATGTTGGGAGATCCTATTCTAGATAAAGGATTGAGTTTGTAATGCCATGTGAATTGGACCAGTTACTTCTGCAGGGCAGAAGAGATACTTCTGTTGGATAGAAGAGATACATAATTTCTCTTGTATGGGCGGGAGACAAAGATTAACTTGAAGATAAGTTAAGGAACTTGTTTGAATCCTGTTTGTCAATAGATTTCTTTGCCTTGTTTTTGTTTTGTGATATAAGTTATAGGAACGAACCCTGTTCCCTAAAAGACTTAATTAATGAAGCTAACTTTAAGTGTCACACATAAATGTGGTAGGACCTAATTAAAAAAATAAAGCTATTAAGGAAAGCGGGTGGGCGGAACCCCCGACGGGTCCGTCCTACGGCAGGGTGGTCCGCTTCTCACAAGTTTTTATCATCATTTGACCTTTAGGTATTGTTAGGCTAGAACAAGATTCATGTCGTTTTAGGGGACCGGAATGGGACTATGCCCTATGGGCAAAGAGGTTGAGCAGTGCATCCCTCTCATTTCCCATTATCTTTGAACTAAGTGCGGCATGGGTCTGCTTCGGATTGGGTATCTCTGCGTAAAGTAGGATATCCAAAACTCGACGCTAGAATGCTAACATGAGACCTTGAAAACTAGGAACTCGAATTTCAGGTCGATCCTAGTGGGTTCGATCGTGAATGTTCCGTTGCGAGGTAGATTCGGGAAACCCTAGGCGAAAAAACTTGGAACATTCCCTGGGAGTGCCGGGTAGCGATGCTTAGATTCGTTTCTCGATAGACCGCTAAAAGAGTGCCTGGAAAGTCGATGGGCGGGCACCTCACATGGGGATATTACAGGAGGTGTTAATGTCAACTAGTTTAGGACTAGGCATGTTGATTAATGTTTAAATGGGTTGCAAGAGATGTGTTAGGTTTCATATCTAGCCTAAAAAATTCAATCAGTAATCCATACTTAGATGACTTTGATTGTGCACCAAACAAGGTACCTAATCTCTTCCATGTATCATTAGAGGTTTCATAGGTATCCACATGGTGGATATATCTATCATCCAATTCCAGCTTAATGATGGCCTATGCTTTGTTATCATTCTTCTAGCAGGTAGCTGCAAGAGTTGCATCTCGGGGCTTCTTTCCTTGTCCATTGGTAATGGCCGATAGGCCCTTCTTCATTAAGATGAGTTTGATGCGGGTTTGCCAAGTGTGAAACCCAACTCCATTGAATCAAATAGTTGGAGAGTCTTTGCCCATGCTGGAGTGGAAAAGACAGCAACAAATCAACTCAAAAAATTATCAGATTGAGATGTGTCAAAAGATAGAAGTGCTAAGAGCACTAGATGAGTGTCTATGGACACTATGTTTCTTCTTTGAGTCTTCAAAATCTACAAAATCCTTCAAGTTCTTCCAAATACAATTCTTCCCCTCCTTGATTTAATGTTGGGACCTTCAGATTTGAGTGGCAAAAGATTTGTTGAGTTTAGAGGAGTGAGAAAATGAAGTTGTTTTGAGCTTGATGTAAGATGGCTATGGTGGATATTGGGATTTTGAGGCAGGTGACTGACTTTTTGGTGGCAGTAGCTCGTGGAGTTGATTATTTACCGAGATATTTGAGTTGGAAAAAGCTTAGAAAATGGGCTTGCTTTGTCCTATGATTGCATGACATATTGCGGCACGTAGGAGGAGAATCAATGGTACGACCAGGAGAGCGTGCATACATGCTGAAGAGCACCCTGCCACGACACAAATCAAACTAGGAACCGGCCAAGAGAGGCTCCAAGCACACTTGCTGGCCATGAAAACTTGCAAGAAAACTCTCCTTCTCACCAAGAATCCATGCTCTCCAAACACACAAGAAAGAGGCACACAAGAAATTAGGAAATTCTTCCATCCTCACCCTCTTCCTCTTCCTTACTCTCCATGAGATCTTGCAAAGGAGCACAAGAGAGAAAGAAACAAGAATGAGAAAGATGAGAGTTGTGCCAAAATGGGAGAGAAAGAATTGAAGCATGAGAGGAGAAGATAAAGGAAGAGAGAGGTGTAACCACCTCAACCTCCCACCTCCTCAAATCACCCGACAAACCTCCTTCTTTTCCTTTCTTGATATTATAAAATTGAATTGCATACATCTTGGCTAAGGTATAAAGATCCTTCAATTTTTGGAATGGGACAAAAGGTGTTTGACCATCTTTTTTCCTAGCACAATATTTTAATGAGCCTTGGACTCATATGTTTACATTGCTTCATACATCATTTTTGACAAAAGTGTACAAAAGCAAAATGCATTGTTGCAAAAGATGTTTTCGTGTTGAGCACATTTTGGTGCCTATATTTGCACTGGTTTCCTGGTCATCATTCCTCCCACGCTTAAGTGTGAAGTGTCCCCGTGAACAAATTGAAGAAGAACCATGATCAACACTTTGAAAAATCTTCATCTTTATCTTTGCCTTTAATCTTCATTTTCTTTTCTTCATCGTCTTTGAATTGTCATTGGACAGGGAAAGTAAATAATTACACAAAAAATACACACAACTAGGACATTGAGCCTAGGGTTAAAAAGCATGCCGAATAAAACCACAAACAAAACCCAAAAGACAGGGCTCTTCAACAAATTGAACACAAGAACATCATCACACTTAATAGGGGAAAATAAAACCACACTATGAAGCACATAAATAAGACCTAAGAAAAATATAAACATTAAGCATACCCTTACGAAGGTTATTAAATTGGAGTACTCCCGCCCGGTTTATGGATTGCAGTTGGAAAAGATAATAGGTTTTATTGAAGCAAAGAAACAAAAGAACCAAAAATAGTCTTGTGTGATTGGAGTAGGATGATCTTGGTGAAGGGTCATGTTAGGATAGAAAATAGAATGTATGTGAAGGAGCCTTATAGAAGATTTTGATTATGAAAGGTTTAAAATCCTTGCTTTAAAGTATTCAAGAAAAAATGAAAAGAAAATGTAGATTGAATGGCTGCCGTTACTGTTGTGAAGATAAGAGGATGAGGAAAGTGCGCCGTTTCATGAACAGGAGGGCAGGTAGCATCCCCAAACTGCAGTGATGGAAGAATTGGAGGTCAAAGGTCGTTACCAATAAGGGCTACCATGGAGCATGTGGACGAGGATGTGACGGAGTTGGTGGTGACTTTGTTTTGCGTGTCATAATGGTGGGGATAGAAGGCGAGGTGAAAGACAAGCAACCAATCATCGGATGCGCAAGACGTCAATTCTTTGCCCTGCCTTAGATGGATATCACAATAGCTTGCGACACTTGGTGGTAGGCTTGTTGCAGATAGAAGAATGGAGGCTGTTTGTCTTGACAGCAGTGAGGGACCAGGTCTCCTAGATGATGGGCCGCTATCTAGCGAACACTACGTCACTCGCTCTCATGTACATGATCATGGCAGGCCAACAATGGCACATATGGAGGGCATGGGAGGAAGGGATGGTGAGTAGGTTAACAAATGTCCATTTGCTTGTAAAGTGTCAGTGAAGAGGGGGTGACAAAAGAGAATAGAGGGAAAGAGGGAGACATAGTGGAATTGGTGGAAAATGAGTAGCAGAAATAGAGACTTATCAACCCATCTTCTTCTCTATCTTCTCATTGAAAAGCCCCTTTCTTCTCTAATCTAGACAGCCCATCTATCCTTTTTGAGGATGCAACCAAGAAGAGGAGAGAGAATATTGATGCCGTGCTGTCCATCATCTCCTTCTCTTTCTCTCTTCCAAAAATCAGCATACATTGTTGAAGAGAGAAATTGTTTGAAACCTTCCATAGGTGAACCTCAAATACCTTGTTTCTTGCAAGCTCCATAACCACCTCTTTCCCAGCCAATGCACCAAATGAAGAGCACCCTGCCATGGCACAAATAAAACTAGGAATCGGCCAAGAGAGGCTACAAGCACACTTGCTGGCCATGAAAACCTGTAAGAAAACTCTCATTCTCACCAAGAATCCATGCTCTCCAAACATTCAAGAGAGAGGCACACAAGAAATTAAGAAATTCTTCCATCCTCACCCTCTTCCTCTTCCTCACTCTCCATGAGATCTTGCAAAGGAGAACAAGAGAGAAAGAAACAAGAATGAGAAAGATGAGAGTTCTGCCAAAATGGGAGAGAAAGAAATGAAGCGTGAGAGGAGAAGATAAAGGAAGATAGAGGTGTAACCACCTTAACCTCCCACCTCCTCAAATCACCCGACAAACCTCCTCCTTTTTCTTTCTTGATATTATAAAATTGAATTGCATACATCTTGGATAAGGTATAAAGATCCTTCAATTTTTGGAATGGGACAAAAGGTGTTTGACCATCCTTTTTCCTTGCGCAATATTTTAATGAGACTTGGACTCATATGTTTACATTGCTTCATACATCATTTTTGACAAAAGGGTACAAAAGCAAAATGCATTTTTGCAAAAGATGTTTTCATGTTGAGCACATTTTGGTGCCTATATTTGCACTGGTTTCTCGGTCATCACATGCAGTGAGCACGGGTTTAAGCAATGTTGGAGCATACAATGGCCAATGTTGCACTTTGAGGTGCCAGCAACCACCAACGCCTTGAGTAGGACAACAACCCCCCCCCCCCCCCCCGCCCAGAAGGAAGCACTAAGAAATATGGCATGTAGGAGAGATATGAAGCCTATAAATAGATAGGGTACATGCTGGCTATGGCTGCCAAATAGTGGGTATGAGATTTAGGTGAAGAAATGAGGTCATGCCTTCAACGTGAGCTAGAAAAAAGTCAAGAGGAGTTGAAAGGAGTGAAAAGAGAGATGGGCCATGTTCAATTGAGCTCTAATACCATGTTACAATGTCAGATCTAGAGCATGGTAGAAGCTATGGTGGATAGAAGATGAAGGTTAGATTCATGTTGACATAGACAATGAGTAGACAACTGTTACACAATTGAATTAGGTTCCAAGTTGGAAGCTTGGACTCATAAACACAATCTTGTGTAATGGACTGACAATGACACTAACTGAATGAGGAAAGCATCATGATATATCATTAAAAAAGAGAGCAAGTACAATGCTTTACAGGGATAGACTAGGATGCACTTTCCACCATTGTGCATATGGGATTCTACATCCTGAGCCCACACTGCTCCATACAAAGAGGCTAAGCTGGGTGTGATTGCAAATATCTCAACATTAACCACCTATGGTACCTTGAATAGGGATGATCACTACTGTGCTACTACCAAAGTTTGACAATGGGGAATGTACCTACACCTAAAATTGAAAATAGCATGGGCTCCTAGACTTGAGGGGTATGGAAAGTTCCTCCTCAAGCCGGGTTGTGCACCCCTTTAGGGTCATAATTAGGAAGGGAGGGTCACATCTCTTTTGTCTTCCCAACTAAGCTAGCATCTACTTTTCCTCGGGGGAATCAACATGGATCAACATGGCAAGTACATTCTAATGGCTAATTAAACAAGGATGCTATGCATTGACTAAAAAAATCATTAAATACTTCAATGAAATGCAAGTGAGTATTGGAAAATGACTAAATTGAAAAGGCTATGGATAGGGGATTACCCTTTTGCAGTGACTCATTACTTTTACAATATTCCTAGTTACCATTTTAATCATTATTTCAGTCCTATAGCATCAATGTTCAATCATCCAATAAAAATCCAAGTTAAGTAGGTAGTGAGTAGCATTTATGCAATCAATTTAGCATCAACATTTGAATGGGTAGAAAAGAGAATTCATCAAGCAATCATAATGAGTCCTAGGTTGAATTCTACATACCCTTCAATGGTGATTAAGAGGATCTATTACACTCAATATTTCTTTATCAACAACAGGATTGGTTCAACAATTGGATGAAAAGAGAGATTCAATTGAAAGCAATTGAATTACCTCTTTAATAGTGATGAAGAGTAGTAGATGAACCCCAACCAATCAATATTTAGAATAAATCACCATTCATGGATCAAGATTGAAGATCATAAGGCCGGCTTCAAGAAAGCTTTTTTTAATATGATTGCTTCCATGTAATTTCAGCTCCCGATCAATAAGATTGCTCCAATGCATTAAGAGAATCCAATGCTTTGATAAAAGTCGAAAATGATTTGTTGGAGAAGATCCTTTAAGCTTTGAAGAGTGTAAATTATTGATAGAATCAAGGATTCTAAGAATTTTTAGACATTGCCATGTTTAAGAGGCTGAAAATGCCTTCAATCTTGAAGAAATACTCCAATGTAAGCCCAGTCTTGATGAAATAGCTTCAATTAAACCTTCTCGGGGTTCCTCAATCGAGATGAAAAAAATGCTTCAATCTTGCTTGGAAGTTCTAATGTTTGCCCAATGTCATTGTAGATGCTTTCCTTTCACTTCTTGAAGTTAAAAGGCACCAATATTGACTCAAAACTTCAAGAAATTGCTGAAATATTCATACTGTCCATTTTCAACCATAGCTAGGGTTGTGAAGTAAGCTTCAGGGTTGAAGGAGGAGAGTGAAAGATCAAGTAATAAGTGACAAGTACTTCATGTCAAGGCTGCCATTGATTTGCCAAATGAGAGAGAAGCTTCAATGGTGGAGAGGTGTTGCTGATTCTTTAGGAGGAGAAGGGCTAGAAAAATGGCGCAAATTGTCCAAGCATATTCTTGCTCTATGATCAATATTTTGCTGTGATGACTGATCAATAGGGTAGTCTACAGGTTATTTGAGACATCAAGGATCATTCTCTAAAGGTTTCATGAAGAGATATGGCCATGGCAAGGAGATATAAGAAGAGAACTCCATGGAATTTTTCAATAAGAAGCTTGGAAAGAGGAAATAGAAGCTTTCTCCAAAAAGTAACCATGGTTTAACCCTTCTTAACCTTATTTAGGCTTCACTTAAGTCCATGATCATTCAAAATGGTTCCAAATTGACCATGAACCACAAAAATGACCTTGAATGTTGTCAGGATTTTGGGAGAGAAGGAAGGAGTCTCGCTTGAAGCTTTCTTGCTTGCACAATGGGGGAAGACACACAAGGGTGGAGGCTGAAAACAGTTTTTCTCTTCTTAGTTGTGTAAGCCAAAAGAACTCTTTTACAAAGAAATAGAAGAACCCTATATATGGGTCTCAAACCAAACTCAACCAACTAAGGTGGCATACTAACTGAGCCACAAACTAGAGTAGATAAGGATAGCTATCATGTAGCTATTATTCATGGGCGGTGTACCAACCGCGTCTGCAACTGACAAGTCGGTGACATAAATACACAACGGTCACCCTGGCGTATCACGAGTGGAGCTCGATATCTCAACACTCCCCCTCGAGCTCAATCCCAATTCCTACACACCAAGCAGGTCTCTGAACTTGCGCAGCTTCTCTGCGCCCAATGCCTTCGTGAATATGTCAGCTACCTGATCCTCTGTGTTGACATAAACTAGATCAATAAGACCTAGTAAAACCCTCTCTCGCACATAGTGATAATGCACCTCAATGTGCTTTGTTCTAGCATGATAGACTGGGTTATTTGCCAAGTGTATACTACTCATGTTGTCACAATAAATGACAAGTGGCCCATCTGTAGACTGATGCATATCATAAAGTAGCTTATGCAACCAAGCTACCTCACATGCAGCCATTGCTGCACCCCTGTACTCAGCCTCTGTGCTCGACAAGGCAACTGTAGGCTGTTTCTTGCTGCTCCAAGTGACTGCAGCACTCCCAAAAGAGAACACATATCCACTGGTAGATCGTCTATCAGAAATACTACCAGCCCAATCAGCATCAGTGTATCCATGCAACTGTATCTGAACCCTAGTCTCATAAAATAGTCCATACTGCAATGTGGACTTCACATACCTGAGTATGCGTCTAGCCGCATCCAAATGTGGTTTCCTTGGAGCCTGCATAAACTGACTTACCAATCCAACAGCATAGCTCAAATCTGGCCTGGTAATAGTCATATAAATCAAGCTTCCTACTATGCGTCTGTACATAGTAGGGTCTTCCAGAAGCTCACCTGCATATGCGCTCAGCTTCACATTCTGCTCCAAAGGAACTGAAATAGGCTTACAGCCTGTCATCCCATATTTGGACAGCATGTCCAATCCATACTGCCTCTGCAAGAGCTGTATCCCACTTGGTGATCTAATCACCTCAATGCCCAAGAAATAACGCAGCTCTCCCAAATCCTTCATCTCAAACTTCTGCTTCAATAGCATTTTTACATGAAGGATATCTTCATCACTGTCACCTGTCATAATCAAATCATCAACATAAATGACAAGTAGCATAATACCTTTCTCTGTTTTTCTCACATAAAGTGAGAAATCTGCCTTGGAAATCTGAAAGCCAATAGTGACAAGATACTGTCCTATCTTGTCAAACCATGCTCTAGGTGCTTGCTTCAAGCCATACAAAGCTTTCTTCAACCTGCAAACAAACTCAGGATGAACAGCATGCACATAACCTGGTGGCTGCTCCATATAGACCTCTTCTTGCAAATCACCATGCAAGAAGGCATTCTTTACATCCATCTGATGTAAAGACCATCCCTTTGATGCAGCCATAGCAATGACTGCTCTTACGGTTGCCATCCTTGCAACCGGACTGAATGTTTCTTCATAGTCAATGCCATATGTTTGTGCATACCCCTTGACTACTAATCTTGCCTTGTATCTGTTCACAGAACCATCAGCATTGTGCTTCACCTTATAAACCCACTTACAGCCAATTGCATTCTTACCTTTAGGCAAAGGTACCAATTCCCATGTAGCATTTGCTTCCAAGGCATCCATTTCTTCATCCATGGCTTTCTCCCATTTTTCTTTTCCCATGGCTTGCTCAAAAGATGTGGGTTCTGGTTCCTGTATCACTTTGACCATATATGCATAGTGAATGGTTGTAAATCCATCATATTTCAGCCTATCCACAGGATACCTAGCTCTCTAGACCTACGCAAAGTAGGTTCACTCCCAGGTGCTCTCAAAACATCCCTGGTCTTCCTTACTCCAGGTGTAACAATAGAAGGAATACCCAACTCATCATCAATGCTCTGTTCTGAGCCACTGGATTCACCATCCACATAAGAGTGACCTGCATTCACATCAAACATGGGCTGATCAACCTTCTCTTTTCCTTTTCGTGATACCTGCATACCACTATCTGCATTGCTTTGAGAAGATTCTCCTGATCTCAATCTGCCTGTCCACGGCGAAGAATGTGAACCACTGCTAGAGGACGCTCCAGGTCCACTAATATTTTGTGACTGCTGCTGTGAATTCTGTGCAGCATTACCATTTTGTGCATCTACATCATCAATCACATTTACTGGTTTATACCAGCTACTCATCTCATAAAAAACAACATCTCTGCTCACTGTAAACTTACGAGTAGAAGGGTTATAGCATCTATACCCTTTTTGCTGCAGAGAGTAACCAATAAAGATGCATTTCTCAGCTTTTGGATCCAACTTGGATCTCAGCTCATCTGGCACATGTACATAGGCAATGCAACCAAAAATTTTCAAATGAGAAATATCTGGTTTCCTACCAGTATACCTCTCCTCTGGAGTCATTCCATGTATTGCTGCAGTGGGAGTCCTGTTCATTATGTAGACTGCTGTAGCAACTGCTTCAGCCCAATAAAAATCTGGCAAGTCTTTTTCATTGAGCATGGCACGAGATACCTCTCCAATATGCCTGTTTTTCCTTTCTGCAATTCCATTTTGTTGTGGGGTATAACTGCATGAATATTGCTGATTTATGCCATGCTCCTGTAAGAACTTTGCAAACTCATTTGAGAGGTACTCTCCCCCTCCATCTGACCTTAGGCATTTTATTTACAGACCTGTTTCTTTTTCAGCCATAGCTTTAAGGGTTTTGAAATGCCCAAAAACTTCACTTTTCTTTTTCATAAAATACACCCAAACTTTTCTGCTATAGTCATCAATAAAAGTGACAAAATAATGACAGCCTCCAAGAGATGCAGCTTTAGTAGTCCACACATCAGAGTGGATTAATTCCAATGGCTTTTCACTCTCTTGAACATGTCTAGGAAATGGTTTCCTTGCCTATTTTCCAAACTGACAGGCTTCACATACCTTATGCATTTCTGCAACCTTGAATTTTGGCAATCCTGCAACAATATTTTGGGCATGCATTGATTTAAGTCGCTGTACATTAACATGACCAATGCGTTTATGCCAGATATCAATATCTGCAACTACACCGGTCCCATGTGCAAACATTGCTGCACTCAATTCAGACATGTCTGCATCCAACGTAAACATTCTGCCCTTCTTCTTTCCTTTTGCTATCAAGCGACCTTTATTTTTCATATCCTCAACAAAGCATCCATGAGGATTAAATCTGACCTGCAAGCCCTGCTCAACCATTTGACCAACTGAAACCAGATTCTTGGTGATATTCGGGACATGAAATACATCGGACAGGTATTTCTTTTTCCCATCCTGCATAGACAAAGGAATTTTTCCAATCTGCACAATAGGATGTGCAGTATCATCACCAGTCTCCACAAATCCTGGTTTTTCCATTTTCCTTGCATCCTCCATCCATTCTGCATGACCTGTCATGTGGTTTGATGCACCTGAGTCAACATACCATACATCGTTGCTTTCTTCTGCACTTGTCACAGAATTGTTCATGTGCTGCACCATGAACAAATGCTCATTTCTGTCATCACCCTGTCTACTAGAAGATGCATAATTCCCTTGTTGCAGTTTTCCATTCATGATGTCATTCTGCTTTTTATAGCAGTCTTTATCCATATGACCCATTTTACCACAATAGTAGCATTCAACATTACTGTTTGCATTTTGACCTCTTTGCCATCCACCACGACCTCTTTGGCTCCCCCTGCCTCTAGAGTTACCACGTCCTCCTCCATAGGACTGGTTTTCTTGAGTTTGCTGCATATTCTGATTTCTACCACGGCCTCCAAATCGGCCTCCTCTACCTCTTCCAGTGTTTGAGTAGAAGACAGCTTCTTTTGAAGTTCCTCCTGAAGAAGATGCACCACCATTTCTCTGCTCCTCAGAAATTAGAAGAGCAATCAACTCCTCAAAGTCAGGAAATCTTTCACGAACGGAAATGGATGTTCGAAACTGTGCATAATCCTTTCCTAGACCATTCAAGGTCACGGAAACTAAATCATCATCTTCCACTGGCGACCCAATGGAAGCAAGTGCATCTGCAATCTTCTTCACCTTCATGTGGTAGTCATTGATGCTCATATTTTCTCTTTGCACATTATGCAACTCTTGCTTGAGCTGCATTTTCCTGGCTTGCGTATTTGTGCTATACATTTTTGACAAAGTATCCCATGCCTCCTTTGGCGTACTTGCATCCTGAATATGCACAATCATAGAGTCTGAAATACTGATAGACAGCCAGTACATAACTTTCCTGGCTCTCTCATGCCATGCTTTGAATGCCTGCATCTGCTGTTGATTGGGAACATCAGGAAGAACTGGTTCTTCTTCATTTCCTGCAACAAACTCCCAATATCCTTTTCCCATAAGGAAATTCGTCATTCTAAACTTCCATGCTTGGAAGTTGTTCTTGTCAAGCTTTTCAGTGACAATCTGTGAGAGAGAATCAGACGCCATTACAGAATACTGCAAAAAGTTCTGTCACTGCAAAGAACACAGCTTCAGCCTCACAAGGGCAAATCTGCAAAACTGGCGAAAGTGGTATTTGACCACACAGTCACTTCCTAGTGACGATTTTGCATAAACATGAACCAAGGATGATTCTGTAACTCCCAATGTCTCTGCACATAAGCATACGATGTAATTTCTACAGTAAATTTTCACCGACCTGTAGAACAGTGGCTGCACAGCATAAAACTGGGCTTTTTTCTGAGTGCGTGCAGAAAACTTCCGCCTCCAAAACAGGCCCCGAAATGGCCTCAAATAAAAAAAACAGGGTTGCCAAGAGCTAAAGCTCTTACCCGCAGCATATACTGCCCTCTTGCTTCAGCGCGAAGGGCGTCTCAACCTAAGACAATGCACTCCTGCAATTTCCGGCTGTGCTACCTGCAGAGATCTGCTCCCAAAACAGAAAATGAAAGCAACACTGCTCCTCTTACCAGAACACCGCGAGCTTGGCTTGCTTTCTTGAGCTCCTTACCACGAACAAGGCTCTGATACCATGTCAGGATTTTGGGAGAGAAGGAAGGAGTCTCGCTTGAAGCTTTCTTGCTTGCACAATGGGGGAAGACACACAAGGGTGGAGGCTGAAAACAGTTTTTCTCTTCTTAGTTGTGTAAGCCAAAAGAACTCTTTTACAAAGAAATAGAAGAACCCTATATATGGGTCTCAAACCAAACTCAACTAACTAAGGTGGCATACTAACTGAGCCACAAACTAGAGTAGATAAGGATAGCTATCATGTAGCTATTATTCATGGGCGGTGTACCAACCGCGTCTGCAACTGACAAGTCGGTGACATAAATACACAACGGTCACCCTGGCGTATCACGAGTGGAGCTCGATATCTCAACAAATGTATCATTATTTCTTCATACATTCTTCAAGACCATCAAATTTAGTCACGACTTACTGTAGAGATCTTAACTAGTCATGGTTTTAATTGTGTCAAATCTTGTGACTAAATCTTGTCCGCTAGTTACTCTGTGCCTAATCTTGTAACCAAATTCACAATGAAAATGACCTTCCCAGTGGATCAAAGATGTGCTCTGATACCAATGTAAAGAAGCTAATTCCCATAGGAAATCATTAAACTGAAAATACTAAGAAACAGACTAAAATGCCAAGAAACTATAGCCAAGGTGGCTAGGTATGAAGTGATATTACAGTGAATGGCTGAGAATCAAGTGATGAGAGGATGCACCATGGTATGCACCCCAAGCTATGGTGGCCAAGTGTATGCACCCTCTTAGATGGTGGGAGGTTGAGACCTCAAATATGAAATGTTGTAAAATGGCAAAAAGATGCTTGGCTAGTTACACTTAGCCTTTTATACTTAACCCTAATAGACTAAATATTGGATAAGGTATGAAGGCATTTTTACTCTATTACAAGCATGGAGCTTGAAGGTGAAGGATTGAGGTTGCTTGAGCTTGCATCTTGGATAATGGAGCTACTGGTGTGCTTTAGAGAGAAGAGTACTCGATCAGGATTTGAGGTAAACTCATTGCACTTGTAGGCTTGAGAGTGTGTATGGCTATGTGAGACGTAGCCATTGGCATTCAGCTTGAAACGCTTGAGCAATAAGCGGTCTGTGGGTCTTGGCAGTCGAGTGAAAGCTTTCACATTTTGGTTTTGTTATCGGGGCCAACAAATTTGAACCTTGAGTGCTAGCACACTCTGAATCGAGCATTGGAGGGTTTTTCCCAAACCGGTGCTTGAGGTAAATAGGTAAGAAGAAAAGGCGTTTGATCTTTGTTGCAAGTAAGTGTTTTGGATTTTTGAAATTTGGATAAGTTGGTTTGATTAGCATTAGCATTTGCTTGTGATTTGTAGGCATCTAGGTAGGAAAAATAGGGGAAGAGAAATAAAACCACAGTAGGGTTTTGTGTAACAACATGCCTAAATTAAAGGAAAATAGGGTTGAAATTCGAGAAAGAAGAGAAAAAGGTATCCAAGGAGAGTTGTTGGAGAGGGTGTCTAAAACCTTGAGAAAGAGAGAAGAGAGCTCATTTTCAATTTCAGGGTTTTGAGAGAGAGAGAGAGAGAGAAAGAGCTAGAACTCCAAGGAAAAGATAAGATCAAGCGCACCGTTTTAGAGGTTTTTGACTACCCCAGGTGCACACAAACCTTCTTTAGCACTTAATCATTGATTCTGGAAGTCCTTAGGACTTAGCATCAATTAAAAAGATAAAAAAAATCAAAATTTTGTATCGTGGTTTGTTTTTTCCCCGTTGGAATCGAACTCACATCACAGAGTCCGATTCTCGGACTCAGATATTCTGATTTGGCCCACTCGAATACCTACAATTCTTTGTCTGATCAAGCATCACTAGCTAGTCCGAGTTGGAAGACTCAAAATGGAATAGCTAGAATCAGACGATTAGGACTCGAGTGGACCCCACCTAATTGGACAACCATCCAACTTGGACCGTCCAATTCAGAAAATCAACTCGAACACGAGACTCAGACTCGGTTAGTTAATTTTCTCACTTGGACGCAGATAGGGAATCAGACATTTGATAATCATAGACACAATCCAAAACTTGAAAATTGATCAACCCAAAGCAAGGCAACACCCATGTAGGCATCCAGACACATTGGACCGCTCATAGAGTCTCCAAACTTCAAAGATCATGACTCAGCCACCTAGGAAGTGACCTCAAACAAAGCCTCTTAGACCACCCATTCGAAACATCTTAAAGAACACAAATGAACCTATTAGAGTGACCACCTGGGGGAGTGGATTAGAAAAGTGAGTTGCATCACATTGTTTTTGTCATAGTCACATACTACATGAATAATCACTTGAAGTGCACTGAGAAAGTAGAAATTTTGATTTCGCATTGCGCACTAAAAGAAGCACTCCATGAACACTTGAGTGCACTTAAATTTGAGGACTGGCTAAACTAACTAGGAACTCACATGCAAGATAAGCGACTTGAATGAATCCACCAATAGGAGTAGACCCTCAAATCTCAAATGTGCTGCCAAGGATACCAAGTATCAAAAGCAAGCCTCTTGGAGAGAAACAAGACCAACATGATTAGAGACTCAACCTTACCTAAGTTGATCAGTTTGATTGACAACCGAGTGTACCAAGAGGCCGACAAGATGTCAGGATGACCAAGCTCCAATTGTGAAAATGACCAGCTTGACTTGGGAGATTTTCTAGTCGATATCCAGTAGATAATCAATCAATATGATTTAAAAACCAAGATGGAGCATCATGGTAGGCCGGCTGAGGATATCATAGCTGACCTTGAGGAAGATCAGAGATTGACCAAGAAGGTGCTACAGGGCATAACTACTTACAACTAGGAATAATGAGCTCAAAGACTGAGGCAGGAAATAGAAATGTGAGAGGACCAGTGAGTTTTAGCGCTTGCTAATCAAAATAGGATGGGGATAGAACCCAATGTGGAGAGGGAAAGAGCACTAGAAGCTGATCTCACATTGAACGAGCTTGTTACCACAAAGTGACTCATAGACAACATGACTGTAGAGCAGAGCACAGTGGCCCTAGCAACTTTGTTGCTGGTGGGACTAGGAATCACTCCAAATTCAAAGAGCCAACCAAAGATACTTGTGGTTGCCAAGAAACTTGACAAGTACCACCTCGACAACAATCCATATAGTTTCATAGAGCAGTTCTAGCAGGTGTGCGAGGCGAAAAGCCTAACAGACCCTGCTCAACGTGCACAAGATTTTGGTCTTTGTCTCAAAGATAAAGGATGGACATGGTACACCAGAGTAGATAATGTCGAACGCAACAACTTCAATACTCTCAAGAGTCTCTTCATCAAGAGATTCTTTAAGGTGGGGCACTCGGATAACCTTATTGTCCGACTGATGAATGCTAGTCAAGAGAACAAGGAGGACATTAGAGATTACATCACCCATGTGCAGAGTCTCTTTAAGCAAATCCCAGCTGCAAAGCGACGTAGTGGAACGAGTGGTCTCTACCCTATTCATAAGTGGAATTAGGAGTGAAGAGCTCTACAAGGCCTTGGTAGGTAACTCAAACCTGTAAAGGGACATGCTAGCTAGGGTCTTTGAAGAAGCCATACATTAGATGACTTGCTCAAGGAGAGAAGCTCTAGAGCCATAAGCCAAGATAGTGCAAACTCTATATAGTCTCAGAGAGAGCTACTACTGCTAGCCTTAGATTTCGTCACAGTAGCCAAGAGAAAGGGAAGAGTGTTAACATGATCCAAGACTTGGTAGATGTAAAGCTAGAGCTAGCCAACCTCCAGGAAATGATTAGAAGACCTACACGACCTCATGTGAAATATGTCCATTGTGGAGGGAACCACCTCTTGGTCGAGTGCATGGATCCTAGATTAGACCTTGTGCCAACTGTGGTAGGTTCGCAGTCATGATGCTATGCATTTCCAATTGCCGAGGCGATTAACATATCTGCAGCTTTATAACTAGCCATACTACTTGGGGAATAGACTGCCACAATTTAGAAGGGGAGGTCCACTAGCTCTCCTAGTGCCTAATGATACCAAGCCAACTGTCCCCAAAATGGACCAACCCTATAGGCATACCTAGACCACTGGGACCCTTCGTGACCCATCCACTAGAGTGATGCTCCAATACATTATGTAGAGGATCTGAATGAGGATGAGATATACATAAACCCTTACATATCATATGATGATGAGGGAAATCCCATCTTAATGGAATTTAGACAAATATCGGTGATGGCATTAGGTTGGGGAAGAGGTAGAGGCATGGGAGGGCTAAGTCAAGACCCAATCTCATGCTAGATCTGCAGCCACCTAGGGTATACCTCATCTCGTTGCCTTGAACAAGTACAAGCTAATCAAGAATAGGCCGACCTGAGATGCCCCAAGTGTGGAATCACTCACTTATATTGCTGAATGTCCTAGGCAAAAGTTGTCTACTATCTCAACCATTGTACCTTTTGTATCTTTGGGGTTGTTTGGAGTCGAAACACTTGATGACAAGGCCACTCCCATCTCATTGAACATCATGACTAGAGCACAAATGAAGTAGGCTGGTATTTCATTGCCAAGATCTAGCAATCTAAATGTAGCCTCAATAGGAAAGAAGACTTGTCAAAGGAAGAAAAAGAGGGCTAACACCAAAGTGACACTAAAAATGGATAGTGCGACCACACTAGCCAGAGGGAAGCAAGTGGTAGATGCAGAGGCTGAGACTTCAGCACCTAAAAGAGTGGAGAAGGGGAGTGCCAAGATTGGGAAATATCTTGATCCAAATCGCTCCCAATTGGAAATAGTTGACAAGGTTAAGGAGTGGGTGAGAGAAGCCCAAGAGTATTTAAAGGATGTTGAGCCATCCTAGAAGATGAGATCGATGAGTTCTCTAGTGTAAGCAAGCTTGTCTTACATACATGCATAAAATCAAGAGATGCATCTGCACCTCATGTAGAAACACAAAGACAAGGCTTAGACACCATCGATAGGCAAGCTGCCCAAGACTAGTAGCAAAAAAGTACAGGGAAAGATGAAAGGTAAGTGGCTAATGGCCTGCTTCTTATGAAATTGTTATCGGCCCCTATAACATTATTGATAGATGGGGGATCTCCTTAGGCAAAGCCCTTCATTATGGTGAGAATTGAAGCAGTGTGTAGAGGGATCTAACAAGCCGCCAGGCTGGCTAGCCGACTTGCATGACCATGATGTAGCTGCCAGAGCCCCAGCCTCACATTGAGCTTAGTGCCTAAGTCCTTACATGTGAATGCTTTTGGGAGGGCACGGAGATGCATGTGGTCCTACTAGTGGTAGTACTAGGAGATGTCATGAGAAAGGGGATTGTAGACATAGGAGCGGGAGTCAGTGTGCTTAGCCATGCCTTTCTACAGGCTTGGGGTAACTTGCCAATGGAGATCGCAAGGTTTAATGTCATGCTAGCTAATGGCATGAAAGTTAAGCCATTCGGAGTATTGAAGGACTGACCCTTGAAGATAGCAGGTGTCCAATTCTTGGTAAACTTAATCATTATGATATGAAGGGATTAGTCTATGATATCTTGCTAGGCCAACCATGGACGAGGAATGCATGAGTAATCAAAGATTGGGGTAACAGCCTCATATTCCTAGGTAACAGATCTGAGGCAGTAAAATTTGAGATGTTTTCCTAGAAGACCACGCCAATCAACTTATATGCCATCTCCTCTATCTTGAAAGAAGACACCCAAGCCAGGAATTCGTGTGGACCATTAACGAAGTATATTTCCTGCCCCTTGAAGACGATCAAGATTGGATGCACGTGCTAGCCACCATTAACCTGTAATTTTCAAAGGAGAAAGAAGTTTATAAGTAGGCTGCAAGAATAGCTGGTGAGTCCCATAAAGCCACCGCACCTCAAATTCCAAGGGGTAAGACCCTACCATCAATGCCACTCTGTAGGATGGCAAAAAACTCTAGCGGACAACAATTCCATATCCCATCTAATAGACTCGAGCTCTAGGGGATTCTTAAGTATCTAACAAGGGAGCTAGCTAGTCACCCAGTTGCTAATCTTAAGCTACTCCAAGATCTCATGGATGAACCAAAATGGCAAAGGACTAAAGTGCATGACCTAAACCTTATGTACAATTGAGCACTGATCACACGGATGAAAAGAGAGTTGAGAATAGAGACCTAGATGATGACGAGCAGTCAAAATGTAGCAATTCAGATGATAAGTATAAGGATTGCTATTCCTTTAATGAAAGCAGTAAAGAAGAGACCGAGACGAGATAGAGTACCATACCGATAGTTGAGTGATTGAACAAATAAAATTAGACTCCAAGCCATGGAGAGCCAATGCATTTTAGAATTGAAAGAGGAGTCTGCAGAACTAAATGTGATTGCACTTGGTTGGATCACTTAGGTGTGATAGACTATGAGTAAGTAGAGCTAGTTGAGCCAAGTGTCACACCTCTCTTTAGGACACAATCAATCTCAGAGATGTGACCACTAGGGGAAAATCCATCCTCTAGTGAGGGTTGTGAGTTCAACTCAGAATCGGAAGTAAGCTCGATGAGCGATCTAGAGATAGACCATCGAAAACCAAATGCACCAAAGAAGACTTGTTGGTCCACCTAAGGCATGAACGGTTGAAGGAGGAAAAGAGAGGACAACCAAAAGGGTCAAAAGCTAAACAACAAAAGAAACCCCAAGTCCTACAAAAGCGCTTCACTAAATTCAAGAAAGGGGACAAGGTACTGATCTTTTTGGGTGCAAAGAGACAAGGATAGACAAGTGAATCAGTAGAAAGACCTGCCAAAGTCAAGGAAGTCAACTTAGCATGGGAAGGGAAGAGGCCTCTAACTATATTTATAGTTGATGACCTAAACTTTGCATTGATTGCTAGACCACTCTACAAGTTTCTGATTATATTTGAGTGGACTGAGGAGTGCTAATGTGCTTATGAGGAATTAAAAAAGGCTCTCACTATCGCACCAATTTTATGAGCCCCAAAATTGGAGCACAACATTCCACGTGCATATTGATGCATCAAAGTTTGCCATTGGAGCTATTTTGTGCCAGTTTGGCAAACATAACCCTAGCTATCCACTGACCTTTATTAGTAGATAACTCATGGATACAGAGATGAAATACTCCACAATGGAGAGGGAGGGTTTGGCCATGGTATTTGCTGTAAGGAAATTTTGGTATTATCTTTTGGCCATTCCATTTACCTTCTTTGTTGACCATCAAGCCTTGCTTTATCTTGTTAACAAACCTTGCGCTACTAGACGCATCGCTGGATGGTTACTTCTACTTTTAGAGTTTGACTATTCTGTGGTTGTATGTAAAAGCAAGCAACATTACATGGCAGATCACATGTCTCGCATACCCAGAGGAGAGGCCGTTGTGGATAGGGCATTATAGATGACCTACGCGATACACATCTTTTTAGCATGTCCAGTGAAAAGGATTTATTGAGAGCCGACTTGATGCTTTATTGGGTTGATGACATACTCTAGATCCTAGAGCATGGACTACGAGAGAGACCTATTGAGAAGGCTAGGCTAAGATGCCTTATTCTTAAGATTCAACCCTACCAATTGATCGCTGGCCAACTCTATAGGTTAGGACAAGATGGCCTATTGTGGAGATGCATATGCGAGCATGAAACACATGATGTACTGTCTGAAGCGCATGGTGGAATTGCTAGAGGACACTTTAATGAAGATAGTAAGGGCTCCAAGGTGCTACAATCTCAACTGTGGTGGCCCACCCTATTCCGTGATGTTGCTAAATTCCTAAAGCATTGTGACAAGTGTCAAAGGACTAAGGTTCCTATTCATAAATGCAAGATGGAATTGACCCCAGTCATAGCACACCAATCATTTGAAAAATGGGCATTGACTTCATTGGGCCAATCAATCCCGTGGCACAGTACTCTCAAGCCAAATACATAATTGTGGCAAATGGATTACCTTACAAAAAATGGGCCGAAGCTCAAGCTGTGAGAAAGAATGATGCTAGAACTATGACTAAGTTCCTTTGGGAGCACTGGCTGCCCCATCGAACTAGTTAGTGATCTAGTCATTCATTTCATTAATGAAGTGATTGCTCACTTGCTTTCCACCTTCTTGATTATCCATAGGAAATCATCACCTTACTACCCTCAAGATAACAGCCAGGCAGAGTCCACAAACAGGATCTTAGTGAATGTCTTGACTAAGGTAATCTTTGCCTCACGCAATGATTAGGATAATAAAATCATGGTAGTATTATGGGCATATAAGATAACCTATAAGATGGCAGTTGGGAAAACATCCTTCAAGTTGACCTATAGAACCAAAGTGATTTTGCTAGTAGAGTTTTTTGTTCCTAGCTTGAGTAGCAGTGCAAGAGTGATGGGATGGGAAAGAAGCATGGACCGAATCCTTAGTAGTACTGGAACAGCTCTCTGAGAGACACGACTCCTAGCTACTCATGTGCTAATTTGTGACAAGGCAAGATGTAAGAGTTGGTTTGAAAAGCATGTCAAACAACGTGATTTTGAGCAAGATGACCTAGTATTACTATACTTAGTGAAGGGCATAAGCAAAATATGGAATTTAGAGGATTAGAGCCTTTCAAAATCTGCAATATTAATCGAACATGCAATGTAGAGCTAAAAGCCTTAGAGGGAGAGGGCATAGGATTCTTTAACGATGGTCGCCTCAAGAAGTACTACCCCCTGATCCATCCATTGCACGAGTTGCCAATGCTGCAGTAGCGTGTCAACATGACAATAGCCTCCATCATAGAAATTGAGGATACAGATGAGGAGGCAATAGAACTTGCTTACTTGCGAATCATAGTCATTGCTCAAAAGACACACACTTTTGATGAACTTACTAAACTTCAACATCCTTACCCATGAGCATTGGATTCTCATTGGTCAGCCCCAACTGTAATCCACGAATGCTAAGCTCAACATATTTGGGGGACAGTCCTACCCTCTACTAGGGAACTGCAAAGTAGCGGTCTCTATTGAGATTGAAAGTATACCCATGATTTTCTATGTGCTACCTAACACCAAGGCCGCAGGTTAGGAATGGCTACTACTAGGAAAGACGTAGGCACATTGCAATGTCGATTATGATTCACAGTGCATTCACCTTGCCATTGGCAATGTGAGGATAGGAACATCTTTCAACAAGGTCATGGATAGCAGTACCTAACACAAAGTCTAAGGAGGGGGGTTGTGAATTGTCCCACCTTGCCCAAGAATGACCAATTGCAATCCAAGGGAAACACAACAAAGACCATTAAACAACAACTAAAATGAATACCTAAATGACAATCACAGCCATCTAAGAGCCGCGACCTGCATATGGATCCATAACTCTTGAACATCACATCCTAAGCGTAGGAGACACAGTTGGCATTCTCAAATACAATGAACAGTCAAGCCATGATGGGTACCTACAACCCTATTGTGCGCACAAGGCTACTATGAGGGCAATGACTAGATTTGGGTTACTATGACCAAGAGTAGCACACATGCCCCTCAGTCATCTACTAGTAGCCCATTTCCACACACTTGTGATCCACCTAAACTTGCTAAATTGCTTGAGTCAAAAAAGAAACCCGTCGAACCTCAACTTGTCTATCGACCAAAATCACAACCAGTTGCCCCTAAATCGACTCAGCCTAATGCTGCTAGTGCCTCAATGGCTTTACAACTAGCAAGAAACACAACATCTCAGCCCCAAACCATGCCCCTCCTCACACAAGTGGCTAGCCCGCACCACCTAAGGATCAATCAAAGCAGCAAACACAAGTTACTGAGCTATTTAGGCTAGTCAAACCCCAACCTCCTCTAGGCCTTAAACCCTGTTATGAGTGGACATCTATTCTTAAGTTTTCCTCTGATCTAGTTGAGAACACAAGGGATGACTTGGTCACATGCCTTAGATGCTTGGATGCTACCTTCATCACAATGCTTGCTACATAAATGGTTGGACCTACCCAAGCCTCCTAGAGGAGCCTTTAGCAACTAATGTATGCATGATGCCATGTACCTAGGAAGAATTTGAAATCATGTTTGTTAAAGTCCCCATGATAGAGGAATTGATTGCCAAAAAATGAAATTTCTCGTTGAGTAAACTTGCAAACAATGACTGATCACGTCCTACAATAAGAGAAAAGCTAAAAACATTGACCTAATCTGACTCTTCTTTTCTAAGAAAGTGGTATGCTCTTTGTATCCAATGGGAACAAGAGGGCTGCCCCATTGTGACCAATTCCAGGCAAAGATGCACAATCAAAATCCTTGAGTATGACCCAACTTATGTAGCTCCTACCTCCTTTTTAGGGTATCGGTCATCACTTGCAAATTGACCCCCTTAGAAGAACATGTCATGGCCCACCCCTATTTAGATTGAGTCCTTACCAAGGAAGAGCTATAGATTTCCACCAAGATCAACTCCGGTGACTTCCTAATTGATGTCTTGACACCTACATTACACATGTAGGTTTTAAACCTCATAACATGGACTGTCATGCTCACTTTGAGTATAAACCACACTTCTACGCTTGGCTAATGCAAAAGGGAAGCACCACAAGCCTGCACTTAATGCCCTTAACCCTTCATTCTCCAATCCTAGGAAGGATTCACATCATTCCTGGGGGGAGGGGGTAAGGTGGAAAAGAAAACGTCTTAAAACTCAACCAATGTTTAAAGGACATATAAAAATAAACTTATGATTGAGAAAAATTGTCATAATTTTTTTGAATTGTGTGGATTGCTTGAAGCAAAAGTCTTTATTATGTACTTAAGCATTTCGCCTTTCCATAGCTTACATTCATGATCTACTTATCATTTTACAAGAGTTATCTCAAGAAAACTAATGGTAAGTGGTGGTATTGTGATAGGAGCCTACGATGGCAGGTCACGGAAAAGGCAACAAGCTTCCATTCTCGGAAGAAGAATAGGCAAAGTACGGCCTAATAGTGAAAATTAGGGCCATCAACTAGTTTAAGCTCAAGAACATCCTAAACCTAGAAGACATGACCATGGAAGAATAGGTTGCAAAAGAGCTTGTTGATTGATGCAATATGGGAAAGTACATGGAGAAGGTTGGACAAGCTGTTGTGATTACATCAAGTGCGTGGAGTTACTACAGACTTTTGATGCAAATAGGAACCATGGCACTGTAACACTGAGACAAGGAGAAGAAACCCATAGGGTCGAGGTTGAATTGAGCCCAAAAATGGTGGAAAGAGTGTTGGGATTGACCAACAAGGTTGAGAGGTGGCCTAAAAGGGATGTCTATGGTATGTTGAGAATGGATAAGGCCCTAGTCCACACCAATGACAACATTAGCCTAGTCGATATTCTAGACCCTGAGGTCAAGTTGCAAGCAAAGATGATCCTTGTTTTGTTATCTCGTTAGATGTACAATGCCTTAATGAGCAGGATTGGAGTGCTCTTGTTAGAGAGCCTGTAGCCAGGTCCTTGGATGAAGTGAGTTGGAATGGATATGTGCGGAAAACCATTGAAGCTTCAACAAAGGCACTAGCCATAGAGGCACAAGACTAGCATAGGCGGGGGGG